>NW_026652290.1:65897983-66332189 GCF_009828535.3 Hylobates moloch | reverse complement strand
AAAAAAAAAAAAAAAAAAAAAAAAAAAAGACCCTGGAGACTTAACTACTTTAAAAATAGTCTGATGACCAAGAAAACAAAAGTACCTATTGTTTTAAAGTGGCATTTCCTTAAGGAGCCTTTGGCTCCATAAAATCCTATGAAAATCTACATGAAGACTCTGCCCTTGAATTTTGAGAGAAGTTGGGGATGTAGCAGTATACTTTGTTTATTTTTATTTTCTTTTTTGAGACAGGGTCTCACTCTGTCTTGAAAGCTGGTGCAGCTGGTGCAATCTCAGCTCACAGAAGCCTCAACCTCCCAGGCTCAAGCCATCCTCTCACATCAGCCTTTCGACTGTCTGGGACTATAGGTGTGCACCACTATGCCAGGCTAATTTTTGTATTTTTTTGTAGAGATGGGTTTTCGCCTTGTCATCCAGGCTTATGCTTTGAATTGAATACAAAAAACAAGATATTTGAGCTATGTTAAAATAATAATGCTAATGATAAAATGCTGCTGTGTATTGGTATCTCCATGGGAGACACCATGCTAAACTCTTTTAAATTTAATTTATTTTTTAGTTTTATTTATTTATTTTTTTAAGACAGGGTCTCGCTCTGTTGTGCAGGATGGAATGCAGTGATCATGGCTTCCTGGGCTAAGGGATATTCCTATCTAGGCTCTTTATATGTCTTAACTCATTCAGTATTTTCTAAAACCCAATAAGACAGTACGTTTTCTCACATTTAGGATGTGCAATAAAGTAAAAAAGGATTGCCGAGTTTCAAACCCAGGCATTTGGCCGGCATTGCAATCTATGACGGTGACTGGTATACTTGAACAGGAACAAGAATCACTTGGAGGAGTTAAAAAACCCCATATTTTCATATTATACATAAAAATAAATTCCAGAGATATTCAAAGTCTAAACTTTAAAAACTATAAAAATATAGGGACAGCATTAGGAGATACACCTAATGCTAAATGATGAGTTAATGGGTGCAGGAAATCAACATGGCACATGGATACATATGTAACAAACCTGCACATTGTGCACATGTACCCTAAAACCCTAAAGTATAATAATAAAAAAAAAAAAGATGAAAAAAAACTATAAAAATATAAACAGGTAACATAGATGATTTTTTATAATTGTGAGTTGGGAAAGATCATTGTAAAGAACAGACAAAAACCTGTATGTTTACATTATATACAAATTAAACATCAAGTAGTGAATTTTCAGAAAGTAATAAGAAGATAAATCACATGACAGGAAAATGAGTGTAGGATATGAATGATATGAATGAACAATTAATAGAAGAAATAAGAATGACTAATAACCACATGAAATGAAGCAAAAAATGAAAATTTAAAATGAGATAGCCATTTTTAATACATTGGATTTGTAAAACTTTATGAAAAATATTTAGCATCCATGAGTTGTGAAGAAATGGCCCCTCTTATACTGTTTGTAGGTGAGAGTAGAAAATGATACAACCTTTTGGAATGGCAGTTTTTCATTATCTATTACAATTTAAAATGCGCAGATCTTTGATACAGAAATTTCATTTCTAGGAATCTATACTGCAAAAACACTTGTGTGTAAATGAAGATAATGTGTCAGAATGTCTTTGGAAACATTGCTCTCTTTTTTAATAAAGCTAACTAATAAGTGGGAAAAATATTAAAAGCAAGGCAAAGGCTAAAATAATTATGATATAAATCATAATGAAATTCCACAATATAAACTATGAAATACTATATGGCCATTACAAATAATAATAAAAATAGATAGCTTTAAATAGATTTAGATATAAATCAGTATAATATGAAGTGAAAAGAAAACTCTGCCAGGCGCAGTAGCTGGCTGGGTGTGGTGGCTCAAGCCTATAATTTCAGCATTGTGGGAGGCCAAGGCAGGTGGATCGCTTGAGCTCAGGAGTTCGAGTCCAGCCTGGGTAGCATGACCAAACCCTGTCTCTACAAAAAATACAAAAATTTTCCAGGCATAGTGGCATGCACCTGTAGTCCCAGCTACTTGAGGTGGGAGGATTGCGTAAACCTGGGAGGTTGAAGTTGCAGTGAGCCAAGATTGTGCCACTGCACTTCATCTGGGTAACAAAGTGAAACCCTGTCTCTAAAACAAAACAAAACAAAACAAAATAGTATAGTAGTCTAAGTTTTATTATGTAAAATATACACACTTATAAATAAACCAATGAATACATAGAGCTACTATAAGGACCCATCTACTTTTAAAAGTAATTATCTCTGTGGTACAGCTATTGAGGGGATGGCAAGAGCATTCTTTCGTGTTTCTACATGTCATGAAATGTAGTGTATTAATCTTTTGCCATAAGCATATATTATGTCTTCATTTAAAATTTTTACAGTGACCCCCCAAAAAACATTACAGAAAATATTATTGACTTGAGAAATTTCATATCAAGGTACGCATGGATAGAAAGATGGATCTTGGACAGTGGCTTGTACATGATAGGTTTTCTTTCTGCTCTTTCATATTTTACGTACCAAATATTCTTGGGACTCAGGGATCTTCATATTAAGAAACTACTGAGATAAGTCTGGGGGTTAGTTGGGTTTGAGTATATTGGCAAAGGTGACACATCTCCAAAGGATTTAAAGGCAACATGGACCTTAGAATTCGAATTTGCCTAGAAAGAGTGATTTCAGGTAGATTTTGCTTGAAGGTAAATTTTAGAGAATATAATTGTTTCCTTTACATTTCATGAAGACTGATTCAGCACCTGTTTTTAACTCCCAGATATTTAGTCTCCTGTGATGATGCTATTACTTTGGTGGGTTTTTCACACTTGCTGTTTTTCCTACACCTCACTCTGCTGTTTATTTTAATTGTATATGGTCAGTGCACTCATTCCTAACACCATCACTTCCTAGTACGTATTTGATTGTTTACAGAATAACCAGTGGGGTGGGTTTAGAAACCTCATGACTGATTCTCTGCTTCTTGCTTTCTTTTACCTTTTCTTATTTTTCTTTTCTTATTGAGCTCTTCAAAAAGAGACATAATTACATTTCATATATGAGCACTTTCTTTTCCAGTATATATCCTTAGAAAGGAAGGGCCAGATGTGTGTATTTTAAAAAGAACCTCGAATTAATCTACATCACTTGGAATAATCATGCCTGCTGCTATCATGTCTTTTGGTCCACTTCTCAATGAGACACTTATTTTTATATTTTCAAATCTATTGATATTTGCTTAGAATGCAATTTCCTCTTGTATGAACTGTGGAATAGGATCTATTTCCCTTGTCTGCTCAATAGTTCTATGCTGTCTCATTTTGCCTTCTGCACCTTAAATATTTCTTATTTTGTAGGTCAAATTATAGGTGAACTGTCATATCCCCTTATGTCTATGAAAGCAATATTCTTTGGAGAAAAATATGAAGTATACATTTGTAGCTTGTCTGTATCTTGAGAGTCTTCTTTCCATTCCATATTTTGGAAGCTCAATAAAGCTGGAGTTTCTAACCTTTGGGTCACAACATATACCCCGATGAAGTTTCTCTGGCTTCAAAAGTAGCTACAAGAAGGAGAATTGTTATAAAGGGGGAGAAGCTCTTCAATAATTAGGATTCATCTACAACTAGAGCATTTTATTAATTACACATTGTAATCACATGGATAGTCACAAAACCAATTGTGCAAGTCTGTATTTAGAGATTTGTAGACAGAAGACTTAACGTAAACATAGAAATGTTAAACCTACTCAGCTGTAACCTGCAAAGAAGATAACAAGAAGGATTCTGTTCTCTGTATGATTTGTGAACAATGCTAAGTAAATATTCATCATTAATATATAATAACTGTTGCTTTTGGCAGTTCACTTTTCATTTAATTTGATAATGTGTCCAGTAAATGAAGTGGTACAGGCTACAGTGTTTTACCAACACAATTGCATATTTTCAATCATTGTTAAATGAAGGCAGCTCAAGGCAAAGCTTTAACCCCCACTAGTTTTGTGTGTGATAAAAAGAGAAGGCGCTATCAATCTTTATTGTCTGTCTCGCTTACTGTAATTGCATTCAATAGTCCACTGATTCTGTTGTCTGTGCTAATGTCAGGAACAGAGGAGAGCCAGATGCTCAGACTTGATCATATGCATCCAGTGGCCACTTTGATAAGTTGGCAGCAAGTCGCTGGGTTTGATGATAAATTGTTAACGCTATAGATTATGAACAGCTGAACACTGCAAGTGTACATGGAGGAAACTTCTTACCTTGTTTTAAATCTGGCATCATGATGCTAGCTAAAGGGCATGCCATGTATTATTCAAATGCATCTTGCACTGGAAATGTGCCAATGACTCATTGTATCCCTATGAATAGTAAAAGCAACAACAACAACAACAAAAATCCACAGTGATTTGAACGTGACATTAATGGTCCCAGGATTATGAAAAGCATTTTGAAATACTGTTTAATAGTTCTGATTATCTAATTCAACAGGAAGAAAGCTTCTGAGTTGTATTCACGTTTAATTCATATTAAATCATGTTCTTCCTGGTAATTTCTGTTGTATTAGCCGATAATGAGGAAGTTTTTTAAAAACAAACCGATTTTTCCTTAGTTAAAACCCATGGCAGTTTGCTTGTGAAAGGACATATATTGGAGCTGGGAGGCAAGCATTGTGTTGACATTTTAGCCAAGGTTTTGTTTTATACAACTGCTGCTGCTGCTGAGAGAGACGTGACATAGGCCATTTGTACAGGGTATATAATAGGTCTTATTTCTACTGAGCCCGTGTAGACATTTGTAAAAGTTCAGGATTGTGGTTCTGAAGTCATTGGAAATCTATTAAAGTTGCTTTAAAAAGCTGACATAACCATGAACTGTATGACAGTTTCATTCTAGAGAATGCTAAGCTGTTGACCACATTTTTAATGGAAAGTTTTAAGTGCAGATGATGAATATTTCTTTGTTATTCAAGAAATTGCTCTTGAAGCCTCCCATCATTATATGGTTTGGTTTCCCTAAAATAAACACATTAAGAAATACTGAGCTTATGGATTGGGACAAAAAAGGTCTCTTATCTAAGTGATATTTTTTTTTGTTAGATAATCGAAATTTTGTAGTCTCTTGTGTGTTACTTTTTGCCTGTGCTGCCAAGAGACTCACAACTGAATCATAATCACTTTTGTAGCTGAGTTTTCAGATATGCTTATCTTTTCTTTCATTTCTCCTTTATTCTCTACTTGTTACTTTACCTTGTTTTTCTTGCTTCTCGCTTATTGGCAGGATGGATATGTAAGGAAAATGGATAGCAGAGTAAAGAAGGGAGAGAACAAACTTTACCATGACATTTTAAAGACAGAGCCCTGAGGTATTTAACCGTGTCACAAAAATAGAAACCAAAGTCTGTAGTTATGACAAATGTGAAATCCTAGCCGACACTGTGAGTCACTTAAACCTCTCTTAGGGTCATTTCCTTATCTTAAAAAAGTGGGCTTAATAAAATCATTTAATAAGATTTGGGTGAGGATTAAATTAATTAATATCAAATAAACATTTAATAAATGTTAGCAGCTATGATGATAAAAACTTTTTATGTGAGCTCTGGAATGTAAAGATAGCATAAACGTATGACCCAAATGTTAGAGTTTACTTCCGATGGCAGCTGAAATTAAACTCAACCCTTAAAATAATTTCACCGTGATTTGGAATACTACAAGTTAAATCCTGCTTTACGCAAGCACATATATGAAAATCTTGGTTTACTCATTTGATTTTTTTGAGATGCACTCTTATTTTAGAAAATATCTTTAACTTTATAACATTCTTCATTTTAGTGTTCTTTGAGGTATCAGGCTCTTCTATAAGAATGAGTCATTAAAATTTAAATTTATACAAGATTTGCAAGAGCATATTGTTGGCCTAAAGTAAGATACAGCTCTCTTTCACTCAGCACTTGAAGGAGTTCAACCCAGATTAGCACTCCCTCCTTCTGGATTTGTAGTATTATTGCTAATCTTTTGCTTTTTGTGCTACTCCTAGTTTTCTTAGCCTCAGTGGCTGCTCTTTCCAGTATTCTCCCCTTCCTATCCATCCTGCTCAGTTTCTACATTAGAATGCTCAGGGCCTTAGCTTGGGGTTCATTACTTGCTCTACATATAAACTCCCCCCTTGGTGATTTCATCCAGTCCCAAGGCTTTACATGCCATCTATAGACTGATGGCTGCCAAATTTCTGTCTCCAATGTGACCCCTCTTATGGAACTTCAAATTCTCACTCTAAATATATAATAAGCACTTAAAACTAAACTTGATTTTCCCCTCCGGCCATCTCATTCCCTAGTCATCTGTACTTCAAGAAGTATTAACACCATGTAAAGTTGCCCAAGCCAAAAACTTAGATATAATTCTTTATTTCTCTGTCTTCACCCACCATACCAATCTATTGGAAAGTCCTGCTGAGACTATCTCTTGAACATATCTAACCTGTCCACTCTATCCGTCTTTTCTTTCCCTATCTTAGCCAATGTGCCAAGTCACCTGCCACTCTCACCTGTGCCACTGCAATAGCCTCTTGGTCTTTCTGCTTCCCCTCTTGCTTCCTTATGATCCATGCTCTATGTGGCACAAAAAGGGACATTTTGAAAACAGAAGTACATCATGGTACCACCTTCTTCCTAAGTCCCTCCAATGGCTTTCCATCATGCTTAGGATAAAGGACAGAGTTCCTGTCATTTTGTGAGGCCCTACTTTTCCAAGTCATCTCTTATGTACCCTCACTTCCTGCACTTCTGACACACCAACATTGCTGTGACTCAGGGCCTTTGCACAGATGTTTAATCTACTTGGATCAGCTTTTCCAAGAATTTTACAGGACTGGCTGCTTCTTGTCATTGAGGTTTCAGTAAATGCCATCTCATCTAGGATTTCCCGAAACATATCTCCACTGTCTTTATATCACTGTATTTTGTTTTCCTCAAAGTTTATCATTCTCTAATTACTTTCTTATTGATTGATTGATTTTTCTCTATTTCGCTGCTAATGTGTGAGCTTCATGAGAACAGAAACATTTTCATCTTGTTTACCCCTGAGCCTTCTGTTCTGCGCATTGGTTAAGACTGTAGGCCCTGGAATCAGATTCACTATGTTTGAGTGCTACCACTGACACCTATGGCTGTGTCATTTCACATCAGTTGTTTCACCCTGGGTGACTCAGTTTTCCCAAGTGAAAATGGAGAAAATATTAGTGTCTACTCATACTGTTGTGGGGAATAAAGGATCATACATGTAAAACATTTATGACAAGTCTGACATTCAGTAGACTTTAGCTATTTTCTTCCTCACTTAGAATTAAATTTCTATATTTGGTAGCATAGTAGATATTCTATATAAAGGTACACAATGATATTTTTATGTCTTGATGAATAGTTTTGAATTTTATATATTTTAATATTGATTTTGGAAAAGATCTTATAATAAATATTTTGACTTCAGAAAAATAATTAGGCTGAGTGTGATGGCTCACACGTGAAATCTCAGCACTTTGGCAGGCTGAGGCAGGAGGACTGCTTGAGCCTAAGAGTTTGACACCAGCCTGGACAACATAGAGAGACCCCATCTTTAAAAAAAAAAAAATTAGCCAGGGATGGTGGTGCATACCTGTTTTCCCAGCTACTCAGGAGGCTAAGATGCGGGGAATCACTTGAGCCCAGGAGGTTGAGGCTGCAGTGAGCCTTGATGGTGCCACTGTACTCCAGCCTGGGCAACAGAGCAAGACTCTGTCTTTAAAAAAAAGAGAAGAAGAAGATTAATTAATAATTTGCCAAATTAGCTCATTCATAATTAATGGTGAAATCATTTTTTTATAGTAGAATTTTGAAGGTTGATAATTTTTTTTTTTTAATTGAGACAGACGCTCACTCTGTCACCCAGGCTAGAGTGCCATGGTACAATCTCGGCCCACTGCAACCTCCGCCTCTCGGGTTCAAATGATTCTCATGCCTTAGCCTCCAGAGAAGCTGAGATTACAGGTGTGCCCCACCATGCCTGGCTAATTTTTTTGTATTTTTAGTACAGATGGGGTTTAGCCATGTTGGACAGGCTGGTCTTGAACTCCTGGCCTCAAGTGATTTGCCCCTCCTCTGCCTCTCAAAGTGATAGAATTATAGGCATTAGCCACCCCACCTGGCCTGAAGGTTGATAATTATATTTAATAATATAAGTATGCCTTGCCATTTGGAAAAATTAGAATGTACAGTCAAAATGAAAAAATAAAAGTAATCTGTAATTCCTGATATTTTTAGGTATATTTAAACTTCTGGACTCCTCTGTGTACTGTAATGTATATTTTGTTTGACACTAGCTTTCTGTGTTAGCCTGAAACAAAGGCTTGTAGAAGATGGTTTATCTGGGAAGCAATCCCAGGGATTTCATTAATATTGCTGTTGTAAAGTGCATTGCTTTTTTGAAACTGATTATTTTTCAATGTTTCCTAAGTATATGTATAGAATTACAATTGATTTTTAAAATTGTATCTGAAAATCTTGTTAAACTTAGTAGCTTTTTTGTAGAATCTTTAGAATTTTCTATGTGCACAATTAAGTTTTCTGAATAAAGATTATTTTACTCATTCCTTTCTAATTTTAGCCTTTTTATTTATTTATTTATTTGTTTATTTTATTTTATTATTATACTTTAGGTTTTAGGGTACATGTGTACAATGTGCAGGGTTGTTACATATGTATCCATGTGCCATGTTGTTTTGCTGCACCCATTAACTCGTCATTTAGCATTAGGTATGTCTCCTAATGCTGTCCCTCCCCCCTCCCCCCACCCCACAACAGTCTCCGGAGTGTGATGTTCCCCTTCCTGTGTCCATGAGTTCTCATTGTTCAATTCCCACCTATGAGTGAGAACATGCGGTGTTTGGTTTTTTGTCCTTGCGATAGTTTACTGAGAATGATGTTTTCCAGTTTCATCCATGTCCCTACAAAGGACATGAACTCATCATTTTTTATGGCTGCATAGTATTCCATGGTGTATATGTGTCACGTTTTCTTAATCCAGTCTATCGTTGTTGGACATTTGGGTTCGTTCCAAGTCTTTGCTATTGTGAATAGTGCCGCAATAAACATACGTGTGCATGTGTCTTTATAGCAGCATGGTTTATAGTCCTTTGGGTATATACCCAGTAATGGGATGGCTGGGTCAAATGGTATTTCTAGTTCTAGATCCCTGAGGAATCGCCACACTGACTTCCACAATGGTTGAACTAGTTTACAGTCCCACCAACAGTGTAAAAGTGTTCCTATTTCTCCACATCCTCTCCAGCACCTGTTGTTTCCTGACTTTATGTAGAAAGCTGAAACTGGATCCCTTCCTTACACCTTATACAAAAATTAGTTCAAGATGGATTAAAGACTTAAATGTTAGACCTAAAACCATTAAAATCCTACAAGAAAACCTAGGCAATACCATTCAGGACATAGGCGTGAGCAAGGACTTCATGTCTAAAACACCAAAAGCAATGGCAACAAAAGCCAAAATTGACAAATGGGATCTAATTAAACTAAAGAGCTTCTGCACAGCAAAAGAAACTACCATCAGAGTGAACAGGCAACCTACAGAATGGGAGAAAATTTTTGCAACCTACTCATCTGACAAAGGGCTAATATCCAGAATCTACAATGAACTCAGACAAATTTACAAGAAAAAAACAAACAACCCCATCAAAAAGTGGGCGAAGGATATGAACAGACACTTCTCAAAAGAAGACATTTATGCAGCCAAAAATCACATGAAAAAATGCTCATCATCACTGGCCATCAGAGAAATGCAAATCAGAACCACAGTGAGATACCATCTCACACCGGTTAGGATGGCCATCATTAATTTTAGCCTTTTTATTTCCTTTTCTTGTCTTATTGCACTATAGAAGACCTCCAGTAAAATGAAATGGTGAGAGTAGAAACTTCTGTCTTATTTCCAGTTTTGGAGTATGTATTTCCAATATGTACTATTAAATATGATGTTAGTTTTGGATTTTTTGTTGATACCCTTTATCAGATTGAGATAGTCCTCTCTCTAGTTTTCTAAGAGTTTTTTTAAAATTATTATCATGAATGGAGGTTACATTTTGTCATTTTATCATTTTATCTGCTGCATATGATATGGAGCAGGGGAACCCCAAAATTGAGGCTTAGCCTGAGAAGGGTTCATGGTTTCACCCAGGAAGGAATTCAGGGGTGAGCTGGAGGTGTTAGATGGCAACTTTGTGTTTTGTTTTGTTTTGTTTTGAGATGGAGTCTGGCTCTGTCACCCATTCTGGAGTGCAGTGACACAATCTCAGCTCACTGCAACCTCTGCCTCTGGGGTTCAGGTGATCCTTCCACCTCAGCCTCCCAACTGGGACTATAGATGTGCGTCACCACACCTAGCTATTTTTTTTGTATTTTTAGTAAAGATAGGTTTTGCCATATTGGCCAGGCTGGTCTTGAACTCCTGACCTCAAGTGATCTCCCTGCCTTGGCCTCCCAAAATGCTGGGATTACAGGTGTGAGCCAACATACCTGGCCTAGGCAGCAACTTTTATTAAAGCAGCAGTGTACAGTAGCAGCACAGGTGTTGTTCCTTGTGAAGCAGGGCTGTCCCATAGGAGCATGCCCAGAGTAGCAGCTCAGAGGCAGTCGGCGGTGTATTTATAGCCACTTTTAATTACATGCAAATTAAAGGGCAAATTATGCAGAAATTTCTAGGAAAAGGGTGGTAACTTCTGGGTTGTTGGGTCATTGCCGTGGAAAGTGGTAGTAACTTCTGGGTGTTGCCATGACAATGGTAAACTGACATGGCACACTGGCAGGCATGGCTTATGGTAAACTGCTTCCACCCTATCCCTGTTTTAGGTAGTACTCAATTTGGTCCAGTGTCTGGGCACAACCTCCAGAGTCAATTCCTAACTCCTACCTCACATCTACTGGGAAGATGATATGGCTTTTCCTGTTCATTCTGTTAATATGTTGCATTTTATTGATTTATTTTCAGTTATGAAATCAGCCTTAGATATATTAGGTATGATGTATTATTATAACCTTGATTATGATGTATTAGCTTTTTTATATGGTTTAGATTCAATTTGCTAATATTTTGTTACAGATACTTGTGTATGTATATCCACAGTAGTATCAGCCTGTAATTTTTTTGTGTTTGTTTTGCTTTTGTTTTTTTCCTGAACAGTATCATTGCCAGGTTTTGATGTTGGAGTTATGTTAGCTCATAAAATAAGTTGAGAAATGAGCCTGCCTTCTGTATTTTTAGAAAGAGTTTGTGTAAGAGTTGTAATTTCTTTTTAAAATGTTTGATAGAGCTTACCAGTAAAACCAGCCAGATCTGGAGTTTTCTTTGTGGAACAGATTTAAATGATAATTTAAATGTAATTACTTGATAAGTGGCTATGCAGATTTTCTTTTTCTTCCGTATCACTTTGGCAAGTTTTATTTTATAAGGAATTTATTCATTTCCCTAAATTGTTGAATTTATGCACATAAATTTGTAAATAATATTTTCTTAATATCTTTTTTATTATCTCTAGTGTCTACAGTGATATATCCCCACTTTTGTTTCTGATATTGGTATTTTGTGTACTCCCTCTTTTTAAAATTAGTTTTGAAACAGGTTCATCAATTTTATTAATCTTTTAAAAATCAAATTTTGGCTCTGTTAATTTTTTCTACTGTTTGTTTTTGAACTTACTGATCATTCTTTTATCCTTATTATTTCCTCCTTTCTACTTTGGTTTATTTTTTCTTTTTATGTCTTCTTAAGATAGAAACTTAGATTACTGATTTTATATCTTTAATGTTCTTTTGTAATATAAACATATAAAACTATACATTCCTCTTCAATTACTTCCATAGCTGTATCCCACAGTTATTGATATGCTAAGTTTTTATTCAGTTTGAATATTTTCTAAGTTTCCTTTATCAATTCTTTTTTGATCTACAGATCAAATAGGTCTACTATTTAATTTTCAAATATTTGGTGATTTTCTAACTACCTTATTTTTATTGATTCCAGATTTCAATTCTATTATCATCAGAAAACAGGTACTATAAGATTTCAAACCTTCAAACGTATTTAGATTCATTTATGGTCCACTGTGTACTTAAAAACATTGTATTCTCAGTTATTGGGTGTGCTATCTTATAAGTATCAATGAGGTTAATTCTGAAAATATTCTATATATATTATATTTTTTCTATTTGTTCTATAAGTTTTGGAGAAAGGAGTGTCAAAATCTACACTTAAGACCATGTATTTATCTGTCTTTTTCTTTATTTCTGTCGATGTTTGTTTTTAGCATTTTGGAGCTCTGTTATTAGATACTCACACGTGGTTGTCATGTCTTTCTGACAATTTGAGCCTTTGTTTATTATAAAGTGTCCCTTTTTATTTCTGGTAATACTCAGTGACATGAAGTCTAATTTGTCTGATATTATTATAGCAGCATCAGCTTTCTTATACTTACTATTTGCCTTACATAGCTTTTCAATCCATTTACTTTTATACTATTATCATATTTGAAGTATGTCTAGTATACATGTTTGTGTTTGCCTTGTTTATTATTCATGCTATTTCGGCCTTTTAATTTTTTGTGTAATTAGAATATGGTTGGGTTTAAGTCTAGAATGTGCTATTTGTTTTCTATTTATCCCATTGGCTTTTAGTTCTTTCGTTCACCTTTCTTGCCTTCTTTTGGGTTAATTTAGTATTAAAAAAATTCCAATTTAATTTTCCTGTTAACTTTTTTTCCTTCAAATTATTTTTCAAAGTTGCTTTAGGGATTAAAATATGTAACAGCATCTGGCACTCAAAAATTTCAACTTCTTCTTCAGCACTTAAAATAATGCTGCTGATTGGAAGAAAATAGATAAATACTTAACAAATTAGTGACCAAATTCATGATGTGATTTTTGTCTTTTGATAAATGCTTTTGACTTTTATGTATTTCTAATATTGATTTGTGAAAAAAGACCTTTTACACCTTTTGGACCTGAAAAGAATTACTAAAATACTCATAACATTATTTCAAATGACCTGTTAACAATCATATTGCCATTTAAATTTCTAAAATTGATATATCAAGCCTAGATATGTTAGTCAATAAATGCAAGCAAATTACCCTACTCATTCTAAATGGTGAAGTTGCTATTTTCTTTTATAGAATGTTGAATGGCTGGTAACTTTCTCATGACGTAAGTAAAACTTGTTGATTTGGTTTCCATCAGCTACTTCAATCTTCTAAAGTCTTGAAAGGCGAATCCTGTTTTTAATTGTGTCGACTAACTCTTAGTTGTGTCTGAACTCTTGATTTTTTAAATGTGTTTTGTAATTGTAAACTATGAGCTGTCATCCTTAGCATGGTACTATCTTGGGAATCCTGTGCTATCTGTATTAAGAGTGTATGTCTACAGAATATTTTTGCATTATCTTCTACCAGATGTCCCGAGGCGTATTCTAATCTGTGGACAGTTATTATGCCAGTTTCATGACTTAGGGGTTCCCAAATCATAGGAATAAAATTAAACCACATTTACTTCACCTGCCCTCTGATCATGCATTTCCAGAGATTGTTTTTTCCTCTTCTATTCCAACTCAGAAAGAGGGAACCTTCTGTGTCATCTTTTTGTACGAGTTGGTGGATTTTTTGAGTCCGCTCAGGATGTAGTCCCATGAAGGTCCTGATTTTCATGATGATGTAGAAGGAGGGATTGTCTCAGTTCCCATCTCTTTCTTCTGAAGCTTGAGGCTCTTTATCTTATCACTGGGTCTGTGTTCAAAATGAAGCTTTGGAATTACCAAGAAAGATCTTTATGCACACCTACACACAACCCATCACCGGGCAGTGCATATATTTTTTGCTCTGGTTTTCAGGTTTTTCTTCAGTTCTGGCCTTGGGGTTTTACTTAACTTTCTTGCTCACTTGAATATGTGTTAATAGGATGTTTCCACTGCATCTGTAGTCCCAGCTACTTGGGAAGCTGAGAGAGGAAGATCACTTGAGCTCAGGAGTTTGAATCCAGCCTGCGCAATGTAGTGAGACCCCACTTATAACATTTTTATTTATTTATTTATTTATTTATTTATTTATTTATTTATTTATTTATTTTTTATTTATTTATTTATTTATTTATTTATTTATTTATTTATTTATTTTAAGACAAAGTCTCAGTCTGTTGCCCAGCCTGGAATGCAGCGGTACAATCTTGGCTCACTGCACCCTCAACCTCCCAGGCTCAGGTGATCCTCCCATCAGGCTCAGTTGATCCTCCCACCTCAGCCTCCTGAGTAGCTGGGATTACAGGCATGCATGCACCAGCCAGCTAAATGTTGTATTTTTAGTAGAGACAGGGTTTTGCCATGTCACCCAGGCTAGTCTTGAATTCCTGGGTTCAAGTGATCCACCTGCTGCAGCCTTCCAAAGTGCTGGGATTACAGGTGTGAGCCACCACAGCTGATCTCTCTCTCTCTCTCTCTCTCTCTATATATATATATATAATATATATATATATTTTTTTAAATTAGTCAGGTATGGTGGCATGTACCTCTATTCCTGGCTACTCAGGTGGCAGGACTGCTCGAGCCCAGGAGTTTGAGAATACAGTGAGCAATGACTGTGCCACTGTATCCCTGTGTGGGCAACAGAGTGAGACAGTTTCTAAAGTAAAAACTTCCTAATCTAAATTATTTCATATAAATAAGCAAAAATGCTGTGCATGCTACCTAGCATCATATCTCTTTGTGTTTCACTAAAATCATATTATCTTGGTGTGATAACAATGGTTATGTGATGATCAGAAACTCTGCCTCTTCATGGTATCTGAGACTAATGAGACATCCTTGTGCCAAATACTGATGAGGGAATTTCAACTATTCCCATTATTCATAATGGTGAGAATTTAACATAATTTTTTTCAATATTTCCCCAATTTTCTCAATACTTTGTTTAATAATTCATCCCCAAATTTGTAATTGTTGTTTTATTGTATTACTAAACATTTATTTGTACCACATTCTGTTTCTGTTCCATTGTCCAGTCCATAAATTTTTGTGTTAAAAATCCACATTTCATACAAAATAAACATGGAACTTCTGGGAAAAGTGAAATAAAAGTAGACATTGTTTATGTAAATATTTGGACTCACTGCATTATAGCTTTCTCGACCTAAAACTGTGAGCTAGATATCCTGATTGCCAAAATTGTCTTGGGATCTTGGATGTCTTTGCTTCCATTCTAGAGCTAAATAAGATTGTATTTTGTAATTATATTAACGTGTCATGTGTCATAGCTGAAATCCAAATAGCCACACCTATGAAGAATGGAAAATATTTACATCTTATAAGATTTTCTTCAAGAACCAGAAGTCAAAATAATGGAGTACCTTTATATAAAACCAGCCTTGATGTAAACATATGGATTTACTTAGTAATTGTTTCATAGAACTGAAGTATAATTAAAAGGCTAATTTGCTAGTTTGCTAGTCATTTCTCTCAACTGAAGACATAATCATAGAAATACAGGTTTTCCCGTTTGGAAAGAGTCTTAAAGACTGACCCCCTTTTTGAAGGTTAAATCCCCTCTATAATATTTCTGCCTAGTATTATTCAAATCTGGAATTTGGTGTTTGTCTCATAGCTGTGTAACCCAGTGATGTAAGCCCTCTTGACTCTTGGAGACCAGTTGCATGTCCTGGGATAGGCAGTGACCTTCTGCTTGTGGTATGTTTCTTTATCTCACTTGCTCTGAATCTTCATGCTCCTGAATGTAAGTTGGATGTCTCTGTGGCACAGGACAGTTGGGATACAATACCCGGTGCTTTACTAGTTTTCACACTAAAAAAAAAAAAAATCTACAAGCATCAAGCAGTTAATAAGTTTGTAGTTTGTGTGTATGCGTGTGTGTGTGTGTGTGTATGTGTGTGCAAGCATGTGTGTGTTGTGGGAGGGATAAGGAGTAACGGAGGAGAAGGTCATTATGCTCTCTGTGGGGCCCTTCACTGATTTCTTTTCTGCTCTCTAAAATTCACCTCATTCACTTGAGGTTGAGGCAAGTCTCATTCAGAAAACTTCCATTCCTATTTACTGTAATACCTGTCTCTAGTCTATCCTAATTTTATGAAAGATTTACTTTTAACCAAGATTGTACTCACTGTAAAGGAAAGTCTGGTGAATATTTCTTTTCTCATTGCAGATAAAAATTATCTTTAAAGTACACCTACCTACAAATTCTGTACAATAGTACCAATTTGAAATACACAGCTTGCTAACTTGAATATCTTACACATTTGCGGTGAGAAGTGGTGAAGACATTTAAATTATAATAATCCTGGAGATGTGAAGGGTTATCCAGGATGGAGGAACTTTGCATAGGTATAACCATTGCAGGGAGGCCTACTTGACAGAGGAAATAACTTGCTTGCAGGTTAGGGAGTGATAAACTATTGTAAACTAAATACTTTTATATTCATTTAAATAGAGAATCAATACCTACAAACATGTTGCCAGATATTTGTTATTTATTACCTTCCTTAGTAAAGGTATAAGACTAATTTGTAATTAGCACATTTACCTTCTAAATGGAAAGCTCTCAAAGAACTTACAAACATTAAATGAGCAACTACTACAAGGTTAAACACTGTGCTGCCCCACATGGCTGCTCTTGTGGTTTTAAAAGTTCATAGATGACAAATCACATTCTAAAATAGCATATTTCCCTCTGCACATTCTTCTAGCACAGAACACACTAACATCTTACCAAAAGTTTAAATTTGACTAATTCTGAATTAATGTAAACATATCATTAACTCTTATTACCATGATGATTATTTTTATTCAGCGTTATGCCGAATTATTTGCACGTGTCCCTTAACTAAAAGAGACATTTACTTTTGTTTCATTTCTTAACAGAATGGAGAAATGCATCTATCCTTTCCCTTGGTTTTCAAATGGTGTTGACAAAAATATCTTTGATCTTACTTAAGAACAGAATGTGTTGGCCAGTTAAATAGCAATGATAACTAAGAGCAAACTCTCCCCAGTGTTTTGTATAACTCAGTGTGTCTAAGGGAATTGTGTGGCTATTTTACTGCTGTTTCTCGACAGGTTTTTCATAGTTCTTTTTCTGGCTAATATATTGTTCTGGAGCTCCATTCTTTCTAAATGCTGGGGAAAAATGAGAAATCCAGGGCTATGGCCGTGCCTGTGGCAGTTAAGTATTGATGATGAAATTGGTGAGGCATTAAGGAAGTGTGAGTTGGTAAGCAAGTGATACATTTAAAAGAGAAAACACAATGGGAAGAATGGTCCTTTGGATGTTGCAAAAATTACAGAAATCTTTAGCTTTATGCCCCCTTATGTGCATAATGGTAGCAGCAGTGGTGGTTGGGGCATTGGAGTATTTTTACACTATTTGGGATGTTGTCCTAAGTGAATTGCCTTAACATTTTCCACAGAGGCAGGAATCTGAATAAATACTATATATGTTCACATACGTATCCTCGTATATGTTTTTGATTGGAAACAATCCTGTCATAAAATACTTGCCTACTCTGCTAAATTAATATGAGTGTATTTATAGTCATGGGAATGATTTAATGTTGTTTGATAATCTCGTGTTTTGTTTATACTGAAAAATTAAGTAAGAAGCACAGAAAAACAAAAAAGTGGTTTGTTAAATTCATTTTACCTACTGTTCTTTCTTCTTTTCTTGTATTTTCTTCAAATTAATCAATTAAAATGCACAGATGTTCAATTAAAACTATAAAAATTTTCCATGGCTACAGCTGTTTTGAAGCTGCATTGTTGAAAACTTAACATATCTAGTAATGATTCCCTCTCAGAAGAAATTAAATTAATGACTCTTTGCTATTTTCCATTTGATAAATTAAACAAAATTAGAAAAAAACTGAGACTTACTCTGCCTGCTACATTTATTAATTAGCATGATAGACTAGCAGATATTAATATGAAAAGGCAACAAAATGGAAAATGTTTCTTATTTTCCAAGTGAAATACCTTCAGTACTGCAGTTTATCTTATTGGCAAATGGTTACATGGTATAAATTATTAAAATTTTACCTGTAAATAGCAGACAAATGACAGATTTCGTCATCCAACATAATAGAGATGGCAGAGATGTGATTATGTGGAGCTGATATAAATTTTCTTTTCACATTTTTGTCCACCTGTGCATGTTAGTCAGTGACCCTTAAATAATAAGTAGAGAAACAGGATCTTTTTTCTCAGTCAAGTTGCTTTATCTCCAGGAAAATTGGATTTTTTTTCTCAATCTCAATTTGTTCTTTAATTTTTAAAGATCTTTCTAGTCATTTTTTTTCTTATGCCAGAACTAGTAGATGGTCATTGCATTAGGGTTCTCCAGTACCAAAAGGTGTGTGTGTGTGTGTGTGTGTGTGTGTGTGTGTGTGTGTATCTAGAGAGAGATTTCTTTTAAGGAATTGGCTCTTATGTTTGTGGGAGGTGGCACTTCTGAAATTTGTAAGATAGGTTGGCAGCCTAGAAACTCAGGCAGGAATTGATGTCGTATTGAGTCCAAAGTCTTCAGGGCAGGACGAGCTGACTGGAAACTCAGGCAGAGTCTGTATGCTGCAATCTTGAAACAGAAAGAACGACATTCTTTCCTTTGAGACTTTCAACTGATTGGATGAGGCCCACCCACATTATAGAGGGAAATCTGCCTTCCTTAAAAATCTACCAATTATAAATGTTAATAAATGTTAATCACAACTAAAAAATTCCTTCACAGCAACATCTAGACTGGCTTCTTCTGAGTTTAAAATGTTTTAAACTTCATTTGCTTATGGATCCCACAGATAACAGCCAGCTTTTACCTGCACATGAGGGGCAGCACTGTCAGCATGGTAGGGTTGCCACAGGCAGGCACTGGGCAGGTGATCAGGGCACACATTTCCCATTCGTTGTGACAGTAGGATAGGCACCATATACTGGGCACCATAGCCTAGCTAAGTTGAAACATAAAATTAACCATCACACTAATTAAGAAAATTTTAGAAAATAAAAACTAACTAAAAACACATGTAATAAAGCCCTTTCAAATGATCTCTGCTAAATGTTTCAGTGTATATCCCTAGAGTCTTCCTCTTACGTTTATATGTCTTTTCTTTTTCCTAAGTTAAGAATAAAGTGTTTATTCTATTTCATAAGTCTTTATTTAAGAGTATATACACCTTCTCAATTCATTAAAATTATTTATTTTTCAATCATATTTAATAACTTCAGTATAACTGGTTGAAGGGCTTGTTAGATCCTTAGGTTTTTAATTTTACATGGACATTATATCTTTTTACATATATCTTTTGAATATATTACTACATGTGCATTTGCTAGTTAAAAATATGTACATTTTAAAACTTTTTGCATGCATGGCTAAATTGCCTTCCAGAAATGTACCAGTGTACATTCCCAATATCAATATTCCGGAGGCCAGTTTCCTTCCCTACCTTTCAAAATTAGGTGTTAGAATAAAAATATTACAATCTGAAAGATAAAAAAGACCTTGCATTATTGTTTTAATTTAAATTTCTTTGATTTCTAATGATGTTACGTGAGTTTCTTATGTTTATTTATATTAGTAGTTCTTTGTGAATTGTCCACTTTGTCCAGTTTCTATTAACATGCTTGCTGTTTTCTTATTATAAAAACTGTATGCCATATGTATATACACACACAGTTATATATGGAATACATATATAACTCTATGTATATTATAGTTATATATGACATACATATACAGTATGTGTATATATATGTGTGTATAGATATATACACACACAGTTATATATGTGTGTATATATATACACACACAGTTATATCTATATATGAGAAATGTATGGTATATATGTGTGTGTGTATATATATGCCATACATTTATATATATATACACATACATATGCCATATATGTGTATATATATATAAAATATACATATATATACACATATATGGCATATGTATGTGTATATATATATGAAGTTTATCAAACTGAAGTAAAAAACTCATCCATTTTTTCTGTTGTTATACTTTTGACATCATGCATTTCAAATTTTTTCTATCCCAGGATGGAACACCTTCTAGTGCCATTATAGTTTATTTTCTTTTGTAAGCCCTAGAATTAAATTTGATATGTGGTGTGAGGTAGGGATTATTTGTCAGTTTAATATTTTGTTTAAACTACAATTTTTCTATTTACTTCCATACCTGAGGGAGATGGCATGCAACAGACTGAAAATGCTGGAAAGAAGCAACTTTACAGGTTCATATCTGATTGACCCAATAAAGATCACAGTGTTTCTGCACCATTATTTTTCTGTCTAAAAGCAGGATTAAAGGTAATGGCAGTTGCCTCCAGCATCCAGGCATATGAATGCATGTGTATGTTTGTGTGAATGTGTGTAGATATATGTGGGCATGAAAGAGAGTATGCCTATAAGATGACAATGAGGAATCTGAGAATCATTTTTAATATTAACTCTATGATCTTATTAGCTACAATTTTTTCAAGACTTGAGAATTTCTCTTTGTTGACAATACTTGCACCTTTAATAAGTAATCATGCTAGATCAAAAAGTCCTAGACTACAGTATTTTAACTGCAGCCGTATGTATTTATGTGCAAGGGCAGAATATATCCATGGACAAGATACTGCCTCTAATTCATGGACATATTCTGCCACTGAGCAAATCTTGTTACCAGTGACTGTGTTGACTTGGAAAGGTTATGACACACATCCCTAGCCCAGTGCTGTTTGTGACCCTATTGTAATTTTCACTGTATTTATGTACCTCCATAGGAAATGTCTTCCATTTATTTTTTACAAAATGATAAGTTATTGGGGATAAGAAAATGCAGTGACTAAGATAAATCTTACCCTATATAGTCTTATTTTTTCCCACTCATCTTAAGAATCCTCATCACGCTCATCATCAATTCTTCATCACTAAATATGGGACAAGAAGCAGTGACCTGAAGTTTCAAGTGAGCCATATTAAGAACTATGATTTTCATAATTGCCAGAAGTAAACAGGCTTAGTATTTTGTCAATATGTTTTATATATTTACCAATTTATTTTAGATTAGCTGTCTTTTTTTTTGAGATTTTTTTTTCAGAGTTATCTTGAAGTTTATTTTTAGTGTGGCAGAATTCATTATTAATATTTGTAGGTTTTCTTTATGCATTGCACTGTTTTACACTTGAAATTTTTAGGAGATATGGCTTAGCATTTTACATTTTATCAAGCTCCTCAGGATATTTATATAGCTATTCAGTTTCAGAAGAACTAGACTATTGCATTTGGCTTTAGAATTGGTATATTTAGAGAGATTTTCTCATGAAATGTGAGAAGATAGGTTAAAGTGCCTAGCACAGAGCCAGGCACAGAGTAGGCATTGTATAAATGTGCATTACTTATTTTATCCGTGTATTAAGGGTAATTAGCAAACTGATGTGGACTTGGTCTGTTCCACATTTGTGGCTGTTTTTAAGGAAGCTTCCATTTAAATACATACGTTTTACAGTGTATGTTTTGTATTACTAATCTCTATGAGCTTAACGTTTGGAAGACGGTGTTTATTGACTTTTTTAGTGTGAACAGCTCATCATTTTGTTAAAGATTCAATATTCTGAATATTCCAGGAACATAAATATCCACAAGTACTACTTACATTAGCTAACAAAATTGCCATATATTTGCACAGCTGTTAAATGGTTGTTTTAAAATTTTAAAAAATAGTTCAGGTGTATGGAATTATTCAAATTATGTAAATATTCAGAGGTTTATACCAAAATAAGAAGATGCCACCTTGTGGTACAAAAAAAAGATTTTTAAGTACATTTGTAATATGTGGTTGACAAATCTTTGGAATAACATGTGGCTGACAAACCTATTTGAGTAAATAGGAAAAGCAGCTAAAATACTCATGCTCATGGCCAAGTGTTTTATTTTTATTACTTTTGAGATGGAGCTTCTCTCTTGCCGCCCCGGCTGGAGCACAGCGGCGTGATCTCGGCCCACTGCAACCTCTGCTTCCCTGGTTCAAGCGATTCTCCTGCCTCAGCCTCCTGAGTAGCTGGGATAACAGGCACCTGCCACCATGCCCAGCTAATTTTTGTATATTTGTATTTTTGTATTTTTTGTAAAGTTGGAGTTTCACCACGTTGGCCAGGCTGGTCTCAAACTCTTGACCTTAGGTGATCTGCCTGCCTCACCTCCCAAAATGCTGGGATTACAGGCATGAGCCACTGTGCCTGGACACTAAATGTTTTAATTCAGCAACTATGTCACAAATAGAAAGATCACAAGGGGAAAATTATGTGGGAATGTGTTGTTTTATGAAAGCAGGGGTCTATTCAGTAGTATACAGTTGTTACAAAGGTATTACAATGGAACATTTCAAAGATGTTTAGTGGAATATAATAAACTCACAACATATATTTTACAATTAAGATCATGGTATATTTTCAAGAACGATTGCTACATTTTGTTCCTTTAGGTAAAGAGTAAAATTTTATTATGATTTCACTTTAATGAACATAATTTAAGACAATCTTTTACTTGGATAATATTTATATATATTAAGATGATGTTTTGTTAAAAAGATAAAGATTACTTGAAATGAATTATGAACTATAGCATACACCTAGATGATGAGTAGATTTCTTACATCAGATTATCTTGGAACTTCTGAGAATGAGTCAATCTTGGAAATCATGTAGTTTGATATTTTATCTTTTATTGGCATGTAAACTGAGGCGTAGAGATGTTAAATGACTTGCCCAGGAACCCCCACTCCTCAGCAGTTTCCTTCCTTTATCCTGTGCTGCTTCTTCTTCCCCAAACTACATTTGAATTGGCCTCTTGTATTGAGAATCTTTGTTTTCCAGAAAAAGAATAGATGAGAATATATTTCTCCCCTCTGAACTTTTCATTAAATGTTTATTCTGTTGCATTTCTCCATAAGCATTTTTATATTGCCATTTTCTCCTCTTATTAGAATACTTAATATAGTTCCAAATAGTACATAATTGAAAACAGTTTATCATATCCATTTTTATTTATTAGTATAATAGTATCCCTGCGATCTGGTGGCAGGAAAGTACTGCACTATTTTATTGTAATTTATCCCATTTTAAATGTTCATTTGGGTCTATGAAATTGCATAATACTTTTAATACTTTGTAGAAATACACTTTCAGAGTATGTGTTGGAAAAAACCCCTCAAATATCAGAATTGGCTTTGAAATTTTGCAGAAACAATATTGTGGGATATTCCAAATCCAAACTTAAATGAATGAATCAGCCTATCATTTCAAAGATTTTGAAAGGGTGGGCACATGTATATGTACCAAGGAAATAAAAGATCATGTTTATAGACATTCATCCATGACAAGTGACAAAGGAAGTTACTGGCAGGCCTTGTTATAGAATCTCCAGAGCATTGTGAGTGGATTTATCAGGAAAAGTATCACACATAGACTTGTATCTATCTTATTTTTATTATTTTTCTTTTTTTGACTTTTATTTTAGGTTCAGAGGGTACCTGTGCAGGTTTGTTACATGGATAAATTGTGTGTTGCTGAAATTTGGTGTAGGAATGATCCCATCACCCAGATAGTATACGTAGTACCCAATAGGTAGTTTTTCAGCCCATGTCTCCCTGCCACCCTTTTCACTCCAGTAGTCCTCAGTGTCTGTTGTCTCCATCGTTGTGTCCATGCATACTCAATGTTCAGCGTCCACTTATGAGTGAAAACATGTGGTATTTGATTTTCTTTTCCTGTTACTTTGCTTAGGATGATGGTCTCCCTCTGCATCCATGTTGCAGCAAAGGCCATAATTATGTTCTTTTTATGGCTGTGTAGTACTCCATGGTGTATATGTACCACATTTTCTTTATCCAGTCCACCATTGATGGGCATATAAGTTGATGCCATGTCTTTGTTATTGTGAATAGTGCTGCAGTGAACACATAAGTGCATGTGTCTTTTTGATAGAATAGTTTATTTTCTTTTGGGCACATACCCAATTGTAGGATTTCTTGGTTGAATGAAAGTTCTGTTTTGGCTGGGCACGATGGCTCACGCCTGTAATCCCAGCACCTTGGGAGGCCGAGGTGGGGGATCACAAGGTCAAGAGATCAAGACCATCCTGGCCAACATGGTGAAACTATGTCTGTACTAAAAATACAAAAACATTAGCTGGGTGTTGTGGCATGCACCTGTAGTCCCAGCTACTCAGGAGGCTGAGGCAGGAGAATCGCTTGAACCCAGGAGGTGGAGGTTGCAGTGAGCCGAGATTGCACCACTGCACTCCAGCCTGGTGACAAAGCAAGACAAAAAAAAAAAAAGTTCTGTTTTTAAGTTCTATGAGTTATCTCCAAGCTCCTTTCCACAGTGGCTGAAATAATTTAAATTCCCATCAGCAGTGTATAAGTATTCCCTTTTCTCCACAACCTCGCCAACATCTGTTATTTTTTGACTTTTTAATAATATCTATTCTGACTGGTGTGAGGTGGTATCTCACTGCGGTTTTGTAGAATTATATTTAAATGAAGTCTTGAGGAATAAGAATAATTTAGATAATTAGGTGGTGCTGAGGTGGGTACTCTAGGCAGAAATGGTGTGGCCCATGTCTATTTCTCTTTGGGACCTAGTGATTAAAATTTGTTTGGAGATGGAGGGCCTTACATAAGGGTAAGGTTATTCAGGATAGGTGATGAATTAATTGTGTTTAGCTGTTTTCCATATGTAATGGAAAGCCATGAGTGACTTTTAATTAAGAAAGTGTTATGAATGAACTAGCATTATGATTGAGGATTGTACACAAAAGTGTGGTTTTTAGAAAATAACATGAAATGAAATGAATGTGTGTGAATTTCTCTTAATTCAACAACAAATCTTTCTATTTCCAGATGTGCTTTGATTCACAAGTATCATAGAAGAAAATATTTTTATTACCTTTATTTGGTTAATCTTCCTTTCTTCATTTATTGACCAGAAATACAGCAATAGAAAATCTATACTCCCTTTGCAACAGTTTATCTTTTCAACAGCACCATCCCTTCGGACAACCGTCACCTTCCAAGTGCAGATTTACTTAAAAGAAAAAAAGCTTAGGGGTGTGTTATGGTTTGAATGTGTTTCCAGAAAATGTGTGTTGGAAATTTAATCCACAATGCAACCGTGTTAAGAGGTGGGGCCTACTGGGAGGTTTTTAGGTCATTTGGGCTCCCACCCTCATGAGTGGATTAATGTTGGTGATAAAAGGGCTTAAGGATGTGAATTTGAGCTCTTGGTCTCCCTTACTCTTCTTTGCCCTTCCACTATGGGATGATAGCAAGAAAGTCCTTACTAGATGTCATACCCCTTGATCTTGGTATTCTCAGCCTCCAGAACTGCGAGAAATAAATTTCTATTGTATACACATTACTCAGTCTGTGAGTCTGTGGCATTCTAACATTACCAAACAGACTAAGACAGGGTGGTTGCACAAAAATGTGGTAGAGTACCCCATCATTTATATACTGTATAGGTGTTAGTAGGAGGTCAGTTCACTCAGTATAGCCCAGAGTAGGCATCAAGAAGCTAAAGAAAACCTTTCTCAAAAATATCTTTGTGGTAGGTGGAATAATGGCTCCTCAAAGATGTTTATGTTCTAATCCCACAGACCTGTGAATATTAGGTTATATGCCAAAGGAGAATTAGGTTTGCAGATGGAATTAAGATTGTGAGTCAGCTGACCTGAAAAAAGAGAAATTATAGTAGTATCTCTGGGCTAAGCATGTTAGCACTGGATTATCTGAGTGAGTCTAAAGTAACCATAAGGATCCTTAAAAGAGAAAGACAGAGACAGAAGAGAAGGTTGGGATGATAAAATGTCAGAAGGACTCAACCTACCATTGCTGGTTTTGAAGATGAAAAGGGACCGGATATTTGGTCTAAGACGAGGAATGTGGGCCTCCTTTAAGAAGCTGGAAAAGGCTGAGTATGGTGGCTCAAGCCTGAAATCTCAGCTACTCAGGATGCTGAGGCAGGAGGATCACTTGAATTCAGGAGTTCAAAGCTGCAGTGCACCATGATTGCACCACTGCACTGCAGTGGAGTGACAGAGTCAGACCTTGATCTCAAAAAAATAAAATAAAATAAAAAATAAAAAAAGCTTGGAAAAGGCATGACAAGGAAACAGTATTCTTTAGAAGCTTCTGAAAGGAATATTGCCCTCTTGCCCTACCTTGACTTTAGTCCAGTGGGATCTGCAACAGACTTCTCACCTACAGAACTGTAAAATAATACATTTTTGTTGTTTTAAGCCACTCAGTTTATGGTAATATGTTACAGCACCAGTAGCAAATAAATACCGCCCAGACCAAAGATCAAAGGATGAGAATGATCCTCCTCCTCCTCCTCATCTTATAGTTACTCTGTGGAGGACTGACTGTCTATCAGGTACTCAACATAATCTCATCCAGTTCTTACTGCTACCTTGCTGGCAGGTATTATCTCTAGCTTGTAAATGATAAACAAATGCTCTCAGGAATTTAGGAAGAAATTGCCCCCAGAGCCTTGAAGTTTGTATGTGACAGAGATCAGGTTTAAACTGTTTCATCTGAGGACAAAGTCTCATCCTCTTTATTTCAGCAGGAGTGGTTGGGAGGCAGTAGAGCTTTGGGGCTAAGCAGGTTGGCTCTGGAGTCAGACTGTCTGGTTTGAATTCTTGCTCCTCATCTTGTTAGACTAGTGCCTAGGACATAGTAAATCCTCAGTACATCTAGGCTATTATGATGAGGAATTGTTGTTGTTATTATTATTATACTGCATAGATGGCACTATAAGAGTAGTCATTGTCTTAGGAAGGTGTTTATTAAAGTAACTACTACAACATCCATTCTATTGAGCTTAAGTATAAACTTCCCAAACTTCATTTTATCCTTTAAGTTTAGATTTTGGAATTTGTTGAAATGCCTCTTCAGTTCATTAAGCAGTGAACTTGAAACTCATTAATTCATGTATTTACCTGGCATGGTCTTTATTTATAACTACTGGGAATGCTCCATTTTTGTCAACCCCTAATGATTGTTGGACAATATCTTGAAATAATTTTCTGTGATAGTTACTCTTTTGACAGGCCCTACCTTTGTGCAGTGAACTACTTTTTTTGGAAAGATGCTTGGATTTAGGAAAATAGGCATCTGAATGAACAGAATATAGTCCCTTGGGTATAAGTGATTATCCTTTGGTTCTGCTGTTGTCAAGAGATGGCATTATGATTTCACTGGACACCTATGCAACTTGCAGGCCCATTTTATCATTCATTGTCTTACAAATGAGCCCTGTTCCCTGTTTAACCAACCCTCAACCACAGAAGGTGGGTAGCAAGCCGATAAATCTCTACCAAGGCACTGGGTCTTCAGACTGGTAATTTAATGGTAAATCACTATTCTGGTAATGCAGAATGACAAAATTTCTGGTTGTCCCAATATTCTGATTTCAAGGCTATCATTCAGCTTTGGCCCCAGACCAGTGCTGAAGTACATGTATGCAGCCAATTCCAGTATGTACTGAGTCTAAGATTAAGCAAGCTCTTGACACCTGGAACCCTCAGATGTTAATCTCTTCTTAATCAGTTTCCTGATCTTCTATTTGCTCTTTAACTCCCTTGGTTTCCCTGATATTCTTTTCTCTTTTTTCATTGTTCCTCTTTCACTTCTCATTCTTGGTTTCTTTTATGGACTCCACTTCTATAGTTCTCACACTAAAAGATAGCTTTATCTAGTTTTAAACTTCTACCCTCTACTCTTCTTGTTCTGTTCTTTCTGAATGCTTTTTCTGGCTTTCATGCCAACAATTATTACCCCTGTGCTGATGACTCCCATCCCATTTTACTAGCTCCTAAATTCTTCCCTGATCTTCAGACTTATGAATCCAGTGGCCTGGCAACTGGGCATGTAGATGAGTACTGAAATCATCTTTCCTGTATAAGCCTGGGTTTTCTGTCCTAGTTGTGGCATCATTATCCTGCAACATTCAAATAAAAATCAACTGTTTTTTCCCATTTTGGTGTACTGTAATGTGTTTCTTGAATCTCTTTTCTCTCCATCTTTATTATAGTTGTCCTGATTCAGGTCCATGTATTTGTCATCTGAATATTAATTTTGTTTGGATCATTTTAATGTATCATTATAAATTTTATCATTAAATATATCCATCATGCTTTCTATTTTTTAATTTCATCCATTGCTTTAATGCTTAGGCTGTACTAATCTACCATGAAATAAGTTAAATATTCATATAGAGTTCCCTCTAGATTATTATGGTTCCCTTTTTTATTAATTATTAATGCTTTATAGTTTCTTTTCTTTTTCGTGTTAAATGTTCTTTCATATTATCATCATTACTTATTTAAGGTTTGGATACTTGCATTTTTCTTGACTGAGTTTCTTGAATGTTTACTCCAATAATTTTTGCAAGAACTAGTTCTTACAATTATTAATTTTAGTGTATTTTTATTTTTTAAAACATTTTTACTTATTTCTGCTTTCATTTTTAATAGTATCTTTTTTTTCTGATTTTCCTAAGTTTTCTTTGTTGATAGCATTTAGGATTACGAATTTGCCTCCAGGTTACAGCTTTTTAAGCAACAGGTGTTATAGTATGCAGTACTTTAAAAATATTCACATTTTATTTATGAAGAATTTCCCATGTAGGTAATGTAAGCAGAATAGTTTAATCACTCCCCAGGTACCTATCACCAAACTTCAACAATTATCAACATTTTGCTATACTTATTCCCCCATGCCCCTATTTTTTTTTGCAGTATTCTAAACAAATCCTAGATACTGTGAAATACAGTAATATTTATTTATATTTTTAATTTTGAGTTTCTTACTATTAAAAAAAGTTTAGATTATATATGTGTGTAAGTACTTGCATGTTTATGTACTCATATGTATATACGTGTATTTGTGTGTGTATATATACAGACACTCTGATACACATGCACAAACATTTTCAAGTAATTGGTGAATCTTTTAAGCTTGATTAAAATATTTGCAGTTTCAGGGAATGTAGTCAGATAATTTGATCTATATTATTTCTGCTTCTCCTAATAAACTTAGTTCTCCTTACAGATTATTATCTCACCAATCTGACAAACTATGTATTCTTCAAATGCAAGGAAAATCTGCTTTTAGAGTTGGAAGCACAATATATTTTATCAACTATGCTAGTCAAATTTCCATGCTACCATTATCTTAATTATAATAATCCAAATCTCCATGTTGTCAAATTCGTCATGTTCTGTCCAAAGCTGGGAACATTGTATTAAAATCTATTATGACAACTTTTTCATTTTTATCTGCCTGCCAATTTTTGCTTAATATATTTGAATGTTATATTATTTGACTCATAAAGGTTCATGGCTGATGTATCTTTTATGAAACTTTTATAAATATAAAACAACTCTCTTTTATTCTATTTTATGCTTTTTTTCTTGAAGCCTACATTATCCAAAGTTAACATTGTCACCTTTGCTTAAATTTAATTCGTGCTCTCTAGATTCCTCCTCTCTGGGCAGGGCATCTCTGAAAGAAAGGCAGCAGCCCCAGGCAGGGGCTTATAGATAAAACTCCCATCTCCCTGGGACACAGCACCTGGGGGAAGGGACAGCTGTGGGCGCAGCTTCAGCAGACTTAAAAATTCCTGTCTGCCGACTCTGAAGAGAGCAGCGGATCTCCAGCACAGTGCTCAAGCTCTGCTAAGGGACAGACTGCCTCCTCAAGTGGGTCCGTGATCCCCGTGCCTCCTGACTAGGAGACACCTCCCAGCAGGGGTCAACAGACACCTTATACAGGAGAGCTCTGGCTGGCATCTGGCAGGTGCCTCTCTGGGACAAACCTTCCAGAGAAAGAAACAGGCAGCAATCTGCTGTTCTGCAGCCTCTGCTGGTGATAACCAGGTAAACTGGTTCTGGAGTGGACCCCAGCAAACTCTAGCAGACCTGCAGCAGAGGGGCCTGACTGTTAGAAGGAAAACTAACCAAACAGAAAGGAATAGCATCAACATCAACAAAAAGGACGTCCACACAAAAACTCCATCTGATGGTCACCAACATCAAAGACCAAAGGTAGATAAATCCATGAAGATGAGGAAAAGCCAGTGCAAAAACGCTGAAAATTCCAAAAACCAGAACACTTCTTCTCCTCCAAAGGATCACAACTCCTTGCCAGCAAGGGAAGAAAACTGGACAGAGAATGAGTTTGATGAATTGGCAGAAGTAGGCTTCAGAAGGTGGGTAATGACAAACTTCTCTGAGCTAAAGGAGCATATTCTAATCCAATGCAAGGAAGCTAAGAACCTTGAAAAAAGATTAGAGGAATTGATAACTAAAATAACCAGTTTAGAGAAGAATATAAATGACCTGATGGAGCTGAAAAGTACAGCATGAGATCTTTGTGAAACATACACAAGTATCAGTAGCTGAACTGATCAACTGGAAGAAAGGATTTCATTAAGTTGAAGATCAACTTAATGAAATAAAGCATGAAGACAAGATTAGAGGAAAAAGATGAAAAGGAATGAACAAAGCCTCCAGGAAATATGGTACTATGTGAAAAGACTAAACCTATGTTTGATTGGTGTACCTTAAAGTGATGGGGAGAATGGAACCAAGTTGGAAAACACTCCTCAGGATGTTAACCAGGAGAACTTCCCCAACCTAGCAAGACAGGCCAACATTCAAATTTAGGAAATACAGAGAACACCACAAAGATACTCCTTGAGAAGAGCAACCCCAAGACACATAATTGTCAGATTCACCAAGGTTGAAATGAAGGAAAAAATGTTAAGGGCAGCCAGAGAGAAAGGTTGGGTTTCCCACAAAGGGAAGCCCATCAGACTAACAGTGGTTTTCTCTGCAGAAACCTTCTACAAGCCAGAAGAGAGTGAGGGCCAATACTCAACATTATTAAAGAAAAGAATTTTCAACCCAGAATTTCATATCCAGTCATACTAAGGTTCATAAGCAAAGGAGAAATAAAATCCTTTACAGACAAGCAAATCTTGAGAGATTTTGTCACCACCAGGCCTGCCTTACAGGAGCTTCTGAAGGAAGCACTAAATATGGAAAGGAAAACTGATACCAGCCACTGCAAAAAACATACCAAATTCTGAAGACCATCGACACCATGAAGAAACTGCATCAACCAAGAGGCAAAATAATGAGCTAGCATCATAATGACAGGATCAAATTGACACATAACAATATTAACCTTAAATGAAAATGGGCTAAATGCCCCAATTAAAAGACACAGACTGGCAAATTGGATAAAGAGTCAAGATCCACTGGTGTGCTGTATTCAGGAGACTCATCTCATGTGCAGAGACACACATAGGCTAAAAATAAAGGGTTGGAGGAATATTTACCAAGCAAATGGAGAGCAGAAAAAAAAAAAGCAGGGATTGCAATCCTAGTCTCTGATAAAACAGACTTTAAACTAACAAACATCAAAAAAGACAAAGAAGGGCATTACATAATGGTTAAGGGATCAACACAACAAGAAGAGCTAACTATCCTAAATATATATGTACCCAATAGAGTAGCACGCAGATTCATAAAGTTCTTAGAGATCTACAAAGAGACCTAGACTCCCACACAATAATAGTGGGAGACTTTAACATCCCACTGTCAATATTAGACAGATCAATGAGACAGAAAATTAACAAGAATATTGAGGACTTGAACTCAGCTCTGGACCAAATGGACCTAATAGACATCTACAGAAAACTCCACCCCAAATCAACAGAATATACATTCTTCTCAGTTCCACCTTGCACTTATTCTAAAACTGACCACATAATGGGAAGTAACACACTCCTCAGCAAATGCAAAATAACAGAAATCATAACAAACAGTCTCTCAGACCACAGTGCAATCAAATTAGAACTCAGGATTAAGAAACTCACTCAAAACTGCACAACTGCATGGAAACTGAATAACCTGCTCCTGAATGACTGCTGGGTAAATAACAAAATTATGGCAGAAATAAATAAGTTCTTTGAAACCAATGAGAACAAAGACACAATGTACCTGAATCTCTGGGACACAGCTAAAGCAGTGTTTAGAGGGAAACTTATATCACTGAATGCCCACAGGAGAAAGTGGGAAAGATCTAAAATAGACACCCTAACATCACAATTAAAAGAACTAGAGAAGCAAGAGCAAACAAATTCAAAAGCTAGCAGAAGACACGAAATAACTAAGATAAGAGCAGAACCGAAGGAGATACAGACACAAAAAGCCCTTCAATAAATCAGTGAATCCAGGAGCTGGTTTTTTTAAAAAGATTAACAAAATTGATAGACCACTAGCCAGACCAATAAAGAAGAAAAGAGAGAAGAATCAAATGGACACAATAAAAAATGATAAAGGGGAGATCACCACTGATCCCACAGAAATACAAACTACCATCAGAGAATACTATAAACACCTCTATGCAAATAAATTAGAAAATCTAGAAGAAATGGATAAATTCCTGGACACATACATCCTCCCAAGACTAAACCAGGAAGAAGTCGAATCCCTGAATAGACCAATAACAAGTTTTGAAATTGAGGCAGTAATTAATAGCCTACCAACCATAAAAAGTCCAGGACCAGACAGATTCACAGCTGAATTCTACCAGAGGTACAAAGAGGAGCTGGTACTATTTCTTCTGAAACTATTCCAAACAATTGAAAAAGAGGGACTCCTCCCTAACTCATTTTATGAGGCCAGCATCATCCTGATACCAAAACGTGGCAGAAACACAACACAAAAAGAAAATTTCGGGTCAATATCCCTGATGAACATCAATGCAAAAATCCTCAATAAAATACTGGCAAACCAAATTCAGCAGCACCTTAAAGCTTATCCATCATGATCAAGTTGGCTTCAACCCTGGGATGCAAGACTGGTTCAACATACACAAACCAGTAAATGTAATCCATCACATAAACAGAACCAATGACAAAACCCACATGATGCAGGAAAGGCCTTCGATAAAATTCAACACCCCTTCATGCTAAAAACTCTCAGTAAACTAGGTATTGATGGAACATATCTAAAAATAACAAGAGCTATTTATGACAAACCCACAGCCAATATCATACTGAGTGGGAAAAAGGTGGAAGCATTCCCTTTGAAAACTGGCACAAGACAGGGATGCCCTTTCTCACCACTCCTATTCAACATAGTGTTGGAAGTTCTGGCCAGGGCAATCAGGCAGGAGAAGGAAATAAAGGGTATTCAATTCGGAAAAGAGGAAGTCAAACTGTCCCTGTTTGTAGATGACATGATTGTATATCTAGAAAACCCCACTGTCTCAGCCCAAAATCTCCTGAAGCTGATAAGCAACTTCAGCAAAGTCTCAGGATACAAAATCAATGTACAAAAATCACAAGCATTCTTGTACACCAATAACAGACAAACAGAGAGCCAAATCATGAGTGAACTCCCATTCACATAGATACCTCCCATTCACATAAAATACCTAGGAATCCAACTTACAAGAGATGTGAAGGACCTCTGCAAGGAGAACTACAAACCACTGCTCAAGGAAGTAAGACAGGGCACAAATAAATGGAAAAACATTCCATGCTCATGGCTAGGAAGGATCACTATCGTGAAAATGGCCATACTGCCCAAAATAATTTATAGATTCAATGCTATCCCCATCAAGCTACCATTGACTTTCTTCACAGAATTAGAGAAAACTACTTTAAATTTCATATGGAACCAAAAAACAGCCTGTATAGCCAAGACAATCCTCAGCAAAAAGAACAAAGCTGGAGGCATCATGCTACCTGACTTCAAACTATACTAGAAGGCTACAGTAACCAAAACAGCGTGGTACTGGTACCAAAACTGATATATAGACCAATGGAACAGAACAGAGCCCTCAGAAATAATACCACATATCCACAAGCATCTGATCTTTGACAAACCTGACCAAAACAAGCAATGGGGAAAGGATTCCCTATTTAATAAATGGCGTTGGGAAAACTGGCTAGCTATATGCACAAAACGGAAACTGGACCCCTTCCTTACACCTTATACAAAAATTAACTCAAGATGTTTTAAAGACTTAAATGTAAAACCTAAAGCCATAAAAACCCTAAAAGAAAACCTAGGCAATACCATTCAGGACATAGGCACGGGCAAAGACTTCATGACTAAAACAGCAGAAGCAATGGCAACAAAAGCCAAAATTGACAAATGGGATCCAATTAAACTAAAGAGCTTCTGCATAGCAAAAGAAACTGTCAGAGTAAACAGGTCACCTACAGAATGGGAGAAAAATTTTGCAATCTATCCATCTGACAAAGAGCTAATATCCTGAATCTACAAAGAACTTAAATTTACAGGAAAAAAAGAAACAACCCCATCAAAAAGTGGGCAAAGTATATGAACTGGCACTTCTTAAAAGAAGACATTTATGTGGCCAACAAACATATGAAAAAAAGCTCATCATCACTGGTCATTAGAGAAATGCAAATCAAAACCACAACGAGATACCATCTCACATAAGTTAGAGTGGCAATCATTAAAAAAATCAGGAAACAGCAGATGTTGGAGAGGATGTGGAGAAACAGGAACGCTTTTACACTGTTGTTGGGAGGGCAAATTAGTTCAACCACTGTGGAAGACGGTGTGGTAATTTCTCAAGAATCTAGAACCAGAAATACTATTTGACCCAGCAATCCCATTACTGGGTATATACCCAAAGGATTATAAATCATTCTACTATAAAGATACATGCACACGGGCACCATTCACAATAGCAAAGACTTGGAACCATCCCAAATGCTTATCAATGATAGACTGGATAAAGAAAATGTGGCACATATACAACATGAAATACTATGCAGCCATAAAAAAGGACGAGTTAATATCCTTTGCAGGGGCATGGATGAAGCTGGAAACCATCATTCTCTACAAACTAACACAGGAACAGAATTCCAAACACCACATGTTCTCACTCATAAGTGGGAGTTGAACTATGAGAACACATGGACACAGGGAGGGGAACATCACACATTGGGGCTTGTCAGGGGGTGGGGGGCTAGGGGAAGGATAGCATTAGGAGAAATACCTAATGTAGATGACAGGTTGATGGGTGCAGCAAAGCACCGTGGCCCGTGTATACCTATGTAACAATCGTGGACATTCTGCACAAGTTTCCCATAACTTAAAGTATAAAAAAATTAATTTGTACTTGGTTGAGAAATTTCTAGTCATTCTTTCATTTTAAACATGTATGTGCACTTTTAAATTAGAGATATTATAGTAGCAGCACATTGAATGTGTCTTTTTACTCAATCTGGTAGACTTCGTGCTATTTCTGAGTTTTTCAAAACTGATGTTTGAGTTTCTCTCTTTTCCTTGTGTGTATTTATCTCCCTTTTATGTTTTATTTCATTTCCTTCAATTTTTGTATTTTTTTATTTTTTGTTACCTTTGTTTTGGTGATTGTTTTTGAATGGTCTTTGCTTTCATTTTTTCTATTGATTAGGAAAGTAAGAATCTGAATATTGATTCCACTCACTTTCCAAAATATCCAGCCTCTGTTTTTTTATATGAAAGTTAAGAAACAATAACTTTTGTTTATTCACGAGGAATGTGTTGACATTCCCTGCTCCCAAACCTCTCAGTCCCACTTACTTATATGAAAAGTGGTGCTAGACTCAGAATCAGCTTGATATTATTAAATTATTTTTGCTTCAGATCTATTCTTTTGCAAGATTTATTTTTGACATTTGAAATTAGATTTGAAAATGTATTTATGATTAGTATTTAGGCCTAATACTTATGTTTAATTATTTCAGGGTTCATCACTAGGATTTATATTCTAACTTTCCAAAATTTAAATTTGCAAATTAAATTTTGATTTGGGTATTAGTAGTCTTTTCATTCCAACCTATTTTCCTTTCACCTCAGATTGTTCTTTCTTTATGACATCTTGAGGATGCCCAAGAGTTTTCTAAAATTGTTTTCCTGATTCCTATAAAAACAAGAAATATCTGAAACTTCTAAATGGTACTCTTTGCTTATAGCCATAGGTAACCACAGGTCTCTTGTTTATTTACATTCACTCACATAACAACTTTTTCCAATTCATTGTTGTTAATTTGTCCACCTTGCACCTTTTTCCATGTACTATTGGGTAAGTTGATGTGTTCACCTTCGTTTCTAATTTCCAGTGACCAGGGGTCATTTACATACTGTGGTCTTGCATTACTGAGATGAAATCTTCCACCACTCCCACCACCTACTAGAAGAGATGGAATTAATTGAAACTACGGCCTTCAAGATACATTTGGAGCAATACTCTTCCAGTTCTTTCTTCCACCTTTTATTTGTGGCTACAGTGTCTCCCAGGATGTAGTGTGCTGTAATTGTTCTTCCACCCTTTTATTTTCTGAGAGTTTCTTTATCTGAATAGCACAGAAATATTGGTGGATAGGAAGGGAATATAATATTCTATCCATCTGAAAATTAACACCCATGTTGAACAGAATCCCTGTTCAGTTTCCTGTTTAGTACAGGGTCCAAATATCTGAGCTGAGCTGTGCAGTAGATAATAGGTGAAGAAAGAAAGATACCTGCTCCTCTTTCAAGGACGTGGACTTTTCTGTTTTGTGAAGTGATACCTGGATAGGCTACTGGATATTTTCTCATTCTTGACTCATCAACCTTATAATCAGTCTAAGTTTTTCCCAAATTTGTAGCTCTGGATTTCCTGTCACTCTTAGTTTTCTGTGTTAAAGTTTTCCATTTTGATATGTATGATATTGACAACTGGGAGGGGCAGTGCCAGGGGATGGTAGCCAGATGCCATTTTGTACCAGAAGTCTTTTATTATCTACATTTAATGGTTATAAATAATGAATGCCTTTGTTGGGAGTACTTTCATTTACTCATTCCAACAAACTCTTAGACCAATTTTCCTTGAGATCAATTAAATTCAATCCCTCCTGTATGCCAGACTTAAAAAAAATGCCCAATACTAAGTAGAATAAAAAATGTCTTTTGCTTCAGAGTAGTATGATTAGTACTATAACAGAGTTAGGTTGAAAGGTCTATAGTACACCAGAGTCAAGACTACGTTTGTCCTTGGGAAACTGGAAAGGCTACTGGAGAATATGAAACTTCAGTGAATCTTGGGGTATCACTAGATATTTAGAAGCTGGGTTGAGGGGCCAGGGGATACTTGGCAGAAAGAAAAGCGTAGTGATGTAAGAGAGTGCATCATGAGGTCAGGAAGTCGTGATAGGTTGTAGGCATTTAAGCTGAAGAGGTATCCACACTTATTTGTGTGGATAGTGGACAGGTGCTGGGAAAGATGGATGGCAGGAAGATCTGATACTACAGCAGTTAAAATTATCTAGGCAAGTGAGATGGGGGAATGAAGTCAAACAGCAGCAGCAGGGATGGAGGGAAAGTGACAAGTTTATGAGTCTAAACTGGAGAGAGAGAGGATGAGGGAAGAAGAATGCAGAATTTGAAGATTGGTTCTTCTGGTCTGCCAATTATGTTCAAGTATATGTGAGATGCAATGGTCAAAGTAATAGGTACGTAATAAATAAACCATTTCTGTTTTCAGCATCTGTAGATCGAACTTTAGCCTGCCTTAGTTTATCATTCATGTGTTTAGACTATGATCAAATAAATCTATTCATTTTCACACTCTATTTGTAGTGGTACTAGTATATTTTTTATGATGCAAAATAGTCACATTCCTAGCAATGGGAAAACTAATGCATAAATGTATTTGGCATAAATCTTGAGGAATCCCTGAGAGATCTGGTTGGATAATGAGTCCTATTTTTGATTTTCAATCAAATATTCTTTCCACTTGAATTATCTACTTTCTTGCTCAAAAAGAGTCATCTAACTATCTGAAAACTAATGATAATTTGCAAGTTACAAGGAAGCCATTTTCTACCTTTGTTATACTTGTAATAAATCCTAGGTCCAATGAATATGTTTTTAAATATGTTTCAAATAGGTATTACTAAAGTAAATCATAAGAGAGACAAAGTATAATTATTTTCCTTAAGTTTTTGGGAAAGTAATATTCTGTTCAGAGAATCAAATGGCATTATCCAAATGAAAGTATTATTTATCCCTCAAAGGAATTTCTACCTATTACTCACAATTTAGTTAGATAAATTTGTTTCTCATGTTTGAGTTTCTTTTCCAAAATCATTTATCTTTTATTCAGTTGAAAAATACGTATATATTCTTAAGCGGTATTATTGAGAAGTTTTCCACTAATGTGAGAGTAAACAATAAAACAAAAAAATTAATACACGCTAGAATTGCTCAAACAACTTCAAGTACCCATCTTATAAACGCATAATACATTTATAGGTTTTTGAAATTGAGAAAGAAATCTCCATTTGCTCTAGTCAAATAATTTTTAGAGGTGCTAGAAATTATATATACATATATGTATGTATATGTACCAGATTTAATAACTTGGCATGCATTACAAGAAATAACATTTTTCTCACATTCTTACTTTAAGGTAAAGATTTTTTAAAAAATACTTTAGTGAACTGAGATAGTCACTCTAGAAATTAATGCTAAAATGTTTAGTGATGCACTTGTACTAATTTAAAAACATAACTTGTTAACCATTATATAGTATTTGTTTCCAAACATTTAAAAAACTCTAATAAAGATTCTAACACAATTGTAATCAGCTACAATCAATATGCAGGAGCTGGTTTTCATTTTCCACTTTGCACTGAGAGGCAGTTCTTAAAGTACTGAAGACCTAGCTGTACTTGAAAATGGCTGAGATTTACTTGTGCTTAGATCTCTTATATTCCTCCTCATCTTTCAAGACATGCTTTCATTTGATAAGGATGCTTTGGAATCTGAATTTTAACATGTAGCTGTGATGCATTTCAGCATGCAAATATACACACTGTATATTATTTTGCTTTTACAGTAATTATTTTCATTTATGAAATTCTAAATTCGATGTTAAATATTGAATATTTTGGTTAAGTGACAGCTTGTGCTAGCTTTAGGATATTCCTGCTTGATAATTATTCATGAGAAGAACAGCTGAAAACAAACTAGTTATACACCTTGGCAAATTACTGTGATTGTAATTCTGTGAAATTTCCCCATGGCCATGTGACTTTATTATAAGTACTCTAACAGTGCAGATGTCCAGAATGTTGTCGTTGTCACAAATGTTATTCCTATATTCAAAGTTTTTGAATTACTCTTTACTGCTTCAGAGGAAACGTGACAAAGGAGATGAGACATGCAATATGTATGATAGAACATATGCAGCTCTCTTCGGTGCCTGTCCTCCCTTGGTTTGGAGTGGGCATAGTGCTTACATCCCTTATTCCTGAAAAATAAGGAAGCAGTGGCATTTTTGTGAAATCTAGATATGATGAAAACATTTCCTATTAAATGTTAAGAAAAAAGTAGCCCCAATTTATCATTCGTCAAAAAATTTCTGTCGAAAATCAAATGTTATTTCCCTACTCTCCTTCTCCCTTTCAGTTCCTTCCCCATATGGTTCCTGAAATGTTCCTCCATTTAAATGGATTTTAAAGCTCATTCCTTATAGTTCCTAGAGCATTCATTGCTTTTGAGAAAAAAAAGAAAAACATTTTAGCATGTGCTATTTTTGTTATTCTAATTAGCAAAAACAGCTGGTCCTGTGCAGCTCAGACTGTAGTCTTTTTCAACACATTGTTCAGATTTTTTTTCTTCTTCTTCTGTCAAGCTACAGGCTACCACCTCTCCTCTTCCCACGCAAATCAACCCCCAAAACACCTGCACACACAACCTTAAATATCACCTACATCTGCCATGAAAGGAAAAGGGAAACAGCCTCCCCTTCCTGGTGGCTGGGCAGGGCACATGTACCAAATTATACAGAAGGTGAACTAAAGTCATTCTTAAGGTTCTCACTACTTCACTGATTTTCCATTCACCCAGCATATGATTCTGTTGTCTCAAAAAGTGCATCTATCTTATAGTTTTTTGTTTTCTTTCTTTTTTCTCAACCCCTTCTGGCAAATAGGAGTAGCCTCTTGCAGAATCAGAGATTGAAAAATTGGATAATCAAACCTTACTCACAATTTGGTATCTATCAAAGGCATGTGACTGCCAATGATCATTGGAGCTGATCAAAGTCACACTATGTTACCATGGCAACGAATCCCCATCTTGTTTATATGGAGGGGTACGCACCACAGGAGAATAATGTTGAGACGAATTAAATTTGTGTTGTTGAGAAATTAACATGCGGGATGTTTAGGGGTGAGTTGAATGGGTGTTTATCAGTGTGCTTTTTTTTTTTTTTTTTTTTTTTTTGTAAATGGAGGTGGTGGGGACAAAACATGACATATAGAGGGTGTCATTATAAACGAATCCAGTAAAACACTGAAATGTTCCAAAAGTGCATTTTTAGATGGGATCCAGATATGAGGAAATAGTCTTTATTTGGTTTTGTCAGTGACATATTTCATGAGCTTGTCTTTCCAAGCTCTTCAGCTCTTCTTCCCTTTTCCAAATTTAAAAAGGATTGCAATGGCATTTGTCTTTCAAGTTTTATATTTGTTTATTTATTGAGCTGGAAACAATTCTTAATCTTGTACCATTAATCTTTTAGGGAAGATATAGTATGACTAGTATATTTTAATTTTCAGTGATTTGAGACCTCCCTTAGCCAAATTTTGGGTTTGCATAAAGCTCTTTGTGTTTTTAGTTTATAAGATATTATCTGATCGTGAGGGTTGTAAGTCATTACACAATTTTCCAATGATTTTTTGGCACCTCTTACTGTTTTAAATTTTTCAGAATAAATTAGAGTATTTTCTTCAAAGGAAATACAATGCACATGGGATATTTTAACTTTTTGTCATGTTCAAATACTGGCTCTCCTTGCCATGTCACCCATTCTTTATCTAGGCACTGTTTTCCTGCTATTTTATCTCCCTTATCCTTCCACGTCATTCACCATCCATGTGAAATGCTTGCACTATAACCTCTATCCAATATGGAACTATCATTTTCCTCTTCTCCAGCAGCCACCAGGAATCATTGACTCATATTTTCTGAAATAAACAAGACTATCATATGTCCGAATATTAGTTCCCATTGCACTTGTTATTTTAGCCTTCTATCTTTTTATACTTCTCTTATTATTATTCAAAATATGAGTTCCACAAATATTTGAAGTGACTGCCTCTTTCAAGGCTGTGCTGTCATGTAAGATATGATCCCATTCTGGGAGTTTGAAATCTTATGAGAAAGAGGGAGAAACCAACACTCACTGACAGTCTCCTATGTGTCAGTGCCCCTGCAACAGCACTTGATGTATTTGTACCTTGTTGAATCTTTACATACACTAGAGGAGGTGAGTAATACCCTCGTTATTCAAGTGAAGAAACTAAGTCATGGGGAGGTTAAGCAACTTGCCTAAGAACATGCAATGGAAGTCCACCCCTAATATTTGAAGTGCTTTATTTCAAGATTCTTGTTAGTTTGTTTGCTTTTTCTAGGCTACATTGGGTGATAGAACATATACACATATACACATAAATACCATACAAGATGCAGTGAAATGAGTGTTACATGAATGTCAATGGCAATGTCTTCTTCAGAAGTGAAAGATGAGGCAGAAGTTCCTTCTAACGAGAATGTCAGGAATTAATTCTGAGGAGGAGGTAGCATTAGACAAGGCTGTGAGAAGGGTGGCACTTATTAGGTAAAGATGGAACCTAGAGGGGAGGCTGAATGACTTGCCCTCTGTCACCTAGGTAGATCACAGATGCTTATAATATTGGTGCTTAGGCCATTTAGGATATATGCTCAATACAAACAGATGAAATCTTTGTTTTTCAGTTTTGTATCTGTCTTGGCCAGTACATTAAAAGTGTTCATTTATGTTTTCCAGGAGGAGGCTTGCTGCTTTCTTTTTAATACCTGAATTACTTATCAAAAATAGCTATCCTAGAATGGGATATCATGGATGATATATTTCCTTTTTATTAATCTATAAGGCCCTAAGGACCCATAAACTTTGTTAGTCAAATTAAATTAAATCAATGAAGAACTAGTACAACCAGCCTTATACAATTTTCTATTGCATATGCTAATCAAGGGTGGTGATAAATTCAGACAGAACCTATTAACCACTGCTATACTGTTTACTTCAACCTCCTACCAAGTTGTGATGACTTACTAACGTTGAAGCAATGAGTCTTGTTTCAGATTGCTGGAAGTGTTATTAGAAACAAAGAGAAGGGCCAGGAAATAGAAAATATGCCAAATTATCTGTTGGAGAGGATTAGCCAGGAACCAAGGGATAATAGGTTTCTATACCATTCTCTTAGTTGTGTACCTATTATAAGGCAATGGTCTTGTACTTTCTCAGTTCCTCATCCCTATACTGAGAATGATGATACTGCTCTCATCACTAAAGTTATTAGCAAAGAAGTGTTGAGTGCTTCCTATGTCATTTTAAAATGGATGCATATTAATTTACTACAACAGCTTTATGGAGAAGGTAAGTTTCATAATGAAACTATCTTGCCACCCCAAAGAGGTCCTATCTATGTTTGTCTTCTTAGAAAAGCAAAAGGCTGCACACTTCCTGTTGTCGTCTCCAATGGCAGTGAGTCAAGGCCTCTCTTGGAGAGCTTTGTGGCTATGGAACCTTCTATCATCAAGGGGGGAACCTGTGAGCAGCAGAGTGCCTCCACACTGACCCTTTCCTGAAGAGGAAGATTCTTTTAGCCCGAGACTTCAGGCAAAATACATTTGGAAAAAAATGTTTTTGAAGTATATTCTTGGAGGCTTCTTCCCCGCACCCCCTTCTGAGTGTCTGAGAAATACAGGCAAAGCTGCTAAATTTAGAGGACAAAATTTTTTTACCCAAAAGTATCAAATAATCTTTCTATTTGCTGGCAAAATGTGTTTAAACCATTTAATTCATTTATTTGGTTTAAGAGGAAAGGAAAATGTGGTCAGTGCCTTCCAGGAAGTGAGTTACTCAGCTGCAAGCAGTGCCTGCATTGTTATTATGGCTGACAGGTCATCCTACTGGTGAGAAAAGGTTTTCCCACCACATTCCAAACCACCACCATCTGAATATTTTCAGGCGCTTCAACCTTGTCTAAAGAAGCCAGAAGAATGTCTCCTACTGCTTCAGTTTACAACTTGATGCACACATTGGGGAATTTTGAAAACTTTCCCATCAAAATCTACAAGAGGCTGTTGTCAGGGTGAGCTGTTTAAAGATCACAGCTATTGGGTAACTGGTTAGAATTGTCCCTGCCCAATACCCCACCCACTGCCCCCAAAAGAACTTTGTAGGCTTTCGAGGTTTCAAAATGGGCCTTTAGGCTGGAAGGCAAAGTGAGGGGGATTCAGGAGCAGAGAGCTCTAGCTCAGCTTCCCTGTGTGCCATCGTGCTTGTTGGGTAAGCAGGGGTTTAATGATGAAGTCATGAACTTAGCATACGTTTTCTGCTCTGTATTGTTCCTTTCTGCAGTGTTGTCTAATTAACAAGGGCGTAAGACCCTTCTCTCGTCATACCAGGAGATCTGCCACAAATTTCAGCTTAATCAACTTTCACTCACTTGGTGCACATCCAAAGAGTATTGGGGCTTCAGTAATTGCTCAATTATTAGAGAATTGTTAAATAGGTTTGTGTGGAAATGGAGTTTTCTGAAATACGTTTGTATCATCAGAATCTAAGCTTATGTTCTTGGGTAATTCTGTCTTCTCTTAAGTTTCTGAGTGGCTTTTTCACCCAGTGCTATTTTTATCCAGCATAGAGCAACGAATTCATAAAAGAAATCTCAATTTGTTAAAGCCTGATATTATGCGTGTAATGACTAGATTCTACAATGAACTGACTTTTGAATTTTAGTGAGTGGTAAATGAACGGATTGGAAACCGTTGCTTTTGGAAATGGGCTCCTTCTGTTCCTTTATTCTAAATTTCATACTAGAAGGAAAGTTATTTTGCAGGTATGGTCCTTTTGCCTGGAGGTTGATTTTAATTTACTTGAAATGGTAGTTTCTTTTCCCTCTTTCCATTAAAGATTTCTTTCTATTCAAGTCTAGAGCATTGAAAAACTGTAGCAAGTATTTAGATCCTTTGTGATTTACAGGTTTTATGTATATAGTCAACCTGTAGTCAGCCAGCAAGTATTCCCCTTCCCAGGCATGGAGAAATATTGTCTAAAAGTAAATGAAAACGTCAGTGAGGGCTTAATGAATTTCATGAAGCCTTGGGAAAACAACAGACTACAGATGACTTTCCTCTTCTCTTTTACTTTTTCTTGAATGCAAGAAACCAGATAAAATATTAGACATATCAGAGCGTAAATAGAAGATTGTTTTGATTAATTATGGTAACAAATTAGAACAAAAGACTGACACAAATAGACTAAAAAAAGAAAATAAAAGAATGAAAAAAAACCCACTTATTTTAACCTTACTCTACAAACCATCTAGAGATGGCACCTGCTCCAGTTGTTCACTGTAGGAGTTGGAGGTTGAGAGGTTAACTTCTTCCAGCCCTTTTGTAAAGGAATAGTGGTCTCCCTTTGTTTTCTTGCTGCAAATTTGTGATATGAAAATAACATTACATATACCTTCAGAGGAGGAAAAGTTCACACTGACCAATTTTATTTGATTTATTATTAGAAAACTAAGGAATTTCACACTCTTGTTTACATAGAATTAATATTCAATCTTCTGTTGAGAGGTAGTATCATTAGCTGAAAGAACTTGCAAAAGAAAGAAGTGGTTTTGAATTTTAGTCCTTTGCTCTTAGTAGCTGTATGACCTGGTAAGATTCTGAATTCTTCTGGCCTTCACTTGTCTCATCTATTTAATGGCAATAATATTTTATGGACCTTTTGGTCCATAGAAACTGGAAAAAGATAAAGCCTTAATAATGCTCCTTCTAGACATGGGTGCAGTCTTTAGGATGGACAACTACCATGAATATTCTCAGATTTTTATCTAAGAGTCAAGATTTCTCACATGCTATAATAAAATGAGGTTTCATGCTAGACAATGAAACAAGAAAGAAGTGGAAAAATTCCTAATGATAATCCCATTTTGCTTGAAAAAGCAATTCCAAACTGTCAGAAAGACAAAAAAATGGGCTTTTGTTTGACAGTTGCTAAATTATTACCGTTACTGGATTAACTCTGCATGCTGCTGGTTTACTGGGTCATATACTGCTGTCCATTTGTCTCTTTTTGGCTTCCTGGTAAATAGCATATAGAGTGAAACCTCATTAACTTCTCCAGTTATTACAGCTAAGTTTTGACTATCCAGGGATGGATTTGCAACATTTTTATGTACTAATCTATCAGACTAAGGGTTTAAAATAACTTATTCAACTGTCTATTGTTCCATTTCATGTTTTTCTACTCATAAAACCTACAACCTACACTTAAAAAACAAGATACCTAATTATTGTTCCAGTTGCTATGACTATATAACAAATTATTCCTAGATTCACTGACAAAAAGAAATTTACTTATTAGGTTAATTGATTCTGTGGGTCAGGGATTCAGCCAAGACATGGTGGGGACAACCTGTCTCTGATTTACAGTCTCTGGGTCCTCACCTGGAATCTTGAAAGCTGGAGACTGTAGTCATTTGAAGTTTTCTCACTGAGATTCCTGGAAGTCGATGCTGACTGTAGGCTGAAACTTAACTGGGACAGTTGACCAGAAGAACTATGTTTGACCTCTCTGTGTAGTCTGGGTTTCCTCATAACGTGATGAGAGAGAGGTAGGCAGAAGCTGTATTTTTTTTGACTTCAGCAGTCACATATCATCACTTCCACCCACTCAATTGTTCTGAGCCTACCCAAATTCAAGGCAATTCATGGGGAATGAGGAGGTTCCAAAAGAACATGTAAGACTTCAAATATCACTGTAGTCATTTATGGAAAATGCAGTCTACTACAATTACCTTCCCCTCAACATTGAGATGTTGTAAAATATATACAGCTAAGTAAATATCCACAGCAAAAAAAATAACTACTATTAAGTGGATGCCTTGCTTCTATTCATGAGGGAAGGCTATTTCTCTTGGGAAGAAAGGAAGAGGAAATAGTTTTAAGCAGAAAGTCATCTGTAACAATTTAACTAGATGACTTGTGATTTCTAAAATAATAAATTATTTCCCAATTAAATACAAATACCAAATCCACATTGGAAAATCACATTTAAATGTTTTTAGATGGATTGGTCTTCTAGATTATCAAGGATCTCAGCACTACTTCATTGGACTGGATATTCTAGTTGCTTATTTCTCTTCTTCCAGTTCCCCAGGATTAAAGATGGTAGTGGTAATGGTGTTTTCAAAGGAAAAAATGTGATGGACATATTCCACCTGTAGTAAGACTTCTAATCATCTACTAATGCTTGAGAGTGTTCAGTGAGATCAGAAATAATCTTTGGGTCATTAACTCATTCATTTATTCTTTCATTCAACATACATTTGTTCAATAATTACTTAAAAAGCATGCTAATTGTTATTTGCTCTGTCAAACACAAAGATTAATAATAAGCAGTGTCTGCTTTCAACAGAAATATTAGCTGTCATTTACTGAGCTTAGTATATGTCTGGCATTGTGCTAGCACTTCACATATAGTGTTATTCAACCTAATAGCATGAATTAAGGCAGACATTATTATCACCCATTTTACAGCTGGGCAAACAATTGAGGGAGGCTGATTTCTTGCCTAAGTTTGTACAGCTAGTTGGGGAAACGTGTTGACATCACTCTTTGCTTTGTTCGTCTGAAAAGCCTATTTTTCCTACAAGTCTAAACTGCTTCTTCTAAGAATTAGTCTTAGTAAGGGGAGGAGGGAGATAGGTACATTTATAAATAATTGTTATAGGTGGAATTTGATAAGTATCGTTCAAAAAGCTATGTGAGTTTGGAGAGCCTGCTTCTTTGCTGAATAGTTAGGGGAGAGCAACATGGAAGTGATGGCATTTGAACTAGAACTTGAAGAACTAGTAGGATTTTAATATGTGGAGATGGGGATAAAAGAGGTAATGTAGATGTTGGAAAAGTGTAACTGGGTTAGGAAGAGCATGGAGACATTAGGGAAATAGCAAATCATACACCTTAGAGTAATCTATGTGGGAGGATTGATGGGTTAGATGGCTGGTTGAGTCCTTATCACAAAAGATCATATATGGCAGCTAGTGGGAGTTTAGCAAGTAATGATGAGCAGTTGCAGGTGGTTGAGTAGGAGATTGACATAGGGTAGGGCAACAGGAAGAGAAATCCAGCTGGGCTACCCAGGATGGACTGGAAGGGTTTGGTGACAGTGACGCTAGGAGGTTTGCAATAATCTGGAAAATGATGACGCGGGTAGAGGGGGATTGGTGATGGGAGCTATAAAGAGAGAGAGTGAAATGTGTTGACATTTCTATAAAAAGTTAACTGCAAGTCTGGAGCAAAAAGAAGAGCCATTTGTTATATCTATATCTATGTTTCCCACCAACTGACCAGTTGTTCAATTAAAGTACATTTGCCTCTTCCCTCGAATTATCTTTTTTTACTTTATTAAGTCATACTCTCCGGGGGCCCTACCAAGCACCTGCATCTAATTTGGAAATGGGTTGTCATGGCTCCTGTTGCGACTGTTCTGCATTTGGAAGTTCATTTTCTATTCCGTTTATTTCGATTAAATGCTTTGCTATTAGACTTCTTGCAAGTCATACCCCCGGAATATGAAGTCAGAAAATAACGTGAGCAGCCCTGAAAGTGCTGAATTGCTGGTCGGTGTTGTGAGGAGCAAGAGGCATCAAAGGACAACAGTGCATGTTGCAAGTAATTTTGTAGAAGAGGTTTATTCCATTTTTGCCCCTGAAATAGTTCAGATTTTCTAAAAAAAAAAAGAATAAAGAAAAAAGAAAAGAAACAGTGTGCTTGGTTCATTCTGTTAACATTTCCCTTTCCCTGTGCCCCTCAAGGTAGGTCTGTGCACATGGAGAGGTTAATATTAATATTGCCTTTTTACAGCTAAATTATCTGGCTCTAGAACCATTCACAGATTCTATTAAAGACCCCTATGGAGGATTGCTTCTTCAAATAGGCATTTTAATTCACCCGGGTACAATAAGGTGTTACCTTCCTTTCATTAATAAAATGGGAACTCATAAAGAAAACCAGATTATCTTGAATTTATGATCAAGTAATTTTGTTTCTCTTAGCCTGGATAATAATTGTGAAACATCATTTTCCCCCTTCTTTCCTTTTCCCTTCATACACTTCGACGTTCTTAATTTCTCATGTTTATTTATCTTTTTTATTTTAATTTGACAGGGAAAGCTATCTAGGACCCCAGGAGGCAAACGCTGTGACTCAAGAATTGGTCTTTTCCATCTTCAGTTTAATGAAATAATAAGCCAGTAATTGATTTATATTTATATTTACATTTGCCTTACAAATTCTGGGATTTTTGTCACCTTTATTGTAATTCCATAAGTAGTCACTAAATTACTTCCAATGACCTCTATTTTTCCCTTACCTACCCAGTGACTGAAGTCCTTTATTTTTGTCTAGAGGCTTTGTTCTTCTCTTTAATTTCTCCTGGCATTTTTCCTTACCTTAAATTTTAGTTTTCATTTCAAAATGTTATTGAGTTAATTTTTTTTTTTTGCCTAAAACTCTGTGCCTTTATTAACAGATAATTTGCTTAAAACAATTTAGCTTTGTGTCTTTCTCCCTTCTCACAATCTCATCTCAAGTGTTCTAATGAGAACTGGATTCTGGTCATATTAACAATTTAGGACACAACTTGGAATTGGAAAGTAAGCTAGCTGGGCTTCTGAGCATTTTGGGTGCACTCACAAAACCTTTTTATCCAAATCATGATGTTCATGGGCGAAGCTTCCTTCATTCAGACACTTGTTGCTTTATCCATTCTTATTAAGAAGCCTTTATTATCTGGTAATAACTTAAAGAAGATTAGATATAGCTTATTAGAAGGAGGATTGAGGAAAGAAGGATCTGTTGGATTTAGGCAAATGGCATAAGAAATGATAGCTGATAGCCTGATATTTGAGGAAAATATTAAGCACTGAAAAATTTGTAACTGCATTGATATTGGCAAATGTGATCTCTGGGGCACCCACTATGTGTCAGGTACTTTTCCATATATCATCTAAGTATCAATGTTTCCATTTTATAGATGAGCAAATTCAGGCTGAGATGTAAATTGTCAAAACTGCCACAGCTAGTAAGTGGCACTACCAGAGTTATCCAGTAGTCTGTCTGACTCCTGAAATTGTGATGTTGTTCTGTTTCTCCCTACTACCTCACTGTGCTGCAGTGGGTGCCTGCCCATGAGCACTCACCTTTAAAGAGAAAACTAAATTCAATTCTGTGGCTTCTCCTTGAGGAAGCAAAAAAACAAGGTGTCTTGAAAGAATTTCATTGAAATGAAAGTATATATTTTTGGTTGTTAGGAAATGAACTCTTAAGCTATTTGAAAAGTTAATTATGTGGAACACCCAAGTTCACAGTAAAACAAGATTATTTAAAAATAATCCTGACATCAGAATATCTGGAAATTTGATCCCTGGATTGGGTTTTCCTTTAAAAAAAAAGTTCACCATGAGATATCAACATTCATTCATTTATTCACTCACTTTGGTTAACAAACATTGAGTGACTATTGTGCACACAGAAACATTGTTGTGACTCTTGAGAATTTGACCAGATAAGAAAACAAAACTAAACAGAAAATACAAAAAGCATGAAAAGTGAATTTCTGTTATTTAAATAAATGCTGAAATAGTGCTCCTCTTCCTCCACCTCATTCTTCATGTTGCCACTGGAGTTATTTTTTTTCTAAATCCGTAATATGATGGCATTACTTCCTGGTTTCAAACCTCTGACTACCATCATTGCCTATTAAATGTCACTTGGCCCTTCAGAACCTGTTGGTATCCTGCCTTTTCTGTCCCAGCTGAGGCTGCATCCTAAACTGCTCACTCTTATGCCCCAACTGGCAGGCACTCTCACATCTCCTTGCCTGCCCTCTTGCTACTTCCTCCTGGGGCACATCCTGCGTTCTCTCATTCTCTGTTCATCCTTCAAGATCCAACTCAAATGGCCTGGTTGGAAACTGCAAATCAACTAGTGTCTTACAGTTTAGCATGCACAAGAATAGAGAGGCAGCAGCCTAGCAGGCTCAGAACATGGATGGGATGGCTCCATATTGTTGGAGGGCCTGTAGGTGTGATAATTTCACTCTCCCATGTATATATTTGGGGAGCCTTTGGAGGTATGGTTTTTACCCCAGGGGTTAAGATTGGACTGAGAAAGACTAATTAGAAAATGCTGGAACAGTTGAAGGCAGAGACAAAGGCCTGTCTAAGGCAGTGCTGCAGGGATGCTCATGGTCTTGTTCAGACTCCTGCAGCTATATCAGAACCATCTGGCTGAGCTTGCTCCTTAAAGTCGCATTACGAATTTTTTGGACACTGACTGTCTTCTTGGATCTCCTATAATCTGATTTTAGCTCTTACACATTCTTCCTTGTTCTCTCAGCTCAGGCCATCCTGACCTCCTTGCTGTTCTTTGAACCTTTAAGAAAATCCCACTGTGGGAGCTCTGCCCTTTCTGCTTCCTCTGCCTAAACACAGTCCCCACCAGTCTCTGCTCAGGGAGTGTCTCCCTACTGACCCCATTTCAATTAGCACCCCTCTCAGCCACATTCTCACTTTTTACCCTGCTTTATCTCCTTTTTGGTACTCACAGCCATCTCCTATTGTGTGTATATGTTTTTACTGCCCTGTTTTCACCATTCAGAATGTAGATTCTGTAAGATTAAACAGCAGGTTTGTTCTCTGCTATATTCCAGCACCAAGAACTATGCCTGGCATAGAGTAGGTGCTCAAAAATATATATTTAATCATTTAGTAAATTAATAAATAAGTGAGCATCACAAATCCCCCTGATTCCTCCACTAATTGTTCTACCATCACAAGAACTGATGGGCAGCCTTTATGCCAGTATTTTCCAAACCTCTTCACCTCAGGACATAGAAAATATGATAATATTTGCCTGGTATCACAGTATACTAGCAGGGTTTTAAAGATGGCTATCTGGTGCTTAGTGAACAAAAAGGAATTATGTTTTTAAATTCAATTATGGTAAGAAAAATGAAATCAAATATTGGATAAAATGTTAAATATTGAATTTTCTTAAAAGTTCCAAATGAAAATTTTGTAATTTTACAAAATTTTATAACCACCACTGCCTTATGGCACAGCTGTAACCTGTTTGCCACATACCAGTGGGTGTTGGCTCCCTGTTGCCTTTTTCCATTCTGTCTGGATTTCGGATTTTGCCTTTGGGGCAGGCCTTGCTGGCAGCACAGTGTCCCTCGCTGCATCCCACACCTTCCTTGCGAGCTGGCCTGTTCCATCAGGGCAGTTAGCTGGACGGTGGCCCGTTCTATGATAATAAGGATGCCGAATGTGAATTGTCTGCCTTCACCAGCATGACAAAATAGTAAGTAAGTAATGTTTGCGAAAGTTTGGCGTGTTGGAGTCCTCCTTGCTTAACCGCAGCTGAGCAGCACCATCTGCTTGGGAACAGCCAATTTGTTGTTTGTTTTACACTGAGTTTATTAAAGTTACCCAAGGGAGAGTAGGAGGGGCCTTATTTGGAAGCTTGTTTCCTTGAAAACCCGCATGATTTAGTGGAAAGAATACTACAAAAGTCCTCCTAAGACCCAGGTTCTAGTCTTACCCATGGTCTGAGCTGTACGGTCTTGTAAATTGCGGACTCCTCTGAGCTTTGGTGAACTCAGATGCAAAATGAGAATAATGCCTTTCCTTTCTACGTCTCAGAGCTGTTGTAAGAATCACATCAAATCTTATAATGGCAAACTATAAGGGCTCTGATGAGTAAAATTAGATTTCCCATTGTAGACCATCCCATTGGGATTGTAGCCAGGGTAATTCCTGTCCATGTGAGTGCATACCAAGAGTCGGTCCCTAAAAGCATGGGTCCAGGCTTTCTTATCTGGAAGCTTCAAAAGCCACTATGCCTCTTATCCATTACAAATGAAAAGACTCATGAGTAAAATGCATGTTCCTATTTTAAACCTGACAACTTGTTAAGTTATATACAGTATTCCTAAAATGAACTCATTGGCATCAAGACTTGTCTACAAGCGTTGAAATGAGGATATAGCTTTACATAGATTAACAAAGTCTTATTAAAAGGTTACCAATTCTGTATTCGGACTACTTGTACATGTTTCTCTTTTCTTCTAAGGATTCAGAATATTTAATTCAAATCATTTATTCTCTTGCTGTGTCGACCTGCAGACACAAGTCGAAACTTACTTTGTTAGTTTCTCTTCTCAAACACTCCGATATTTTCCAGAAGTGATAAAGTTTAATTCGGTGAAATGATCTTTAGTTCAATTCTCAAAAGCAAGGGATGGTGTTCTAGTTAATAAACACTCATGAGAGGCTTTGCTGTAATTCTTGAATATCCTTTTTTTTAATATTAGGGAGCATCAAAGGCATTAAAATTATACTATCTTTTCCAACCACTGTATTGTTAATTAGTCGTTTTCATCATTTTGATCATCTTGTTGAGAAGTTGTTTCCACTGGTTGCTACTTTTTTTTTTTTTTATGTTTTAGCATCTCTGTGTGCCTTGACATTTTTCCTTGTTTTTATCTCAATGAAACCTCCCTTTCTTGTATCTACTGCACATGCAATGAGAGGAAAAGACGTGTTTTTAAAAATTGTCTCAAATTGCTCACATTTTTTAAAATGCGTATTTTCAATTTTGTGTTTTGAGTCTCAGGTGAAGAGTGTAAGAGAGACTGTAGAAAACATTACTTTTGGAGAAAGCTCCTATTTTGGTTCCACAGATTGAAAATCAGATTTTTCCTAGGATTTTGTAACATATGGAAATTGACATGCCCTGAAATTTGGAGACACCAAAATAGAAAGTAAGGCCAGATTTATTTTCACTTTTAGTAATCTGGCTCTATTACCTTGAATAAACTAGCCCTTAGAGAATTACTTAAACTCATTGTAGAAAATATGGAATATTTAGAAATACATAAATAAGAAAATAGAATATGAGACATTCTACACCCAGATATAATTACTGTTGATGTTTTAATATATTTATTTCTGTATTTTATTAGTATGCCTGTAATCTATATATTTTTTAAAAAACAGGCACTGATCAGTTTAGTCTTGCATTTTGCTTTTTCTCTTGCCATCATATTATGAGCATTTGTAGAATGAATAAACTAAAAGCCATTAAATATTCAATAGTACATTAAAAGGCTGTATATTATTCTTTATATGGACATGATATAATTAATTTTACTGCTCCATTATCATTAGGTAGGGACAAATTTTTTGCTATTATTAATAACCCATAACAGAACATTTCCACACACAAATTGTTTTTATTTCTAATTGTTTCCTTGCAACCATCAAAGACTTTTTGTGTTTCTCCTATCAATTTGGATCTTTTTCTATATCAAAGATATTAACTTTTATTGAGACAACTTTTCACTTATTAGTTAGAATGTTAGAAACATTAGTTTCATTTAGTTAGAAACATTAAATAGAATATTTTTCAAAATCTTCTTAGCTAGTCCTTATTCAATAAGTGGAGTTTCTCCTCTGGGCTAGGGATACTAGGCAAGATAGACATGCTCTCTGCCCTCACCAGGTACACACCACAAGACTCGGGAGAGTCTTATATTTCTTCAATGGAACTCTAAAATCGCTTTGACGATATAAGAAAAAATGCAAAGATTTTAATTTTAATAGCAGTAAACCCATGAAATGGAGAAGAATTGACATTCTTACAAAATTTGTTCTATGTCTGAGACATAAAAGGTCTATTTATGTGTTCTTTTATGATTTTTCAGTGAAGAGCTTTAGTATTCATTTGTTCCTGCATGTTTTTATGTTTTTAATTACAATTCTTTTTAGGTATATTTTTTCATTGCATGTTGAGAAATATCTTCCCCCCCATTCTGTTACTGTAGATATATAAGAAAATTATTCGTTTTTGTATATTTAGTTTATGTTTGGCCATTTTCTAGAGTTCTGTTTTTAGTTCCTCTATGAGACAGATAGACATAGTTTTGAAGCGTGGCTTTGGCACTACCAGTTCTGTGGAGCTGGGCAAATTACACAAGTCTTGGTCTGTTTCTCAACTGAGTGTGAGGACAATACACTAACCTTAGGAGTTATTAAGATTTAATGAGCTACATATTAAAGAGCTTAGCACAGTCCCTGGCACATAGTACTCATTTGATAAATGGTAGATCGTTATTGCCATTTTCTTAAATTCTTTAAATCATTTATTTACTTCTTTATTTCAATTTAGCCTAATGTCTTCCACTACAATGAACAGTTTTTCCTTTATAAACTTAAATACTATACCATTCAAAGAATACATTTTATTGTTGGCATTACTGTTGTTATTATTATAACTACATGGCAGATTTTACCTATTATATTATGATTCTTTTGTTCCATTTAATTTTTTAATTCTAATTCTTCAGTGTCTGATATGGTTGTGATGCCTGCTTTGTTTTTATTGTGATTGTGTGATACTCCTTTTTAATCTCTTTGTCCTTTTGTGTTAGCTATGTTTCTATTAGCAGCATACATTCAAAATAATGTGCCCCAAACTTAAATCTTTTGTTTGCCTTTAAAAATAGTTCTATAGATACACATTTATGTCATCATTGATGTATTTGATATTACAGTAGTGCCCCCTTATCCGCAGGACATACATTCCGAGACCTCCAGTGGATGCCTGAAACTGCACGTAGTACCAAACCCTGTACATACCATGCTTTTTTGATTTAACTCATAGAAATGGCCTCTAAGTGACTAATGGGTGGTAGGCTATACAGTGCTAACGTGCTGGACAGAGGGATGATTCAAGTTCTGAGCTGGACAGAGTCAGACAGCACAAGGTTTCATCATGCTCTTCAGAATGATGTACAATTTAGAATTATGAATTGTTTATTTCTGAACGGCAGTCATGGATAACTGAAACTATGGAAAGCAACACTTCGGATAAGCGAGGACTATTGTATTTCTCACATTTCTTTAAAATGTTTCATACTTCCTGGTTTTGTCTTTTCTGTTGCTTTATGGATTTTTTCCTTCCTTTCTCCCCCTTTTTTCATTCCTTCTTTCCTGTCTTCTTCTTCTCCTCCCCCACAGTTATTTATAAAGTATGCATTCGTTTTTAACACTGACAACTACCTTTACATTAAAATAACACTTCTCAAGCCTATATTTCACTAATTACCAACATGGAGAAAAAGCTGCTTTTGATTAGCTGCTTTGTAGGATTGGAAATTACCTCTTTTTACTACTTTTCAAAAAAACGTACTTCTCAGTTTGTGTTAATATAATCTGGGGTGTTACAGCCAGATAATAAAAGTTAAATAATGATTTTTTAAGTATTAGGCTTCTTCTTTTGCAAGAGCCATTTTATAAAATATTAATTCATATTCATAATAATATTTTAACACGTTACACACTGTCATTGATATTATATTTTATTTACCATCATTTATATTATAATAATACTTTGCTCTTTTCATTTGTAAAAATTTTGAGTATTCTCTGTTAACTTAAATATACCTTTGAGTAATTTTATTTTTAGAAAAGGGTATATGGATAATATGCTTTCTGAGCTCTTGTGTATCAGAGACTATCTTTGTATTGCTTTTATAGGTATCCCACAGTTGTTTGCATATAGAATTCTCAAATTACTCCCACAAAATTGTTTAGCTATTATTTCATTATCACCCAGCATTGAATGCAGCTCAACAGAAGTATAAGACCAGCTTAATTTTTTTACTTTTTTGTAAGTAGCCCATATTTCTTTTCGATACAAATAGGATATTATTATGTTTTTACTTTCCTGCCACCCTTTTAAACGATTGTCCTTAGGTTGGCTCCCCATTCTCTGTTTCGTGTCTGCATTTGTCTTGTGACTCACAGTTTTTGTTGTTGTCCGTTATCTGTACCCTCTGCATGTGCACCTAGTATTGGCTTTTATGTCACTGACTGTATGTTTTCAGCACAATCTATGCATTAATTCTTTAATGCAGATTCATTTGCAACAATAAAATTCTAGATCCCTCTCAAGCTTTTCTTAATTCTTTCAATTTCTTTATCACCTACACATACATCTCAACTCTTTTCAAACCAGTCTGTTTCCTGATAATTTTTATCATTCATCTCTTGCTTTTGAGGACAAGTTTTCTTAAATTTCATCAAGAACACTGAGATGATGCTTTCCTCTCTCCCTTTAGGTAAGTTAAATGAGAACAAATGTACTCTGTTTTTGTGTTGGAGAATCTCATGATAAACTGTTGTCGTCTTTATTTGCTTATCTAAGAATGAGGTGTGTTTTATTTATGTCAGGCTTTGTGAATATACCATACTGGCTCAGTAGGTTCTGTTTGGCACACCTTAATGTTTTCCTCGTTATTAGAATCTTCTATTTAAATCTTAAGCTGATGGCCAGATATCCAGTGGCATGTAGTCGTCTATCTAGTAACGTTCTTTTGAACTGGAGAGGGATTTTCTAATCTATTTTGGTCATCTCACTTTGAACAATTTGGATTTTCTCATTCCAGAACTAATAACGTAAAATCCGTGATGTCCAAACAGTCTCCCTTCCAAGGCTCTTATTGATTCAGACATTTCTATCTCAGATTCAGTGTGTCACTACCCATCCCACCCGTACATATGGTGCTTTTCTAAAATTATAACCTATGAAAGAACATATAACAGTAGGGATTGATAAGGGTTGATTTGAGAATGGGGTGGTGCAATGATAATGGATTAGCTCTGGTTATTTAATAAAGCAGCTTCTATCCAGTTCCTGGTTCTGTGGTCAGCAGGGCCACCATGTTGCTGGGAAGGGGTACAGAGTAGAGGTGAGTGGGAATCTCCAACTTTCTTTTTTCCCTAACCTGCCTGTCTTGTTTCAGGGCTTTATTCATCCTTTGATTACATGCTACTTCTCCTGGAGGAGGTCTGATTATCTGTTAATATATCTAGTTTCCACTACTATTTCAACTTATCTGTGTTCCCCCTGTGTTTCAAGAGTATGAAGAGAAGGGTGAACCAGATGCCCCTGAGTAACTCCTGTAATAATACAGAAGCGTGGTATAATGCATAAAGAGAAGCACCTCACAGGCTGAAGATAAAACAGTGATCAGGGAGTACATCTTCAGTAGAAAGCAGTTAAGAGAGGATCAAACCCAAGCCTTCTCTGAGATCCAAGGGTGGGGGCTTCACCATCATTTGTATGAGAATATTAGACACAATTATTGTGTTCATATTGGAGAATCTATAGAACTTATCATGCATAATGAACAAAAGAAATGTATAAGGGAAATTGTCAGGGAGCATTAAGAAGCCGAGGATCTGGGAGTTTGGGTTGGCTGATGATACTTAGAAGATCTTTGCAATTCCGTTTATTAACCTGCTTATTCCCTAAATCAAATAATCTGTTCATTGAGGTCTCAGCTGTGTGTTGAGAATAACATTTCAGGAAAACTGTCTTTAGACTCTCCAGTTTTGAGCATCCCGAGGGAGCCATTTTTAAAGATATCTCTCATCCATGCATGCAGCTCTTGAATTCACATTCTTCTTCCTGTTCAGAATAGAGCAGCTGCTTCTGCAACTGCAGGAGACTTTCCTACTTAGAGTGAGGTCTGTCACTATCATTTTATGGCAGACTGAATCTAATGTTGGTTGTTAGTTTCTGAGATAATTAAATATTGCCTGCTGTTGTACATCTTCAATCTAGGGCTCCTTGTCAAAGCACAATTGGGGCCACTACTCTGAGACTCTTGCACGTCACTCCCTGGACTCCCTATTTGGTAGAAATCTAAAGGCACCTTAGTGTCTTCCAAGCTGGAGATGGGCCACACTTAAGTGGTGGAAAACGTGGAGCCAAATCCTGAACCAGGAAGAAGATTTGGGAAGTGGTATATAGATAAGGGTTGATAACCAGAACCAAAGAGTCAAGGGTTATTTCACTGCCAGCGTACCTGTCCTGCTCTACACAAGTGGCTCCCTGGACCTCAGAGGCTGAATATCAAAGAATTGAAGGACACTAAGTTGATGGGCACTAAGAGCTAGAAGAACTGCTCAGTAGTCACCCAGAGAGCTGGATGGATGGCTGTGGAGACTCATAAACGAAATCTGGACAAGATAGGCAGTGTCTGACTATGACAGACCACTAAAATCTATGGTAAATAAAACTTATGGATGAATCGTTTTGAAAGTTCTGTATTTGACAGAAACACTTTGCTTTGCAGTCAATAAGCTGATGATTAAAATAAGGTCTTTGTTCAGTAAGAGTGCTAGCTGAACACTTTATAGTTCCAAATGCCCTCCTATTTATTCTGAATTAGCTTGTTCACACTTTAATGGATAAAAATTTCCATTTTAGGTTTTTATATATGATTATGCATTGCAGTTAAAGCCTCTTTTGGGGAAAGGTTTTACAATGTGATTTTATTTGTTTGCTAGTAAAATTTATTACCGTAATACTTTTACCACCCTCATTTAATCTTCAGACTTCTCTTTAAAAAAAGTCAATTCACCATTATGTTAGCTTCTCACATGAGGTGAGGGGGGTTCTAGTTTCACAGTGTGTACATTCTTATTGGCTTTGTCTTGAATATTTTATTCTGAGGACAGTGAAGTCAGTTTTTACAGGAATAAATCATTTAATCATATTAAGATTTGAAAGGGTTATAAATGGTTTATTTTCAGCCATTATTGTGAAAAGAGGAAAAGGGGGGAAACACTCCACGCTAACACTTAAACGTGTCAATTTTCAAAATAGTGCTGAGGAAAACCTTCTCCTTTTTTTTCTTTTGAAACAACAGAGTTGGGTGAAGAAGTTATATCTGGTTTATTTCCTCTTGAGCTATTCTCTAGTTATTTTAAATATGAATATACATTTCTGAAACAATAATTGTTATTTCCAGGGAGTATGCTAAGAAATAAATACTCCTTGCATATGTATAAGAAGTCTAAAAAATACTTCTTTTATACATATTTTACATATAAATTTCTCTGAATTTATTTATTTTAAAGTTTAAATTATTTTCATGGATTCCAGAAATAAAGCTTATAGTTCATTTCCACTTGTTATAGCACCTTATATTAAGACCCATTTAGTTTTTAGTATTTTTGTCCATGGATGTATCTTCATTCACATATGTATGTGAATTTCTTTGTTTTAACACTCAGAACATGACAATTTAAACCCTGTGTTGTCATTGGACTTTATATGGGTCGAATGTTTCCCACAGGACTAAACTGCTCCCAGGACTGCCACACAATGAGATAAAGACAATCTAGCAAAAATGAGTCTGCCAGGAATTCGAGGCCAGCCTGGGCAATGTAGTAAGATCCTGTATATACAAAAAAAATTTTTTTTAAATGTGTTCATTACCATTGATTCTGGTCATTGATTTTGCAGGACAACTCAATTTAAATTTTCAATGGTTTAGATTTTTTTTTCTGAAGTAATTGATCAATCTGTTTATATCATAGAGTTGGTCTTGAAGAGAGAAGGAATAGTAGGTAATTTAACTAATGCTTAGTCTCTAAGCAAAGTACATTCTTACATCCCATGCACTGAAAGCCTTCTTTATGTTCCTAATAGATGCTGAATTTTTATTTTCATGTTGTTAATACACAGCAAGTATTTTAAACTTATGTTTGTATGATTGTGCTTGAAGATATAGTTCATATGAAAGGTGCTATAAGAATAAAATCAAATTCTATATATTACCACACATCCATATATACATACACAAATCATCAGCCCAGATTCATATTCCTCTAAAAATATTTGTAAATGTTACTCCAAATACACATTTGGTAGATTCATTATTGAATCTTTATATAAAATTCATCTTCCATAAGCTGTTCAAAATCTTTAGAATTCTTCAACATGTCTTAATAATTGTTTGAGTAATGTTTTACATTTATAGGAGTTTTAAAAAGGCAGGTGCAATGTGACATATCAGAAGAAGCAAATTAAACTCTTGTAAAGCACAGCTGGAATGCTAAAAATGTGTATTTGTAATTTAAATATGTGACACCATCACACTGTAAAATCAGTTCATAATTAGAAAACATCTGTTTTTTCCAATATGATGCCTAATAGTATATTTAAATAATTTAGAATGCAATAAGAAAAAAAGTCAAGGAACAATAAGTGATTCATGGACATTTCTTTCCTTTTGTTTAATGCCCTGTAAGAGATCTTGGAGTAACCTATCATTTTGAAGCTACTTTTTGGATAGTGCCTAATCATCAATGTTGAAATGCATATGCCAAACATATGTGCTGTTATGACCTTATTGTGTCAGTCAAAAATAAGTAAATAAAATCAGTCTGTGTAGGTTGTGGTGTTAAGAAGGATTTACACACTGTTATTTCTCTCTCACCTCACTCTTTTTTTCTTTTTTTCAATCAAAAGACATTGAAGCAAATACAAGTGATTATTTTCACAGGAAATTTATGAGAATGTATTGCAAATACAGGGGAGCTGTTGAGTTGTATGAATTCTGGAAATATACTTGAACCAGGTAAAATATTGAGTTAAAACGTATCAGAATCAATTCTAGTTTAGCTAATAAAGTTTGAACAAAACCACAATTTCTCAAATGAAGTTAACATGGTAGATTAGCCACACATCTGTCATCAGTGTTTGCATAGGAAGGTATTTATATATGTGTGATGAAAACTCAAATGGGTATTTCTATTCTAACTGAAGTATGCACGCTGAATGGTCTCTTGGTTTATTGGCAGTAAATCGTGTAACTTTTTTTTTTTTTTTTAACCACAATCCAAGTAATTGTTTCAGATATGGACAAACCAAATGTGGCTGGAAAGTTCTGGTTTTGGTATTTCTGGCCTGTGTCTGTAAAGGTTTGCAAATCCAAAAATAAATAACTAATAACACAAATTAAAAAATAAAGTATTTGCACCAGCTAAGAAACGGAATAAAAGCAGTCAGAAATACAGGTCGGGAGTACTGCTAAAGCTTAGTCACCAAGCTATGGTGAGTAAATTAAATGCAGCAAGGCCTGCCTGACAGTGAACTTTGTTGAGGGAGAGGGGTGTATTATAATGTAGGGACTTACCTTTCTCTTTTAAATGCAATTTTGTCCCTTTAATTCTTGGGGTGGGGGTGAAAACTCGCTTTTTTTTGCAGGGTTAATGTACACAAAGTTAATCTGCTACCATTTATATTCATCTACTTTGAATCGCCTTTTATCCACCTTTGCTGCTACAGCCCACCACTCGCCATTCATCAGTTTATGCATTGTGCGCCAGGGCAAATAATGACAGAATATCTAGCTAAAGAAGGGGTACTTAATCAGCAATCAAGATTCAATTTGTTTTAATTTTAGCAGGTGTTTGTGAGGTACATTGATGGGAGAGATAATATGTGCTGCTTTCATTAGCTCTCTTGTTTTTGTGCTTGAACATTTAAGAGCCAGATGTTCGGAGGTGAGCTGATCAGAATATTAAGTCTCCAGAGGTTGGTTTCCATAGTGTTTTACATTCCTTTCTTTATCTCCCTCGGTTCACCCTGAGCTCTGAGGTGCAAGTGCTGGCAGTGACAGACTCCATCTCAACGTCCTGTTCAACTAAGGCTTTAAATGAGTGGCTAATTTTTGGTATGAAATACTTTAGTTTAATAATCTGTCATTAATTCTTGGACTCTGGGTCAGCCTCGTTTCTCATGCAAAACTCTTTCAGCTGATAATCTATTTTAGAAATTATTTGTGTAGCAGCTGGTATTTCATCAGGATATTTTCCTGAAACAAAAACATAAGAATCACAAAAGCTACAAAGGTAATGACCCCATCATCTTGTTAAATCAATATCCAAACTTGATCAGCACTCTGTCATCAACTAGTCAAAACACGACAGTGATGACATCATCATGGCATGAACAATAATAGGAGGGCCATTCAAAATTGGTAGCCTTGCTGAGCTTGAAAGTTATTACCTCTGACAAGGAAGTGTGAATATTTGTACATGAAATTATTTTCTAATGTAATATAAGATTACTAGGTTACAGTTTGCAATAAACCATTAATAGGACTTGGGGAAGATCTAATCAGTAGTTAGGCTTTGCTTTACAATTTTTAACTCAATTGTAACTGAATTTTGCTTTTATTTAATAGTTTTCGTAGTTACATTTTGATTAGCTGTACATATATTTTTTCTTCTTTTGGTTCTCCTAGCTATTAGGAGTGAATATCTGGGAACATGAATTCCCTTTCTGCTGAAACACAAACCTACCAATAAAGAGTTAATTAAATTGGCATTGGCAAGATGTTTTCTCCCACCATTAATTGTTCTCTGCTTACTTTGATGTTCAAGGATTGTACTGTTTTATAAGCATATTTTCTTAATTGTGTCACCTTGTACTATAAGTATGTCAGAGGGGAAACATTTGCAAGTGATTAGATATGGACCTATGTGTCACCAAATGTATGAGGTACATACCCTTATAGGATATAATTGTGATCTTTTAATATGCGGCCATTGACCCAGACTTGTTATTATCTATTATAGTTTATAATAATGTATCTCTTTATGATTAAATGATGATGCCCGGCAGAACACTATGATTAGCATTTCAGTTATTTATAGATTATGTCAGAGCAGTAATAAACATAAAATGCTGTTAATGTGTGGCTAATGAAATCTGGACATGAACAAGTTTATGAATTGATATAATTCATTTGAGTGTTCTAACTGAGCTGCTGGTTCTCGTCATAATTCAAAAGCTTAGCAGGGTTCACAGATTAGATGGTAGACTAATTTGCTACAAAAAGTCAATGGGCTTTCATCGTCTTGGGCCATCATGCCCAGCATGGCTGATTGCATAAGGACTATACAAAGTAATTCTCATAAGTATATTTATTATGCTTAATATGTTTGGTGAGGATAGGACAGAATCTACTATTACACAACATATGTAGAACAAAAATCACAGTGTTAATTAGATAGCCAAAAAGATAATGTACAGCAAAATCATGAAGGGCTAGAGAATTATTTGATTATTACAGGAGGGAAAAACTGGGATGATTCAGGAGCAAATGCTGATGACAGCTGCAAAATGAGGGTGTCTCCTTTTTTTCTCTTGAGATATTCATTAAGTATATATTAAATTCTGTTTGACTAGTAATGACTGGAAGCTGCAAGTTGCATATTTCAGGTTGTTTGTACAAGCTCCATGTCTGTAGCTAAGTTCAAGTCTCCAAGGAAGGATAGCAGTTTGTGTTTCATTTTAATGATGCTAATATATTTGTTGGAAGGGTCTGTTTTTAGACCAAATGTGAAACCATACTTCCTTTTCAGGAAACAGAATCTGAAGATGTCTCTTCGTTTCTTAGAGATCAATCTTTATGGCTAGATAGAGACTACTCAGCCTTAGCTTATGAAAAACAAGTTCTAGACTCTCAGCAGTGTTTGACCCCTTAGCATGGCACACTTGCACAGAACACTGCCAAATAGCCATATCTGATGCCTTTAAGGAATAAGTAGGTTTCAAATGTCATAGTGTAAAGAGAAATAAAGAGAAACGATGCACACATTTTCCAGCTTCTGTTTGAATGTACAATAGCTGGTTTCTCCAGAGTATCTGTTTGTCTAATTTATGTACTATTTCCATAATATCAAATCTTACTTTTTATTAATTCATTAAAGATCTACAGGGGGCAGAACAAGGACAAAGGAGAAAATGATTCAAGGTGGCAGATTTTGGGTCAAATTTATTATTGTTGTTATTATTAAAACCAACACTACGAGCCGAGATCGCGCCACTGCACTCCAGCCTGGGCGACAGAGCGAGACTCCGTCTCAAAAAAAACCAAAAAAACCCAAAAAAAACCAAAAAAAAAACCCGACACTACTCATGACAGCAGCTTTCCAACAGTAATGATCAATGATTACTTTCTAGCCATGAAGTAAGTTACCTCTGATGATATGAGCTGTCCCTGGGGATAGTCAAGTAGAGTCTGTATGATTAGATGAATGATAGAAATCCAGGCTGGATCAGCGTTTTCGAAAGTGTGTTTTATGGAATGTCAGTACCTTGAAATGCTCTATTTAAAAAAATTGTATTCAAGTGAGTATGGAACACACTACGTAGTCCAACATGTGCTCCCGCCACTCTAATAATCAGTCTAAAATTAATCTGATCTTTCAATCTATGCAACAGGCAAGAAATAGTTACGGGATATAGTAGATATTCAAATATTTTTTTTTGTAGAGTGAAAATATTAATTATGACTTTCTGGAAAGTTCTTTATTGGCGATATTATAGCAGTTGTAATGTAAGCCACAGCTTTTGCATATTAAATTCAGTTGATTTAGTTACTTTTCCTGCAGCTGTGGCATAAGGGTAAATTTGTTGTTGTTTTTTTTGTTTTTAAAGAGGAAATAGGAAAACATCTTGGAGAATGGAATCTTTCACTCCTTGTTGGACAGTTTTTCTTTTAATAGTTAACGTTCTGTCCTGAAACTACATTTCTGCAAAATCTGCTGGGGCAGATACATAGGCCCCCTCAGAGTTCAATGAGTGTACAGTGAAGGGCCTTTGTACCTGAAGGGGTGAGAGAGAACAGAAAGATTAGTGAGGTCTGAAAATGGGAACAGGTTATGAAGACCCAATGCAGGGTGAGGAACATGGTACTGGCTGGGAGGCCACACTCTGCAGCCTGGCTCTCCTGTTTTCTTTCATGGTATTCCTTCTGCTTAAAAGCCACTTGCTCTTCTTTTTTTTCTCTTTCTTATGTAAGGAAATTATATTTTCCTTTAATACCAAGCACAAAACAAACATCACTGCCTTTGTGAAGATTTCCCAGGTTCTACCTGACCCTTATTGTATTCCTATACTGTAACCGTATATATACCATTACTACTTTACCAATCATATTGAATTGTAAGTATGTTTATCTCTCTATAAATATTTCTTGAGTTTATGAAGAGTAGGATCTGTGTCTTATTCCACTTTGTATATGCTACAATGCCTAGGGAAAAAAATGCCTAGTTCATATAATCTCCATGGTGGATGGGCCTGGAAGGAAAACAAGACCACAGGGAGGCCATTCGACTAAGATGGTATCCTTGAAGCCGTGAGTCCCAATCTTTGAAGACTGGCTGTATAAAATGACCCAGAGTTTTATGTGTGTGTATGTGTATATATATATGTGTGTGTGTGTGTGTGTGTGTGTGTTTATATATATGTGTGTGTGTATATATATGTGTGTGTGTGTGTATATATATATATACACACACACATATATATATAATTTCAACTGGGAAGGCTTGTAAGCTTGAATTGGGAAAACAAACAAAAACAAGTAACATGAAACACATAATTTCCCAGGGAACTGAGTTCCCTGTTTTAGGTCAAGAGGCCTCAAACATTAACTTTAAGGCCCAGTGTATCATCAGGAAGTGTAGTCCTGAGAAGTAAGTGTAAACCTGAGGAGAACTGGAGCTCATCCAGCACTGAGGTTTCTCCTTTATTTACCTGTGGCTGGAAGATTTTACTAATCCCTTAAAAAGGGAATAATCACAATAGCAAAGACATGAAATCAACCCAAATGCCTATCAATGATAGACTGGATAAAGAAAATGTGGTACATATACACCATAGAATACTATGCAACCATAAAAAGGAACAGAATCATGTTCTTTGCAGGGGCATGGAAAGAGCTAGAAGCTGTTTTCCTCAGCAAACTAACACAGGAACAGAAAGCCATACACTGCATGTTCTCACTTACAAGTGGGAGCTGAATGATGAGAACACATGGATACATGGTGGGGAACAATACACACTGGGGCTTGTTGGGGGTGGGGGTCAGTGGAGGGAGAGCATTGGGAAGAATAGCTAAGGGATTCTGGGTTTAATATGTAGGTGATTGGTTGATCTGTGTAGCAAACCACCATGGCACACATTCACTTATGTAACATACCTGCACATGTACCCCAGAACTTAAAAGTTGAAGGAAAAAAAAAAAAAAGAAAAATAAACAAGGAGGTGATCAACAGAGAAATACACCTGAGAAGGATATACATTCATATATATATATGTGTGTGTGTGTGTGTGTGTGTGTGTGTGTGTGTGTATGTAATAAACAATGTTTGTATCACCCCCAAATTCATATGTCAAAATCTCAATCCCAATCTGATGGTATTTGGAGGCGGGTATTTGGGAGGTGATTAGGTCATGAGAGTGGAACTCTCGTGAATGAGACTAGTGCATTTATAAGAAGAGGCCAGGCTGGGCACAGTGGTTCACGCCTGTAATCCCAGCACTTTGGGAGCCGAAGCGGGTGGATCATGAGATCAGGAGATCAAGTTCATCCTGGTTAACACGGCGAAACCAGGTCTCTACTAAAAATACAAAAAATTAGCCAGGCATGGTGGCGGGCACCTGTAGTCTCCACTACTTGGGAAGTTGAGGCAGGAGAAACGCTTGAACCCGGGAGGCGGAGGTTGCAGTGAGCTGAGATTGCACCACTGCACTCCAGCCTGGGCGGCACAGCAAGACTCTGTCCACTACCCGCTCCCCCGCCCCAAAAAGGAAGAAGAGGCCAAAGAGCTAGCAAGCTCTTTTTCTGTCAGGTGAGGACAAGCAAGAAGATGGGTAAATGTAAACCAAGTACTTGTTTACCCTGATCTTGGACTTTCAACCTACAGAACTGTGAGAAATAAATGTTTGTGTTTAGGCCACTCATTTTATGGCATTTTGTTAGAGCAGCCCAACCTAAGAATATATGTGTGTGGGTATGAGTGTGAATGTGTGTCTCTGGGTGTGCATGTGTGTATATTAAATAAAATGTTTATATACATGTATATCTTTGTTTATTGCTTGATAAAACTACATAATATTCACCCATAGTGTTTTGCTGTGCTAAATCAGTAAAGCTCAATTTGGGAAATTCCCTATTGCTATACCACAGAATTCAACTGGGCCTCAAAGGTAGTAATAAAGGATCATGAGCTATTTACAATATTTCTAAGAGCTTAATGGAAATTGTAGGTTTACCTGTGATAGAACTGCCTACGTTGACTTACATGACAAGTTTCTTGCTTCTGGTTTTAATGACATGAACTTACTGTGGTACTGTTGATTTGCTCATAATGTTCTAGACTGAAGACAGAAACAGCCATAGAGTCATGTATAGTAAGTGTCTTCTTACCTGACTCATTTGGGACTGAACGTTGTTCAAATTATTATAAAAGTAAACAAAATCAAGAGTCATAAAAATAATATCTTTTGAAGCACTTTATTTAAACTTAAAACTCTGAGTGGGGGTCCAGTGATTGAGATTCTGTATGACCCTTTTTGTATAAAGTATGCCAAAGATCTATCCTTTATGATGATCAATTTCAAATTCTTTAAAGTGAAGTGAAAACTTACAGATAGATGCTCTGAAGAAATACGAAAGCAAAATCCTTCAGTTTTTTTATTTTTTATTGTTTTTAACAACTTTTAGTGGCTTTTCCCAAAACTAAAACTTCAGCATTTATGTATGGTGGTGGTGGTGGCATGGGGGTAGCTCAGGTTTACCTATCTTTCCCAAATAGGTAATGTAGTTTCATGAGATACAGTAAGTCTTTCTTTTTTTTTTTTTTTTTGAGACGGAGTCTTGCTGTGGCACAGGTTGGAGTGCGATGGTGCTATCCTGGCTCACTGCAAGCTCCTCCTCCCGGGTTCACGCCATTCTCCTGCCTCAGCCTCCAGAGTAGCTGGGACTACAGGCGCCCGCCACCTCGCTCGGCTAATTTTTTGTATTTTTAGTAGAGACGGGGTTTCACCATTTTAGCCAGGATGGTCTCGATCTCCTGACCTCGTGATCCGCCCGCCTCGGCCTCCCAAAGTGCTGGGATTACAGGCGTGAGCCACCGCGCCTGGCCGAGACACAGTAAGTCTTTCTTTTTGCGCTATGTTTCATTGTTTTGTGGACTTTTAAGAGCGCTTTTACACATACATGTATATATATACAAACATATTTGCTTTACAAAATATTTAAAATTAATCATGACTTAATACATGCCACTTGTATAGTTGATAGAGCCTTTGATATGAACAGGAATTAATAATATCTTTGAAAGAAGAAAGTAAAAAGTAATAATAATAATGAATCCCTTGACTCCAGAGACCTAGTTTTGAAAAAACATTCTTAAGTTTTTCAATTAGAAGTAGCTGACCAATAGGTTATGGTTCAGGTAGCTGGATGAGGACAAATTCTGCTTCAGCTTGCCAAATTCTAGTTAGAGAGATACTCTACATGCAGCTAATGTTATATATGAAATGTCTCCTCTGATTGGGGCAGGCAGGAATCTAGGTCCTACAAATTGTCTTAATATATGATCTTTTACAGCAGCATTTTGCATTTACAGAATAAAATACTTTCAACATTTTATCAGGTTCTTCATAAAATTCCGTTTGTTTTTTTTCTCATAACACATGCTAGGAAGTTCCTGTCTGCCTCCTATGTCAACTAAAATTTCATTTTACATCTAATCATCACTTCAGATTTGACGCCTTTACTAAAGGGTCTTAGTAGATCTTTATTGAAGGCCTTTTCTGTATTCCAGATTTACTCATTAGAATATTAGAGTTCTGTCCATTCCATTAGAGGAATATCCATTTACAATAAGTAGGGCGAAACAATGAGGTCTCAGTGGGCCGTGAGGCTCTTTGCCTCTTCTGATTCAGAGTCCTTTAACTATAAACTAAGCAATTTTGTTGTGATGTAGCATGTAGAAGAATGTTAGTTACCACTATTTATGAGTCCTCTGCATTTCCTAGCATCTGTACATATAGGTGTGTTTATGTGACTAATGCTTACTGGTGGAACATGAGTAAAAGCGACATTTCACTCGCAGTCCAGGGCAGTGAAAAGTGGGTGGAATTTCTATATTTTTGCTCTTCCTCTTTCTCCCTGCCTCTCTTCTTCCCTTTCCTTTTCCCTTTCTCTTTCTCTCCCTCCATTTGTATATTAGAAGTGAAGATCTTTAGAGGGAGAATTGCAAAATGGAAGTATCCTAAGTCCCTGAGTCCCTGAGCCACCCAGTGGAGGATTATCCAAAACACAAAGCCTGTGTGTGCATAGGTATACAGGTATGTGTGGAGGGGTTAAGCTGCTGAAATTTTAGAGTTTATTACCACAGCATATATTAGCCTGTCCTGAATGATAGAATGGTTCACTGTAGCTTAATTCATTAAAGGAACCAGAAGAATTTTAGCTTAGTATGCTCTTTCCTATAACATGTTTTTGTAGTACAATACTACTAAAGTATACACGGATGAATCACATCCAAAAAATGAATGGCTATCTATTTTTGTTTCTGCAAAGACTTGCTGTGATTATACAGATAATCAAAGTAGAAATTAAAAATTGAGCCGTTGTGCAAAAACCAGCAGCAATAGTCTTGGCATCCTCTCTCTGCGCCTCTTCAGCTTGTGAAATTTATTTGGTGCTTAGTAGTTTCCAGGTATTGTCTAACAGTTTTACCTGGATAATCTAAATCAATCCTCACAATAACCCTGTGAGGTAGGTAGTATTATTTTTCTCATTCTACATATCAGGAAACTGAAGCCCAAAGAGGTAAATTGCCCAAGGTAACATTGCTGGTAAGTGAAGAGGAGGAGATATGAAACTCAGAGTCTGCTGCCAGAACCTGTATGCTTAACCTGTATGTTTATATAAAGCAGAGTTTTTAAAAATGATATTCATAATTGTGGATTTGTAGGTTCATAAATATAGTGTGTAGCATGTAGCCAGTACTCCAAAAATATTGGTTCATTTCTTAATGAAGGACTTCCAGCATCCAACTGTTTATGGTCTCTGGATTGGTAAGATTTAGGGCCATGAACAGCACCACCTTATTCAAGACAAAGGAAATACCTCTTTCTGCAGCTTTCCTTCATTTGGCCTGTTCTTCCTTGCTTAGAAATTCTGGTGGTCCCTTGAACCCAGAGACAGCAAATGTTCAGAGCTCCTATGAGAGTGGAAGATTATTGTAGACTGAATTTGAAGAGCTATATACCACAGAAAAATGTTCAGCCTGTGCTGTACAAATTATCTTAAAATATCCCATACTCATCTCCAGAGTTTGAGTGTGTTCCTTAGCCTTGTTTGCAGGTTCTGCTGATATAACTTCATTTCCTATTCTCTCTAGATCACAAACACTTTATAAAACAAAAGAATTGCTATAAATGATGTCTAGGATGTGTTCTTTTGACTGCCAGGCAGATCATATAACTGTATCCACCACCCCCATCTTTCTTACTCTTTCTATAGTTCCTTTTCCTATAATAGTAAAGAATGCTCAAACATTAGGGTTAGATAGACCTGGATTTGCATCCAATCTATACTACTTAATGGAAGTTTATCTGTGGGAAACTTGTTACTAAATTCCTCCAAGCCCCATATCTCTCAACTGTAAAACAAGTATAATCACGTTGACTTAGTAAAGCTTGGCCTGTAATAGATTCTCAATGAATGGCAACTTCCTTCACCTGATAGCTTCTTTCCATCTCTATGTATATGCCATATATCAAGGCCTGGCTTTAATTTTATCTCCGCCTTGAAGTCTTCTTTGGTGAATTCTACCTTTTCTTTTCTTTTCTTTTTTTTTTTTTTTTTACCGCTTCTCAATTTGCTTTTGCACTTATTTTCCTGTGCTTACAAGTCATCCTTTATTATAACTAACATATGCGCTGACACCCATAATCAAATCTTGTTTAGCCATTCTTGTGTTGATTTCAATTGTCCAGCTAGTATGCATATTGAGGGTAAGAAGGCCTTTTCTCCTGCATTTCCTATAGAGCTGGGCACACAGTAGTTAGTCAATACATAGTTCTTTTAGTTGATTGTCAACTTGTTTATCCTTGCTATAAACCAGCATGAGAAGGGGGAGCAACTCAATTTAACAACTACTTAATTATTTTCCATTAGATGCTGCATTGCGGAGAAATAGGGAACCCCCCAAATGAGGAAAAAGTTGTGATGCAGAAAAAAAATGAGTGCAAAATAGTTACTGCCATGTAATTTGAGAAATAGAAACACAGGGCATCCAAAAGATGGGGAAAAAATACATCTGGCTTGGAAAATTAGAAAAAATGAAGGATATTGTTTCTATTACAATGGACACTGTCAATTGCATTTTATCCATCTCGAGTTCAACTGCTTTATCATCAAATACAACTGAAAAACTGCACCAGACTTATTTGGAAATGGAAAGCTGGACCTCATTCTTGTATGCATTGGTAGGGCATGCCTTCTGTATCATTTGGAATCCAGGTACTTACTCTGATGGGGCCCCTTATGACATGGACTTCTCTTCACACAACATATTTCTTTAGAAGTAAATTTCATAATGCAAATATATTTGTATTTAAATTTAGATGTGCATATGTTTTAATTTTTAAAAAGCTAACAGATGTGTAGAATGGAAAAGTGAAGAGTACACTTTAAAAAAACCATCTGTGATCATTCCAGTGCCCATGCAGAGGTGTTTAACATTCCTCCCTCTGCACATTTCTCTGACCCAACACGACTCTGTGAGCATTTGCTCCCTTATCTCTCCCATCAGCCTCTGTTCAGTTACCTTTCAGTATCGTTCACACTATACATAGTCTTTTACCAAGGAACATAAATCTTTTTCCTGTCTCAACAAAAAAGTGCTTGGTGTAATCATGCACCACCAGCACTAGCCATATTTTGCTGATCCTTTCTTTTTTTTTTAATTTTAAACTACTAGGGATTAAATTAGTTTTGCCATATTGTTCCCACGAATAATTTTTGTCTCCCCTTTGAAGATAAACTATGCCTTCTTTCTTTTCTTTATTGAGTTAGGGGGAAAAAGATTTGAAAAGATTTGTAATTAAACTTATTACACACTTCAATAAACTAATCTATCATGAATCACTCTTTAACAAATTTGACATCTGTAATAAAACTTTGCTTTTACATACTTCTTTATGTCAGCCCAGATCTTTTAATATTCTTGGTGAGGGAGCCAAAATAATGATAGACTCTTTGTCAGTACAATTAGCATAAATGCCCTGAATAATTGGAAAACATCTACACTTTAAACCTCACTGTGGCCCATTTTGTCTTAGCATTTTGATCTTTCTTTTTTTGCAGGAGGAGGAATAAGCCAGTATGTTCCTCTTTTCTTGATCCTAATGTGAAATTCTGTTTCTGCATATCTAAATACATATCTGACTCAACCCCTTAGAAACTTTGCCCACATCTTTATCTCCTTCCCCATTCACTAGCTTCCCCATTCTGTAAAGTTAAAAAGAATTATGAGTGTCAGCCAAGAGAATGCTGGGCTGCGGAAGTGTGTGATTTGAAGATGTTGATGATAAGCACGGAGAATTACAACTACCCTCTTTAACTAGAATGCCATGTGTTTTCCTCACCACCTACAAAATCCCGCTGGCAACTTAGAGGCATAGTGTTTTGTTTGGGTCTGTATCTTACTTTTCAATATGTTGTAATAGAGCAAGCATGTTCAATATATGAGGCAATTAATTTAAAAAATATTTAGCTCATGTACTTTGGAAAGAAATCAGCCCAATTCAGAAATATTTTAATAGTTCTAAAATCCCACTCTCTAAGACAAAAGAGGACTAATTCAGAGTCTGAATAACAAAGATTGTTAAGAGATGTGTTACCTAAAATGCCGGTGAGATTAATTTCTTCAGCAACTTTCAGGATACTTGACAGCCTTTAGACAAATAAATATAAGAGCTACTTTACATAATAGGTAGTTAATATGTAGAATGCAGTACCTAAAGTAAAAGAAAAATAGCTTTATAATGGATTTAATTTTATTCACTAATTTGAAGTTGATTCTGCAGAGGACCACTACACCGTTCTATAAAAATACTCTCCACCCTGAGTTTTATAGCTAGAAAGAGGGTACTAAACTAAATTGACAGTGGTTAAGTATTGTGGTTTATTTATCCTGTTATTTTCAGTTAGTTATTAAAAGACTTGCTAATAATTCTTGTCTCATTTATTGTGTCTTTATGGAATGTTTTTAGAGTACAAATGGGTGTTTAATTCTTCATAAGAATCTTTGAATTTATAAACAAAACATTTTAAAGATGGATCTAAAATTAAGGTGGCTTTAAACTCTGTACTAGCTGTAAGGCATCAATGTCTATAAACAAAGACAGTCCAGGTGCCATTTAGAGTTAGGGTTCATCAGTAAGCACAGGTTTACTCGAATTTTCTTTTCTTCTTTCTTCAAAGTATAATGAAAATAGTCAAGAGCTATGCATCAAACACACTGTTAGATGCTTAGGGACATAGCAAATTGGTAGAAAATAAAATTTCTCCCCACAAGATTTCCAATCTGATTACAGAGAAGGCCCAAAGCATAGTGGATTATGATCCAGCTACAAGTGGCACATCCAAACAGAATTAGGAGGAGGAACAATGATTTGGTGTAAAGTAGTTTAAAAACAAATTCTGGAGAAGGAAGAATGTGAACCAGGTCGAGGAGGAAGAGTAGGGAGGAAACATTGCAAGGCAGGGCAGAAGAGAGCAGAGTGAAGTGGCATGCAAACAGTATAAGGAGAATGTGTAGGCATGAATTGTCATGAATACGGGAATGATGAAAAGAACTCTGGACTAAAATCAGAAGAGGTAAGTTTGAAATATTGCCTGTGATATTCTGCTTGTCCATCTATAAAATGGGAATATTTATACCTACTTTGAATGTCTTACAGAGGAGTTTATGGCTGAAAAATATACTTGTGAAAGTGTCTTGTAAGTTGTAAATCTGAGTTTTATTGTTGTGTTCATTGTTATATGCATGATGTTTGTGGAAGCAGGGTTGGAGAGAAGTGGAACAGGAGGCCTAAGAAAGCCATTGCCAGTGGACAGGAATTTAGACTTGCTTCAGGAGATAGAACTAGCCACAGAAAAAGTTATGAAGTTCAATTAAATTCCAGTAATATTTACTGATATTGTAATATGTGGTAGTGGTAGAGATTCAATGTGGAGAAGACAGATGTGGGCCCTGCCCTCCCTGAACTTATGATCTTAAGATATTTTCCCCAGAACCCTGTCCTCGTGCCAAACCTACAGAACCTTAACCATGAACACAATATTACCTGTCTCAAAAGTATTGTTTTAAATCATAACATCTTGAAGCTTTAAGCATATTGGAAAAAAATGACTAGGTATTACATAACATAAAAATGCCAGGTGCTTGGGGAATAATACTAAGCTTTTTACTGAGGAAGTAACACAATATAAATGGTATTTGAGGAATATTAGTTTGTTGGGAGTGTGAAGAGCATATTATTGAGAAGTATAGCCCAGAAATTTACTGCTTCCTGAATATCTGAGTGCTTTTCATATATCCCAGGGTCTTTTCCAACTAGCAGCACCGTGTTACTAATTCTGGATAATGGGCTGTGAACAGGTGTATTTCATTTCCAGACAACAGTTTTAAGAGTTCGTGCATGGCCATCTAGGCTCTTCTTACCTAGTATGGCAGCCCAGTAGGTTTCCAGTTGTGGTGGCAGAGACCCAAGATGGAAACAACTTGTGTCTCTGAATTACTTAACATAGGGAGCTGCTTTGAAGATACTCTTGGAACTGGAGCAGACTCTGTGAGCATGAACTTATCCTCTCTCACCTTAAACTGAGTCCTATCCTGACACTTCCAGAGAAATAGGCTGCTGACAATAACATCTGCTAAATGACAGGAATATTATTTTGGGGATGAGATGGTACAGCTTAAGTGTTGGCGAATGCCTTGGATGCTCTGCTTACAGTTCCCAGTCCTTGCATGTCACTTTCTCCAACCTCTTACCTGTTAAAAGAAGGCTGCAGGTTGAAAACAAATAAACCAGATTTTTTGTTAGTCTTTTCAAGATTATATACAAAAAATAAAAACAAAGACAGCAAATAAACTGAGAACCAAATCCCAAGGATGGTAGTTTGGTACATAAAGTTATGTTCACTGAGGGAAGACATACATGTTGGATTATAATATCTGCACTGGAATATTTCACTGAAGCTTTCTCATGTCCAGGTTTTCTTTTGAGGACTGAATGTGCCAGCAACGACTCTGACATCTACTGCTATGTCATGTGGGCTTTGTTTACTGTATGAGCAATTTCTCAGTGAAGAGAGGCATTTCAATTATTCCCAGTAGCTGTGTGCCTATTGACACCTTGATGCTGTATAGGAAAGAGTGAGTGAGCTTTAGCCTCTGGAGCTAAACACATTTTATCAAGAAACAGTTTCAGCAATTGACTCTCATCTGGGCATGTTACTTATATCTTGTTATCTCTCAAGGGCCCTGTAATTAAAGCAGGTGTGTGTCCTCTTAAATTACACATGTGGCAACTGTAGACATTGTAGTAAGTTTTAACGGGAGTCCCTAATGACCTGCAGATTCAGTAATTAGAATGAAGCCACTGGTGTGAGTGTTTGGCCAGGGAGAGTGTCAAAATGGGCAAATATATTCCAAAGTGATGGGCTTACAGGATGTAACCTAACAGAACCAGGAGAGTTTTCAAACAAAATCATAAAGATCTCTCCCTCCCTCCCTCCCTCCCTCCTTTCCTTCCTTCCTTCCTTCCTTCCTTCCTTCCTTCCTTCCTTCCTTCCTTCCTTCCTTCCTTCCTTCCTATTTCCTCCTTCCTTCTCTCTCCTCTCTCCCTCCCTCTCTATAAATAGACTAAAGCAAAATTTGAATTTAGATGTTTTCACAATATTCAATGTAACAAGTAAGAGGCCTTCTTGCTATTTTAATAGCTAATATTTTAATAATCAAGTGACTCAGAATTGTTTTGATGGCAGTTTGGAGGCTACTTTTTATGTCTTAATTGGGTAAAGGTCATGTTCCACAATTCTGGAAGATTGTGGAATGGTAAAGACAATTGAGGAGGAAGGAAGAAACTGTTGAGGTGAGTGAAAAGAAGGTAAGAAAGGATATGTGACAAACAGGACCCAAAAGGAAGAACCAGAGGAGGAGTGATGGTATTTATCTTGAGGCAAATGGAGAAGGGGAAAATAAGACCTTCCTCTGAATACATGTGTTTTGCGAAGGTAATTCCACCTAAAGAATAGCAGCACTGTGGCTATGTTCAGTGTTCTTGTATTTACTTTTTAAGAGGAACGTAAAACAACCTTCTCAAGTTATTCTAGAGCAAGAAATACATAGTAGATGTTACTGGTTCCCTCAGTCCCCTTATTTATAGAAAGCAACCCTTGTGCATTTGGATGGCTTGTGACCTCAAGCTCCTTTCAGCTTCTCTACTTCAGGGAATTCTCTTAGGCCAGTGGTCCCCATCTCCCAGGCCACGGACGTGGACCAGTACCAGTTCATGACCTGTTAGGAGCCAGGCTGCACAGCAGGAGGTGAGCAGAGGGCCAGTGAGCATTACTACGTGAGCCTCTCCCTTCAGAACAGCCGGAGCATTTGATTCGCGTAGGAGCGGGGACCCTCTTGTGAACAGTGCATGCGAGGGATCTAGGTTGTGCACTCCTTATGAGAATCTAACTAAGTTCTGATGATCTGAGGTGGAATAGTTTCATCCTGAAGCCATTTCCCACACACCCCTTTCATGGAAAACATTTCATGTTTCATGGAAAACATTTTTTCCATGAAAATGGTCCCTGGTGCCAAAAAGGTTGGGAATCCCTGTCTTATGCCTTAGCTTTTTTAGCCCCAATTAGATGCAGCCTTGATGTATGGGGGAGAAGCTCTCAGGGTTGGGGCAACTATCAATTATGGGCTGTGACAGAGGCTGAATGTCCCAGCCTTCTGTCTTGCTGTAGTTCCAATAAAGTTCATTTCTACTTGGCTCCTGAGGGACTCCAGTGGGAATAAGCCTCAGATGTCCACAGTGATAATCAGCTCAAAACTCATCCTGACTAGCTTTGCTTCCTTTCTGAACTCTCTCTGCCCCTTCACTTTGGCTTCCTGGGATTCCATCCAAATAACCTCAGTTCACCAAACCCTTGTTTCAGTTTTGGCTTTGAGGGAATCCAAATTAAGATACACTGTTTTCATCATAAAATGTTTTTCAAACTCAACTCTCCTGTACAGTTTATCTAATTTTTAAAAATTTTTATTTATATATATGTTTTTTTGAGATGGAATTTCACTCTTCTTGCCCAGGCTGGAGTGCAATGGTGCAGTCTTGGCTCACTGCAACCTTTGACTTCTGGGTTCAAGAGATTCTCCTGTCTCAGCCTCACAAGTAGCTGGGATTACAGGCGCCCACCACCACACCTGGCTAATTTTTGTATTTTTAGTAGAGATGGGGTTTCACCATGTTGGCCAGGCTGGTCTCGAACTCCTGACCTCAGGTGATCCATCCGCCTCGGCCTCTCAAAGTGCTGGGATTACCGGTGTGAGCCACCACACTAGCCCATTTTATCTATTTTTAAAAATGTTTTTGGAATAAGTTGCATTGAAATATACAAGACACAGAGAACCTTAGAGGATGGAAATCAGAATGATGAGATAAGCTTTTCCCCTTTCTACACCTTTTTTTTTATTGGGCAGGCTAGATGCTCACTGGTACTTTCAGGGTTATTATCAGAAGTGCTAATTGTTTAGCACATACAGAGTTTATTATAACATTACAGGAGAAAATGTATTATTTTTATTTCTTTTTCCTGAGCCCCCACAACTATTGAGAACTGTTTAACCTCTAAGTTATTAAGGATTTTTTTTTTCTTTAGAGATGACAATGCCTGATGATTTCTGTGTCCTTAGGGCAAGGGTAAATCTTGGTGTGCAGCCTGAACCAAACAGATAAATATAATTATTATTTCTGAATATTTGATGATGAAAGGGTTTCAGGCTCCACAGACTGATCTTTCTGTCGCCAACTGTGTATTGCCGAAATTTTGATTAAAGGCTCACTGAAGTAGTTTATCAGTATTTGTTTGGTTTCAGGAAGTAAAATATGTGAGCTCAATATGAATGACAGACTACATCCATCGAGAGCATTTGTTTCTTCAGTCTGGGAAACTCAAAATCCTTGCTGTAGATAATGTATGAGGAAGATATTTTCTTTTCCCAGATTTGCATAGAGCTCAATAGTCCCCTGATTCCAGACATATTATGTTCTGTAGTAGCTTTCCTTGCCTCCATCTTCCTCCTGCAAATGTGAATCTGCTAGAATACAGACATCATTTAAAAAATAATTTAAACCCTTCAAATCCTCCTGTCTGGAAAATGTGTATACAATTTTTAACAGAGAAGCCCAAAGTGCTGCTGAAGAAAGCCAAAATATTTTGCTGACTTTTTGAAGAGATCATTTCTAGGCAAGGGAAAAAAATACTGATCTTGATAAAAGGAGAAAGAAAGTGAAAAAGCCGGTTCTGATTTTTAAGTTATTCCATAGAATATAGGCAATTCTTTTGCACTTTAAGAAATTACTTTAAAGATACTAAATGGGTGAGAAGGAGAAGACATTGCAATAGCCCTTCATTGTTTTGAGTCAAAGAAACTAAAGTTAGGGGCACTATAATAAATTTGATGTTTTCTCTGTATGTCTGAGAGAAAGACACAAAAGAGAAGGTGGGAGGGGGAAGAAAGGAAGGACAAGGGGAGAGAAAGAGAAAGGAGAGAACACACACACATAAGCACACACACACACACACAACTTGGTGGGGGAGAAAACAAAAACAAGCTAACAAAACCATGATACAAGCACTTCCAGATCTCACTTGGTGATTGTAGAGTGGTGACTTTAGGCTTTATACATACTCCCCAACCCCTAAATTGAAAGCATTAATAAATACAAATAAACTTTTGATAAGTCTCAGCTAGTTACATCTGTGTATGAAATTTGAGGTATTTTTCCTAATCAAGCCTTTTAACATTGAGAATTTTGAGCATTTTCATTTTATCATTGTTGTCATGAACCTGAGCCTTTGTCATTCTGTATGTACACACCATGTGCACAAGTGATTATGAAATGAAAAACAAACATCAGAGACGGATGCCTTGATTTCTTTCTGTGGAGGAAAATGGTAACAGGCAAAGATATTCACCATCTATTGTAACTTTGGTGGTTTTCTGAATTGCCTGCAATATGGCAGCTCTTTTGTTCAGACCTTTTAAAATAACACAAACAGACAACATGCAGAGCATTCAGAGTGAAGCCTGACATTGTCTTTTCAGCTGATGGGACTTGGGGATAAGAAAATAAATAATACAAAAACAACCTGCATAGTGTGAATTAGAAAGAAAATACCTGTCTCTACCTTTTAGATTTTTGGGCCTTTCTACATTTGTAATATAATCTTTCTATTTTGAAATGGTGGCTATGTCCTTTTTTATTCTTTTATTTTCTCTGTTTCTCTCATTTTTAAAAATAACAACCCACAGTCCCGTCTATGTGTGGGATAAGTAACTAAACAGTGAGGCATGTGATTGGTGCTGTAGTTATTTTGAAAAGGTGTATTACTTGGCAAAATAGTCTGTAATGATTTGAGCCTATTGTGTATATCTGTGTTTGGACGCTTCTCTAAAAGTGAGCTTTTGATCTGATGAACCATAGTAACTTCTTCCATAGCAAATCCCTCTCAGATGCTGAATTATTGGGCCTCCACTACAGTTATGGTTTATTGGGTAAATAATAGTATGACTATACCAAGCCAAAAGTTATGGATGGCCCAACGTCCATGTTAGCTGCCTACAAATCTTCCCATGATTTTATTGAAAATAATTACCAGACTGTATAAGCTCATGGGGGAGACAGGGATTCCCTCTGGATGATTATATAGCCATGCCTGCTATTCTTTTCAAGGCCTTTTGTTCTTCTTTTTTTTCTTTATTAGACTATGACAACAGCTCTGAGAGACCAGTGTTGCAAGTTTGTCTGGCCAACAAAAAAACTGAGTTTTAGTGCATCAAATGACTCACCCAGGGCCTTGGAGCTTTCAGGATGGGGAGCTTGGCTGTGCCTTCTGGGCAGCTGCTTTCTTCCCTACAGACCCTTTATGACAGGTGTAGAGTGAAGAGATTTAAGCTCAGCATTTGTCTTGAAGTAAAAGAAGTCTAATATGGTGTTCCAATGTCAGTAATGTTCAAGTTTGCTCACATTTTGAGACCAGAAAAAGAAAAACCATTTTAAGATATTAATTAGAAGAGGTTGGTAGTGTTGAAAGGAGGAATTAGTAATTTTGTTTAAGAGCTGAAGTTTTGGCTTTAGAGAGGTACTTGGCAAAGGTCTTCATTGCAACCACAGGTATAGAACTAGATGCCAGCTCAATAATGTCACCACAAGTGTTTTTCAGGCCACATTTATATATTTCTTGAAATAAGCTTCTTAAAAAACAGGCCGGGCACAATGGCTCACACCTGTAATCCCAGCACTTTGGGAGGCTGAGGTGGGAGGATCACTTGAGGTCAGGAGTTCAAGACCAGCCTGGCCAACATGGTGAAACTCTGTTTCTACTAAAAATACAAAAATTAGCCAGGTGTGGTGGCAGGCACCTGTAATCCGAGCTACTAGAGAGGCTGAGGCAGGAGAATCGCTTGAACCCAGGAGGTGGAGGTTGCACTGAGCTAAGATCGCGCTATTGCACTTCAGCCTGGGTGACAGAGTGAGATTCTGTCTCAAAAAAAAAAAAAAAAAAAAAAAAACGGGTTTTCATAACTGAGTTTGTTCTGGGGACTATACTCAGAACTTTCAAGATGTGCTGGAATATGGCCTTATCAGAGTGAATAAATTAAGAATTTCCAACATTTTCTCCAATTAAAGACATAGGGACTACCTTTTATTTTTATTTCTAGTCACCTTTTATTTTGCCTTTTTATTCTTGCTGAAAAAATTATATCCCAAATATTTTTTATGCTCTTGGAAGTTAAATGCACATTGATATACTTCCACGTACAAAGGATTCAACTTGGCATTGCTGGGTATAACACAAATAAGATATCCCCACCATATTAGTTTTTTATTGCCATTTAACAAATTACCTCAAACTTAGCAGCTTAAAATAACACCTATTTGTTAGCTCACAATTCTGTAGGTCAGAAGTCCAACAAAATGTGCCTGGGTTCTTTCTCTACTCAGGGTTTCACAAGGGTAAAATCCAGGCATCAGTTGTGCTATGTTGTTGTCTGGAGGCTTTGGGAAAGAATTTATTTCCAAGGTCATTCTTGGCTAAATTCAGTTCCTTTGATTTGCAGCACTGAGGTTCCTGTTTTCCACCTGGGTTTCCTGTCACAGGCTGATCACAGTTCCTAGAAGCTGCCTGCATGCCTTGTCCTGTGGTCTCTTCTATCTTCAAACTGGCAATGGAGAACTTCTCATGCATTAACTCCCCTGTGTACTTTGAGTCTCTGACTTCCCTTTCTGCTTGGATAAAAATTTCTGCTTTTAAGAGACTCATGTAATTAGGTCAGGCCCACACAATGATTAATCTTCCTATCTAAATGTCAGCTGATTTAGGATCTTAATTTCATTTGCAAAGACTTTTCACAGCAATACTTAGGTTATGCTTGATTGAATAACTTGGAGAAGGTGTGTGTACACCAGGGGCAAGGAATGGTGGAGGTCTGTCTTATAATTTTGCCTATTACACCTGCCCTAAGGGAACTTAACATCCTTTGAGATGGATAAAAGAAGGATATAAAGAGTTAAGATGCAAGTGATATTATAGGAGCCATAGCATAAAGATGCACCAGATATTATAAGAGTTCAAAAAAAAAGGGATAAACCACTTTTGTACAGGGAAATCTGCAGCAGTTTCTTGAAGAGGACCTGGAAGGGTGGACAGTATTTTTGTTCATGAAGATAAGGAAAAGATACCCCAGGCAGAGATAGTAGCACAAACAATGGCATAGAAATGACAAAGAAGATCATTTGGGAAAGGGTTGGCAGCACTGTGTATATAGAGCATGAAAAATGTTTGGAGAGGTGAGAATGGAATGACAAATATAACTTCTATTTGGAAAGGGCGTTGAATGCCAGGCAGATTAATTTGGCTCTAAGTTGGTGGGAATGGGTTATTAGTGAAGGTTATTGAATATTGGAAAGATCTGATGGGAGTTATACTTTAGAAAGTTTGATAGTAGAATAGAAACAGTTTGGAGTGGGTTGGGATCTTCCAGGGAGGCTCTTTAGCAATAGTCTGGAAAGTAATGAGAAAGGCGGGGCGCAGTGGCTCACGCCTGTAATCCCACCACTTGGGGAGGCCAAGCCAGGTGGATCCCCTGAGGTCAGGAGATCGAGACCAGCCTGGCTAACATGGGAAACCCCATCTCTACTAAAAATTTACAAAAATTAGCTATGTGTGGTGGCATGTGCCTGTAATCCCAGCTACTCGAGAGGCTGAGGCAGGAGAATCCCTTGAACCTGGGAGGCAGAGGTTGTAGTGAGCCGAGATCACACCATTTCATTCCAACCTGGGCAACAGGGCAAAACTCTCAAAAAAAAAAAAAAAAGTAATGAAAAACTCAACTTAGGGAAAGTGAAAATAGAAAAAAGAGGATGGATGTATTGTGATGATAGAGTTTTTACATTGAAAAACAGACTGGATACATGGAGAGAGAAAAATGAGAAGTTGACTTCACTTGGAACCTGCTGTCATAAACAGAAATAGGGATACTGGAAAGATTTGTTTTGGAAAAAATATGGTGATATAGGTTGTACATAGTTTAATTTAGATGGAATCATTATTGAAAGCATTCTTGGTTCTAAGCATCAAAATAAGGCTGTCAGGAAGGAGAGAGTCACGGCCATATCGGACAAAGGGATAGTAAAATTAACAGGGATCTAAGGCTGCCAGGAACGGGCCAAATATGGAATTAAAATGAATCCAGTCATGGCAGTAGAAATGTGTTAAATGCCTGACAGGGGAGATGCTTGGATTCTCAGGCAATCATTGTGGAGGAGTCAGAGGCCATAGACACAGGAAATATGGTCTAGTCTCTCAGGGGGAAGGAATTAGTAAGAACTAGCTCAGAGACAAGGGACCCAGGTACCTCCTGAAAAGCTGATGCACTATTCAGAAGCCATTCATACAAGTTGTCCAGACATATAGGTGACATGATTTAGGGGAGGGCTTAGGTCTGCCAATCCGCAATTTCCATGGGCTCAGAGTAGACACATTGGAGGTAGAACTAATGTTGACCTCATGGCCTAGAATGGATGTGTCAGTGTAGCAATATACATTAGCCACCTTGGAAACACATGACACTGTCTATAAGGTGAAGGTGTTCCTATCATATTTACAATTGAAAGGGGATAGACAAGGCTTAGACTATTATTTAATATACTGATTTTCAAAGGATGGTTAATCAAAATTTTCTTGCAGGCAGGTAGAAATGTAGTTCTGTCCCTCAAAAAAGTGAATGAGATTCTGTGTTCCATAGAATTTTGAGGGAAAGGAGGAATGAAATTTTAGATATATGATAAGTATAGTGAGCAAATTGTTATAATTAGTCTTACTCAATTTTTAGCAGAGAAAGAAAAAGAGATGGTTTCATGACAGGGCAGGCTTACTGGTTTTAAATAATCTAGTGGCCCCTCTTGTTTTTAGATGGAAGAGAAAGAGCCAGCAAAACTACTGCAGAGGAGGGTGGAGGGTCTATCAGATGGTATGAAGTCCTATACGAGACAGAGACAAAAGGATGAGCTTGGGAGAAGAGACGAAGAAGTTAGTGCGATTCTCCTCTCTAGTACGAGTAAAGGCTTAGGTTCTTCCTAAAATATGTAGAACACATCATACTCAATCAGCAGTGTCCAAAATGTCCACCCAAAAGTATTTAATATCTCCTTCATAAAATCTGCTTTTGAAAATACTTACATGTTAGTACATACTTGTACTTAATATTCGGACTTAGATATCCAAACTTTCCCTTGAAGTCTTTTACTGGCCTCTTTGGGAGGCTGGACAGAGAGGATGGGACTGTCGTTGGAATTCCAGTTTATAGCTTCTCGGTTACCCCATGGAGTGGAGTAAGGCAGAGGGTTCCAACACCAAGCCAGGTAGATCGGAATCCTAAGTAGCCAGTGCTAGCAATGTGAAGCCAAGAGGACAAGATGAGGCACCAGCTGGAAGACAAAGTAGAGGATCAGCTGCCCAAAGCTGAAAAATTGACGTAGTGAAGAGGAGAGGATGAACCATGGTAAACTGCCAGGGAAAACCCAGAGAAGTGATGACATAAGGCATGGCTAAAGGTTGGATTTGTTTAAAACAATTATGCTTCAATTTAGTTCATGAAATTTGGTTTCTTTCCTAGTACTGCATCAAAGATGTTTCTACAGAGTCACAGAAAGTCTTAATTTGGCAGACTCCTTTTTAACATTCTCCAAGGCCTTTCATGCCCTATTCTCTCCTCCTGTTTTTTTATGGGCATCTTTGTCTATTCAACCAAAAACAACTCTTCTACTTGTTAGTTTTTTTTTGTTTTTTTTTTTTTTCACATGGCCTCCATTTCTGCTGGAAATTTACTCCTAGTACCATCTTCCAAAACACTTCTTTATGCCAGGAGTTTCTGAAATCCCACTTGTTCCATGCAGATATATTGGCAGAATTATGGAACCTTCTTCCAATTACCTTTCTAATCTAAATAAAAGACGATGGCATTCCTTCCACCCTTCAACCTCCAATAGTCACTTCACCTTTTGTGATACATCAGGTTAAGAGTCTTTGTGACTATAACTTAAAAAAATATGTAACGATCCAGTGTGGTGGCTCATGCCTGTAATCCCAGCACTTTGGGAGACCAAGGTGGGCAGATCACTTGAGGCCAGGAGTTCCAGACCAGCCTGGCCAATATGGTGAAACCCCATTTCTACTAAAAATACAAAAGTTAGCTGGATGTGCTGGCAGGTACCTGTAATCCCAGCTACTCTGGAGGCTGAGGCAGGAGAATCCCTTGAACCCAGGAGGCAGAGGTTGCAGTGAGCCGAGATGCACCACTGCACTCCAGCCTGGGTGAACAAAGCGAGACTCCATTTCCAAAAGAAAAAGAAAAGTCCCAATCCTATCCTACCATAATCAAAATATTTAAATTATAAATTTAAAATTTGTAATTTTAAATTTTAAGTCCTTGGAGCATATTTAAATCTCTTGATCCCAAGTGAATGCACTACAATGTATTTTGTTAATTTTATTTAACATATCTTTCTTGAGTGCTCACTATTTTCCTAGGGTGGTAGTATGCTAGTGGTGGTGATGTTGTGTGTGTGTGTGTGTGTGTGTGTGTGTGTGTGTATGTGTGTAAAGGGTAGACATCTAAGTAGAGAAGATAATGTTTGCAAAAGCAGAGGCATTCCTGGACAAATTGCCGTGGGTAAACTGTGGCTGGAGCATAAAATGCATGGATATATGAGGGCATGCTGGTATGGACAATTAATCCAGCCATGCTTGTTGAAAAGGAGCTAAGATGTTATTCTGAAGTATTTGGAGTGTATTCCAAAGACCATGGGGGAGCCACAGGTTTTCAACCATGTGATCTCCATGAAGACAAGATCTAAACCTTTTTTAGAAACATCCCACAGTGTCTGAGACTCAGAACTAGATGGTGAAAGTTTTTGCTGAAATAAATTATACTTAATTCATGTGAAGTCAATGTAATGCAGGGCCAATATTATGACTGTACTGTAGTAGGGAGAGGCAAGAATCTGGGGCAACCTGTGGACCACTGATACATTCAGATAAAAGATGGTAGAGATCATAGGGTTATGGATGACTTTTATTTTTGTCTTCATACTTCTGATCATTTTGCAGTATCTTAAATGAACATGAATTACATTTATCATTTAAAAAACCCCATAGACCTTATTATACACGGAAATAGAAATGACTAACAGGCCTTTGGTGTGCTTTTTAGAGAGTACAGGATAGAGTTGACAGGCATTTTGAAAATACTGGACTTGGATGAAGGAAGGATCTCTTGCTGCCGCATGTGCATGTTTCATGTGCCTTAGATTTATTGAGTTGGATTTTGATTGCTATGTTCTGATAAGGCTATAGGGTAATCCCAGGCCTCTGTGGGTGTTAGGGCTGGGGCAATGTATTATTCCATCTTCATGCTGCTGATAAGACATACCTGAGATTGGACAATTTACAAAAGAAAGAGGTTTAATGGACTTACAGTTCCATATGGCTAGGGAAGCCTCACAATCACAGCGGAAGGCAAGGAGGAGCAAGTCACATCTTACATGGATGGTAGCAGGCAAAGGGAGAGCTTGTGCAGGGAAACTCCTGTTTTTCAGCCATCAGATCTCATGAGACTTATTCACTATGATGAGAATAGCACAGGAAAGACCAGCCTCCATTATTCAGTTACCTCCCACTGGGTCCCTCCCACAACATATGGGAATTGTGGGACATACAATTCAAGATGAGATTTGAGTGTGGACACAGCCAAACCATATCAGGCAGTCTCCCTAATAGACATTTGGGACATTGAGGTTTTCATGAAGGGAAATGACATTTGTACGAAAAGTCCAAAATAGGCTGTAAGAAGACTATTCTTAGCTCTGACCTCATTGTTTCAGGCCAGCCCTTTACAGGAGACAATGATGCAGGAACCTTGAGATACATCCTTCAGGGACAGGGGAAACCACCTACCAAGGGCAGCAAGTTGGAAGCTAGACCAGGACCATTCACCAATAGAGGGCTATAAGCTAAAGAAAACGGAACTGTATTTCACACATTAGCCTATCTAGTTGCTTGTTATTCTCTGTATTTACTTCCTTTCTATTATCCTTGTTTAGTGAAGTCTTGTTCTCTATTTTATCTGAGCTAGGCTTTCGGGGAACTGAAAAAGATAGTTGTATTTCCACACTTGGACTAAAACATGAAATGGGGCCACTCTGCTTGGCTGTGGTAACAGAACTTATTATGAGCTCATGACGGAAAGGTGAATCTTAGGGTATAGGTGGGAGGCTGTGAGTTCCAGACATCCCTCCCTAATAGTGATTCTCTGTGTTACTGTGAAGGATTAGGGTCTGACCTTTTTCAAGGTATCTGCATATATAAGTTAGTGCCTGTCTGAGGAGAAAAAGGGGAAAGAGCAGAATTAAGTAAGACTTGATGTTTCTGTTTTCCTCGTTAAAGAGATCATGGTACCATGAACTGAGATAAGGCACTCATGAAGGTCAAGTTTTATGGAGGAAGGACTTTGGACATGCTAAAGATGAAGCATCTTTGTCCAGGTGCAGTTGTCCAGGAAGCAGTGGGACCTGGCTTAATATGAAGAAAGACATAGGATTAGGAACTAGAATTCAAGAAGTCACATCTCAATAGGGGGTGAGAATACCAGTTATACTACCACATGGCATTGCCATATGAACAAAATCAATCACCACAACACTATGGATAGATTCTGGCAAAAGGCACTTATGTCCAGAGTTGGATAATAAATGTAAAAGCATTTATGTCCAGAATTGGATAATATGTTACTATTATTAAAAATAATAACCAGCAGCTCTGTGTGTTCTGCTGTTACCTTCACATTTCTGCCATGTATTATTACTCTTTCTCTTCTTAGAAGCACTTTTAATTATGTTATTGTTAGACCTAAAAAGCAAAGATTTATTTGGAGAACTCCATTGTCTCTGAGTAAGGAACTTTTTAGTTTCTGGAGAGAGTTGCACTTAGGATGTAATAACTAAAGCTTAAATATAGCATGATCTCATATCTGTCAAATATCTGCATCAGTCTTTAAAAAATTTTTTTACTCCTTAAAGCCTGGTAACTTGGTTTCATTTGAGGACTGAGAAAGCTACTCACATTTGAAATTGGAGGAAGGAAATAATTTCCTTTGAAACACCACAAAATCACTGCATGTTACTAATACTATAAGGCTTCTTTCTCATTCAGTTTATCTGGAGAAAAACTGATTTGCATATGTTTGCATCTATTTGCATGTTCAATTCAAGTGACTCCCAACTCTAAGTATATAAGATGAAACAGATTACCTCCTTGTTTTAACCTGCTGTGATTCTTGTCTAATGCTGTGTGGTGGGTTTGGAAATTGTAAGTGCCTTGGAAATTGGTGTAGAATTCAAGATGTGTGGAGGTGGGCATTCAGGATATCATGTTGGCCTCAGGGGCTCAGGGGCTGAGAGCTGGGAAGCCACAAGAGGCCTGGGAGAGTTTCAAAATGGGCAAATGTGTCCCCAAGCGTGAGCTTACAGAGCACCCCCTAATTGAGCAAGGGAAATCACAGAGGAAGGTTTTGAGAAACTGCCATCTGCAATCAGGGACTTAGAGCTACTAGAGGTGAAGCTTGTCCTTGGTCCTCTGCCCTTGACATTACCACCCTCCTTTCAAGGATCCTCTGGCATGTCCTTAGTTTTTTACAAATCTATATTGTAAAAGGATGGCTTATCTTCATATTACATGTTCACTAGACAGATTATAGAAAAGAAAATCTTCCCTGAATTTTCTTCCCCTAATATGTGTGTGTATATATATTTATGTATGTGTGTGTGTGTGTGTGTATATATAAATAAATATATATGTATATATAAATATATATAAATATATATATAAATATATATATATAAATATATATAGTAGCATATCCATCAAACCATAGAAAGTAAAATGTTAGAGGAAATTTTAGGTTCTTTGGAAAACCAGTAAATATATTTTCTCCCTGGGAGTAGGTGGTCTTTGAAGCCACTACAACTAAACCATAAAGACAGTTACTTCTTTACTTTCTTATTGGGCCAGACTCTAAGCCTGCTTTTGTCAGGGCAGTAGCCACGTGCCACATGTGCCCATTGTACAAGTAACATGTGGCTGAATTCTTCTGCATTGGGGTGTGCTGTAAGTATAACATACATAGTTGCTTTTGTGTGTGTGCGGAGACAAGGTCTTACAAAGCAGGGTCTCACAAGACAGGGCCTCACCAGCCTAGGCTGGTCTCAGACCCCTGGGCTTAAGGCGATTCTCCTGCCTCAGCCTCTCAAAGTTCTGGTATTACAGGTGTGAGCCACTGCACCCAGCTACACATTGATTTTTAAGGCTTCTTGTCAGAAAATAATGTAAAATTTTTCATTAATAATTTTTTAAAATGCTGTTTACCTGTTGAAATGATAATATTTTTGATATATTTGATTAAACAAAATATATTATTAAAATAAATATTTTGCTCCTTCTTACATTTTTTTTTAATGTGACAACAGGAAAACTTGAAATTATTTATGTGGCTTGCATTATGGCTCTTACAACATTTCTGTTGGGCAGCACTGCTCCCCAAGAGAAATCTTGAGCAAAAACTGAGAGTCCATGCTGGGGCTCTGGTGGGAAGCAATCGCTACCAATTGCTCACACTCTAGATTATTGCTGTTTGTGCTATGAATATCAGGTGTCTTAAAATTATTTTAATGTGGATTTTGCTTGCTTTTCCTTTCTTTCTACCCTGTCTGTATTTCTACTATGATCCAATGTAGAGATAAGGGAAAGCCAGTGTCCTCAGCTTCAGGCCTATGTAAACGGATTTTAGTTGAAACACAGTTTCTCCTGATGACTGTTTAAAACAATTAGGTTTTGTCATTTATTCACTTGGAATTTTGTCTCATTGAAATCTTGCTACTCTAGTTGGCGAATATCTGCTGCCATGTTAGGTTATGCTTTTTTGCTTAAATTAACTCCTAAATAATATAGCTTAGCAGATACCGGAGAATGGGTGGGGAAGGAAAAGTTTTCACTTTTTTTTTTTTTTTAAATACAAGACTGATTTTATTATATTGCCAGAGAAATAAGTTAGATTGCTCTGGCAGTCTCAATAAATCACACATGAAGTCGTCTTTTTTTTCTAAATTAAATTTTTATTTAAATAAAAGTGTTATGTTTGTATTTGAGCTGACAGCTAAATCTGATAATTAGAGTGCATGAAGTTGGCTTTGATTGGCATTGTAATTGGATTGTCATTGGGCTGAGAACCTATTATCTTTGGATCATGCCCCATGAAATCTGTTGAAGAAACTTTGCTGCCAGTCATTAGAGCCACCATCTTGGCTTACAAATTAGGTTTGAAAGGCTTCTTACCACTGGGAATGTAATTTAAACCACTGCAATTGCACTCCCATTAATTAAAATTATATTAAAATTATGGTTCATTTTCTAAATTTTTTTGTATTTTATTAGACATACTTATTACTAAATGCTTAACAAATTACATAGCAGTGCTTAGTAAAATTATGTTTCATAGATAATCCATCTCTTCAGCACATGTTACTCAGCATCAGTAGAATTAGTCAGTGTTAATCATTAAAGGATATACTATTTACATTTTTCATTACAGGTTTCAGAAAGAAGCATTTCCTTTATTTCAACATAAAATGCAGGACCAGCAATGTCTACTGTAAATTAAGATCAGTCCTGCCAATAAAGAAATATGCAGCTTTCCTTTAAGGAGACGTCGTCTGTCATGGTCACAGTTCTTCCTACCTTAATTTCTTTCTTTTGTAAAACAATAGAATACTGTAAAAGACTGAAGTCTTTTTTGCCCCCATTTTTCTTTTTTGGATAGATGATTAAGAAAAAATTAAAAGCACACATGTGCCAAAATCTATGCTACTCTTTATTGCTATTATTGTCTGCTAAAAGCAGATCAGCACTGATTAAGACAGAAAAGGAGCTTGTGAGGACTGGAAATGAAAATGATGTGGGAGATGGGGGGTGAGGCAGGTCTCTCCCAGCTGGCAGAGAAGAGGATGTGTATGACAGGGTCCATGATACATCCTCTCTTGACTCTAGTCCTTCAGTCTGCCCACAGCCCCTTAGATATTACGGGCATCTGCCACCGTCTTGCGTATGGATGTGAAGAGCTAAGAGGCATACTTCCTGAGATACAGAACCAGGCAAAGATCCTGATATTTACTTCTCTTGTTTATTGCCCCCCCACTTTTTTGTGATTGATGTGATTATTCAGGAATATCTCCTCATCCCTCAGTTTCTTGCCTATGGATAACTTTGGGGTGATAGTTTGGCAGCTTGGATGAAAACCTTCAATGATATTTAAAAGTATAAAATAAAGTTTTCAAATTTATACTGCTTTTATTTAGATTGTACTGAATATCTATACCTCTCCCCTGCTCTCTCAGCTACATTTTTTAGTGTACCTATTTCCATTGTTGCTTCTGTTTCTAGCTTCAGCGTTTTGTTTAGTTTCTGACACATAATAGATGCTCAATAAATGTTAAATTGAATTGAGTTGAATTTGAAGTCTAAAGATTACAGCGTTACTTAGAGCCAAATCCCAGATAGGCTAAAATATCATATATGGGTGGCAGCACATAGGTGATAAAGTCTTTCATGGCTTGTTTTATTTACTCCCCCATATGATGTTTTAGAAATGATTTAGGGTGAATACTGCTACTTGCTTTCCCATCCCTCTTTTCTTAATAGATGAGGACATTGCAGGTCAGAGAACTGAGAGATTAAGAACACACAGTTATTGAATAAGTAGCAAAGCTGAGAATAAACCTCAAAATTTTTTCCAAGTTCAGTGTGCTTTCCATTCTCCCATGCTGCTCCCTTTTTTAAGAAAGGACCGCATACATCCCCAAGTGGGGGAGAATGTCTTACTTTCCTTTTTACTCACTGGTGGCAGAGGAAACTGGAAGACAATTAGCCATGGATTAAAGATCCTGTTTGGGCCCTGTGACCCTCTGAATTCCTTTCAAAGAATATATTCTAAAGATGTAATCATATGAGGACTTATTTAATCACAGCCAACTTTTATTGAGCCCAAATGAGCCAGGCATAGTGTTCAGCATTTTTCATACCTTTCCCCGTTTAAGTCTCGGAACAGTTTAATGAGGTATGTTCTTACAATTACTCTTCCCTGAAACAGATGGTGAAATGAGGCATGGGAGGATTTTATATGTCCATGTGTCCAAGTGGGTTTTCCCAGTGCTGTTCTTGTAATAGTGAATGAGTCTCACAAGATCTAATGGTTTTATAAAGGGCAGTTCCCCTGCACATGCTGTCTTTCCTGCTGCCATGTAAGACATGCCTTTGCTCCTCCTTTGCCTTCTGCCATGATCATGAGGCCTCCCTAGCCATGTGGAACTGAGAGTCCATTAAACCTCTTTTTTAAAAAAAAAATTTACCCAGCCTTGGGTGTTTCTTCATAGCAGTATGAAAATGGACTAATACAGTAAATTGGTACCAGTAGAATGGAGTACTGCTATTCAGATACCTGAAAATGTGGAAGCAACTTTGGAACTGGGTAAGAGGCAGAGGTTGGAACAGTTTTGAGGGTTCAGAAGAAGATAGGAAGATGTGGGAAGGTTTGGAGCTTCCTAGTGACTTGTTGAATGGTTTTGACCAAAAAGTTCAGGCTGAGGTGGGCTCAGATGGAGCTAAGGAACTTATTGGGAACTGGAGCAAAGGTGATGGTTTTGACCAAAAAGTCCAGGCTGAGGTGGGCTCAGATGGAGATAAGGAACTTATTGGGAATTGGAGCAAAGGTGATTCTTGCTATACTTTAGCAAAGAGACTGGTGACATTTTGCCCCTAGCCTATTGATCTGTGGAACTTTGAAATTGAGAGACATGATTTAGGTTATCTGGTAGAAGAAATTTCTAAGCAGCAAAGCATTCAAACGGTGACTTGGGTGCTCTTAAAGGCATTTCATTTTATTTTTTCACAAAAATAAGGTTTGGAATTGGAACTTATGCATAACAGGGAAGCAGAGCATAAAAGTTCAGAAATCCTCAGCCTGAGGATGTGATAGAAAAGAAAAACCCATTTTCTGAGGAGAAATTCAAGCTGGCTGCAGAAATTTGCATAAGTAACAAGGAGCCAAATGTTAATTGCTAAGACAATGGAAAATGTCTCAGGGCACGTCAGACATCTTCACAGCAGCCCCTCCTATCAAAAGCCAGGAGGCCTAGGAGGAAAAAATTGTCTTGTGGGTGAGGCCGTGGACCCCCCTGCTGTGTGCGGTCTCAGGACTTGGTGCCCTGCATTCTAGCCCTCACTAAAAGGGGCCAATGTACAGCTCAGGCTGTTGCTTCAGAGGGTCCAAGGCCCAAACCTTGGTGGCTTACATGTGGTGTTGGGCCTGTGGGTGCACAGAAGTCAAGAATTGAGGTTTTGAAACTTCTGCCTAGATTTCAGAGGATGTATGGAAATGCCTGGATATCCAGGCAGAGATGTGCTGACAGGGTGGAGCCCTCATGAAGAAACTATGCTAGGGCAGCACAGAAGAGAAATGTCGGGTGGGAGCTCCCACACAGAGTCCCCATTGGGGCACTGCCTAGTGAAGCTATGAAGAGAGGGTTACCATCCTCCAGACCCCAGAATGGTAGATCCACTGATAGCTTGCACCTGGAAAAGCCACAAACATTAAATGCCAGCCCGTGAGAGCAAACAGAAGGGGAGCTGTACCCTGCAAAGCCACAGGGATGGAGCTGCCCAAGACTATGGGAACCTACCTCTTGCATCAGTGTGACTTGGATGTGAGATATGAAGTCCAAGGAGATCATTTTGGAGCTTTAAGATTTGACTACTCTGCTAGATTTCAGACTTGCATGGGGCCTGTAGCTCCTTCATTTTGGCCAATTTCTCCCATTTGGAACGGGATCATTTTACCTAATGCCTGTGCCCCATTGTATCTGGGAAATAAATAACTTCTTTTTGATTTTACAGGCTCATAGGTGGAAGGGACTTGCCTTGTATCGGATGAGATTTTGGACTGTGGACTTTTGAGTTAATGCTAAAATGAGTTAAGACTTTGGGAGAGTGTTAGAAAGGCATGACTGGTTTTGAAATGTGAGGACCTGGGATTTGGGAGGGGCCGGGGCAGAATGATATAGTTTGCCTGTGTCCTCATGCAAATCTCATCTTGATTGTAGCTCCCATAATCTTGTGTCATGGGAGGGACCTGGAGGGAGGTAATTGAATCATGGTTGTGGGTCTTTCTTGTGCTGTTCTTATGATAGTGAATAAGTCTCATGAGATCTGATGGTTTTATAAAGGGCAGTTCCCCTGCACTCACTCTCTTCCCTGCTGCCATATAAGACATGTCTTTGCTTCTCTTTTGCTTTCCACCATGATTGTGAGGCCTCCCAAGCCATGTGGTCCATTAAAGCTCCTTTTCTTTATAAATTACCCAGTCTCAGGTATTTCTTCATAGTAGTAGGAAAATGGACTAATACACCCTTCTAGTTAATTTTCTTCTTATATTGCTTCTGGGCAAGGCCTCTCTGTTTGCCTCCTTGCATGCAAGCCCTCTGGTTGGCCTTTGAGCTCAACAGGGCATCAGGGAGAAGTAGGCTTATTGTGAGGCCAGGCTTGGAATGTCTATGGCTGTTCATGAAGTGGAACTTATATGGGATTCAAAGCTTTGTTGTTGTTATTGTTTAGCAGGAGCACAGCCTTCAAAGAGGAAACATGACAGCCAAATTTTGGGTAGTTTGCACAAGTATGAGCTCCAGCAACTTAAGGAGCAGCAGGTATATTAGAAAGGAAGCTCAGAGAAATGAAGGAAAAGAGAAGCAAGATAGCCACCTTTTGAAAAGAGTGGCTTACTCTCCTCTTTTGGTGACTTGGGAGGGTAAACAGTATATAAAAACAAAGGGCATAACCGGGAGCCCAGGAGAACAGGGCTGAGACAGGATGGAGCCTTATGGTTTGGAGTCCAGCAAGGTGTGCTATGTGTGTAGGCTCTTCCTTAACAGATGCTTCATGTAGTCCTGCACATGCCATGGTCAAATCTCCAAAAGCAAATTGGGCATTGGTTTGGGCCTAAGCCATGGCTTATGATTTGTTCAGTGCCTTAGACACTTTGGGGTAAAGTTGGGGCAAGCACCCAGAAAAGAAGCTGTAGGTCCTCTATACTTCTGTTTGTACATTTGAGGTTTGGGGTGTCTAATAAAATCTCATTTGAACAGGGTCTAGAGCTAAAACATCATCTATGAAAGTTCAGAGGTTGGGTGTGGTACCTTACAACTATAATCTCAGCACTTTGGGAGACCGAGGCGGGTGAATCACCTGAAGTCAGGAGTTCTAACCAGGCTGGGCAACATGGCGAAACCCCATTTATACTTAGCAGGGTGTGGTGGTGCACACCTGTAGTGCCAGCTACTTGGGAAGCTGAGGCAGGAGAATCACTTGAACTCAGGAAGCAGAGGTTGCAGTAAGCCAAGATCGCATCACTGCACTCCAGCCTGGGTGACAGAGTGAGACCCTATCTCAATAAAGTTCAGAGTATTTAGGAAATAGGAGCTACAATATGTAAGTTTCCTTGAGGGGAGAAATTTAGGAAAAAGGGTGCTGTCCATAAAATGCAGTCCAGAATGGGACAGCTGGGTATGGGGAGGACAGCAGAGGCGGACACTGAAAGAAAGGGCAAAGAGGCAACCAAAAAAATCATCACCACATTTTCACAAGTCTTTTATTTGACTGGCTGTGTATTTCTACTTGAGAAATGTCTAGAAATGTTGCCAAATGATTTATTGGCCAAAGAAATTCTAAAGTTTTGAAGAATTAAATTTTCTCAGGCAATATCGGTCATTTAAAACCAAGTGTTGTTATAATATAGCCAACATAGAATTTTATATATAGATGGTGATTATATGTGTATAATCACCATAAACTCCAGAGTGCCTCTGTATAATTTTTTGGTGTTTCTAGAGTTTTTATTTAAGTTTTCAGTTTCACAATGAGTTTACACTTTTAATATGGCACAATAGAATTCAGCTCCTCAATAAAATTCAGCAATTCTGTTTGGCAATTTTTATGTTGTATAAAAAGATGCAATATAGCAGGTAAGCTTTGGAGCCAGATCCCCTGAACGTGAATCCCCTTCTGCCATTTATTAGCTGTATGGCCTTGGTAAAGTTTCATAAATTCTCTGTATTTCTATTTCCTCATCCGTAAAATGGGAATAATGACAGTATTTCACTGCCAGGCTTTTATTGAGGATAACAGCAATTGAAACTCTTGAAGTGCTTAGAACCGTGCCTGGCAAAAATGAAGTTCCATAAATGTTAGCTATCATTGTTGTTATTGTTATTCTTAGACACTTACCAAATTTCAGGTACTGGGGGAGATACAAGGATGGAAAAGATGTATTTCTTTTCTTCAACTATCTTAAATCTTAGATCGCTATTTTTCTCTATTTTATTCATTGTATTAGGTTGTATTACTACTGCCATCAGTGTTTTCTATCAGAATTTCTGAGTTCCAAAGTTGTATTATTGAAAAAAATATGGAACTCTTTTTATGGATTTTTTATATTCCCTGGGAGAGATAGTTACCTCCTTCCTAAGCAAGTCAAGTCCTAGCAATTCACTGCCTCTAAGGTGAAGCAGCCCCTCCCTAGACAACCACAGTGGGATTCCAGGAAAATCCTTTGAGTATAGCAAAGGCCCTATGCTTGTTCCCCTCTTGGTAAATGAAATCATTGCTCTGCCTTTAAGACTAACTTATCTAGGGGTGATCTTTAGCTGACATTTATGTTGAGATCGCTAAGTGTGCAGCTACAATATATGCACACATTTACAGAATACCAACCTGCCTCCTCCTCCTCACAACACAGCTGGGTCCTCATATGCACATTTGAATTTTTTTTAATATACTCTTCCCTGAAACTAAGAAAAAGAGTGGAGTCTTTTCATTTTTTTCTTTTCAATTTGTGTTAATATAGACATAAGCCTTTATTGGGAAAAGTGAAACCAATGTGTATGAAACTTGGACTATATCCAACTGAAAATAAAAACGAGTTCAAATGCTTTCTGTGTTGGTTTTTGCCTCACATGCAGATTGTGCTGTTTGGTGAGAGAAATAATTAGTCATTTACAGGTTCATTACATAGTATGGTTAAACTTGACCTTCTCTTCTCTTTGGCGTGCTGGTGAGAGACCTTTCTCAGTAGGTCCAGCTGGCTAATATGGCTCTTATATGTATAAACCTATGTAGTACAGTCTGTATTTTCCAACTCTAATGTCACTGTCTTTGAGATCCTGATTTTACATATGGCAAGGAAGAGCTTATGTGTCATTCCTTTTTCAGTTCTTTGTATAAGATCTTTAAATGGGACGTCCATTCTCCATTCTACCCCCTACAACAAAAACAGCACATTGTTTTTTAAAAAGAAAAGGCTTTATAGATTAGTTGTTGAATGTGATATTCATCTCATGAATAACTAATAAAATAAAGAACAATGAAAATGCAAATTATCTGCACATATACAGTGGCAGTTAGCAGTACGAATATCCCTCCTGAGTTTGTGCAAGGTAGGAAAAAGCCAGTCAAATTTCTGATCGTACCTAGTCCTTTGAGTTGTTGAGACAATATCAGAATTCATCCTTTTTAGGACTCATTATTAAGGCATGAAAAAAGAGATTGAAATCTGGTAGAATTTTAATTCTTTCATTAGCATTATTAATAAACAAGAATTGGCAGGAGCTAAACTGATTGGCACATACATCTGGAATAACAGAAATAAATAAAGTTTCAGAATGGGAGGTAGGGCTTCTACTACAGGGATTTTGGTTAGAAAATAGCATGTGTGTGGCAACAGGTTCAAATCTAAACAAACCACAAATAAATCTTACTGAGGAGCACTTTTAGTGTGTAAGATAGGGACAGGTGGGTGTCTTTCTTCATGAGTGACATGTCTGGCTTTTATTTTGGGAAAGAGATCAGAAAGTCTGTTAGGGAAATGGAAGTGAAGTGTAGATTACCACAGCTGTGAAAAACTAGCCCAGGGAGACTCACCAGGGAAAGGTCTCATCATTTTAAGTATCAAATTGTCCTAAGGCATTATTTGCTGGATTGACTCTTAAGAAGACCTAAATGGTAAAGAAAAAGATCTTTGGCCTTTGAAATATTTGTATGAATACACAGAACCAAGATTTTATTTCATGTGTAAATAGTGAATTAGCTTTATTCATTTGATAAGGAAGCAGCATACAGCAAAAGCACTGAAATTGTCTTTTTCTTTTTCTAAACTGCTGCTTTTTATCGAGTCTGCGTGCCCATCCCACACAGTACACTTGGTCAATGCGTTCAGTGAGAACGATGATGGTTAAAGGTTGGATTTCATTTCCTTGACAGTCTGCAACCAGAAGACGACTCTCTGCCTTGGATTCTAGTGGTAGTTTGCCCCATGTGACTTTTGGTAAGGATCCCACAGAATAGTCATGCAATATGATGTGGACAAGGAAGATTCGAAAATTACAGGATGTGCCTTTTTATAAGGCATTAAATTACCTTCAATTCTTTTCTTTTCTGGGTGAAAGAGAAAGATGAAAATGAAGGCTCGAGAGCACCATTGAAAAGCAACAGGCCTTGCAGATGGCTGACCCAGATAACTGATAGCATGACATTACAGCCTCGCTCTGTGTGGTGAGCTCTGGCAACCCTGAGCCCCCTGGCTGCCCGCCACTAAGTGCCAGGCTAAACTGTGCTTCCTGTGGTCACTCTGAAATTGTCGTTAGCCTAATGGAGGGGCTCCCCACCCTACCTACCCACAGACCAGGCCTCGATATTTCCTTCTGCATCACCTCTTGAGAGACTCACTGCATTGAAGAACTTGGGGCATTCATGAAACTTTTGTCTTGAGTCTAACATGGCTTAGATCAGTTCTCTTCAACCAGTTGCACTCAAGTGCCCTTAGTCACGTGGAAGAGTTAAACTCTTACTTCGTTAATGCCAAATCAACCCTCAGCAAGAAAACCATTTCTTTTTAAAAATGCAGAGAAATGCACATTGTACTCCATAATATGTCTGTGTTTCAATTTCTTAAAGTATTTAACAACCATCACCTGCTGCCATGACTGCAGCATTTTAGAGAAAAAGTGATGTTTAGTGTGATCCTTAAACCAGCAGTATCAACATCATCTGGGAACTTGCTGGAAATGCAGATTCTCCAACATCCACTTACGGAATCAGAAACTCTAAGGGTGGAGCTTAGCTATCAAGCTCCACTGGTTCTTAACAAGCTCTCTAGGTGACTGTGTTGTATAATAAAGTTTGAGAGCCATGTGCTGTGTTAACCTGGGGACTGTGAGTATTTTCTGATGTGGGTACTCTCAGGCATGTCATTCCCAAATTGGAGAAGCAGAAGATAGTTGATTGGAGCAGACATTCTTCAGTTTGTTTTTTTTAAGGAAATATTTACATATGGGAAATACATATGGTCCCCAACTTACGTTCAACCTACTATTTTTTTTTAACTTTACAGTGGTGTAAAAGTGATACACATCCAGTAGAAACTGTTCTTTGAATTTTGATCTTTTCCCAAACTAAGATAAACTCATGACTATCTGTAGCATCCTCATCATCCAGCAATTAATTTTAGTTCAGTGCTTCAACATTCTTCAGGCCCACTGTGCCTTCAGCTGTGTACATTAATGGTGAATACTCGTACGATAATTCTGTTTTTCACTTTTGGTACAGTATTCAATAAATTACATGAGATATTCAATGATTTATTATAAAAATAGGCTTTGTCTTAGATGATTTTGCCCAACTGAAGGCTAATGCAAATGTTCCGAGCATGGCTATTGATGTTTGGTAGGTTACATATTGTATTAGTTCATTCTTGCATTGTCATGAAAACCTGAAGCTGGGTAATTTATAAAGACAAAAGGTTTAACTGGCTTACAGTTCTTCAGGCTGTGCAAGAAGTGTGGTGCTGGCATCTGTTTCTGATGATGGCCTCAGGAAGCTTACAGTCATGACAGAAGGTGAAGGAGAAGCCAGACCATCACATGGCAAGAGCAGGAGCAAAAGAGAAAGGGAAGAAGTGTTACATTCTTTTAAACAACTAGAACTTGTGTAAACTGACTGAGTGAGAATTCAGTCATCACCAAGGGATGGCACTCAGCCATTTATGAGAGATTCACCCTGATGACCCAATACCTCCTACCAGGCCCCACCTCCAACATTGGAAGTCACATTTCAGTGTGAGAGATTGGAAGAGGACAAACATCCAAACCATATCAGTGTGTTAAATTCATTTTCAACTTATGATGGGCTTATTGGGACATAACACCATTGTAAGTCAAGAAGCATCTGTACTTACTTGGATACACCCAAAGTTCATTGAGTTGGCCCTTTCATAAGTATTTACTGAGCACTTACTGTGCAGGCACTCTTCTGTGCATTGGAGATACGACTGTGGACAAAGATAGGCAATAAGCAAGTATAATGTCAATAGAAATAAGTGCCACAGATAACAATATTGAAGTGTATAGGATCAAGAATGTCTGAGTTAGGATTGCTCTTTTGGACAGGGTGATCAGAAAAGGCCTTTCTAAAGGGGAAGCTTTTGAGCACACTTGAGTGAAGTAAAGGACCAGGTTATGAGACTATCTGGTGGAAGACATTTCTAAGCAGACTATGTATGATACCTTTGTCAGGTTCTCCAACTTAGAATAGAGAAGCCTCGATATTGAGAACATTTCTTATCTTTTCCTTCTGGGCTCTAGGTCACTGGGACTCGCTGTCTGTTTCCCAAGTCAACTCTGTGCTGAAGATACGTTCGATAGGAAGAGGTGGTTTAACTCTTCTGGCAAATATTATACATGGTGGCTGTCCCTGAGAGTATCTGCTAGAGCAAGGGGTCAAGCATTGAGTCCTAGACCCTGGGTGAGCAAGGGAACCAACTGGAACTCTAGACCTCTCTCTCACATCCCGCAAAGCAAAAACTAGGAATACAATTTGCAGCGTTTTTACTCCATAGATGACATTGAAGTTCTTCTCATGTCTGGATGTAGTGTATGGATGTGAATATAAATCTCTCACAAACTTTCGTACTTTACTGGTAGCAGCAACACATTACTTGTGACCTTACTTTGTGAGTATTCCAGGCACAACACTTTGCCAAGACAAAGCCCTAGGTTAAAAAGTACTGTGAGAGAGGTCAAGGTAACAGATTCAGTCCCTATCTGTGGCAGTTATCATTCCCCTAGAGACTCACAACCCTTCATAAAGTGGATTTTTTTTTTTAAGTAAATACTATTAGCATCAGGGAGCATGGGGCATGGAAGTACAAGTCATTCTCACCAAAGGCTTGCCAAATAAAGGCAATATTGACAGAGGGTTAAGACGGAAATTAAACAATTTGTTTGTTGCAAAGTGTGGTGGAGGCTGAGGTTCAACTAGCAGAAGCAAAAATCATTTCTCTTTCCTTAATTCATAGCCCTTTTTTAAATGAAAATATTCAATGAAAGTAGTATTCAACAGTAGTTTATGATCCTGAAGAGCCACCCAAGGGTTTCCCCCTTCATCCTACTGAAAATGCACAGAGACTTCACAAGAGAGTTTCACTGAGCAGCAGTGGTGATAGTACAACCAGGGCTTTACCTGTCTTTGAAGACGAACAGCAGAACATCCATCATCCATGAGACACACTGTGCTACCAAAAGCGTAAAGAAAACCGTAAGTGCAGTGTTGTAATTCCCAAAGAATTTCTAATGATTTCCAAAACAAGAGCAAGAAAGGAGTCACAATTGTACTCTATTCCCACTTGAGATACAAAGGACATTTTCACCAAGATATGGGGACTGATTCAGCCAGCAGTATCAACATTATCTGAGAACTTGTTAGAAATGCAAGATCAAGCACTTTCTTCTCATTCCTTTTCATTCATGTGCTTTCCCTCACACTGCTTTACTTTCTCTGCCTTTCATTTCTCTAGTTTATCACTGGCTCCCTCATCCTTCAGCCCTTGGATACAATGTGAAGTTTGAAACCTCCAGCAGTCCTTTCCTTCAAAGAAAGATGTAACCCCCACACTGGAATGTCTTTGGAGCTGTGTGAATAAATGTGTTGGGAAGGAGTAGATGGTTCCCAGGTAATTTTTGCAGACAGAATGGCAATCCAATTCTGGATCTGCAGTCAAACCATCCGCAGAGATAAACATCAGAAGCAAATTTGTATTTGTGGGGGAAACTGTCCTTCATCCTCAACCCAACATTGAATCTGAAATATTTCCAAGCTTTATTACATGTAGAATTGGTTTTTAATGCTTTGAGGTGTTGTGTAGGTGAAAGGGAATGGAGCTGATAAATGTAGTTATATTCTTGCATCCATTGGTGACACAATTTTCCAAAAAAGTCATTTTGCATGTAGAAAAAAATAATGATGGGAGAAATGAAATAGTGTCATAAAAATGTATAAAATAATCTGGCAGGGCTCAGAATTTGAGAGAGATTTGAGGCCAAGCAAAAGACTCCATCAAAAAGACTTTAAATTCTATCTCCAATTTTCTTAAATCTTGATAATAAGAACATAACATTTTTCAATCTAAAATGATTCCCCTTGTTGATGGGGATCTGAGAGGCAGGGATGCAAGACTGTTCATTCTGGTTTATCTTCAGATGTAATCCAGCCATGGGGTTCAGGTGGAGGGCATCGAAGTGTTGTGAGAAAGCAGTGGTGTAGAAATCTCTCATTGCACTGGCATCAGATTTTTTCACATACACAGAGATAGAACATTGTAATTCTCCACCTCACCCTGCATTCTTGTGGGATTTAAGAAATTCCTGCTCTCGCTTTCTACAAGGGCTGGTGTAATTCATGCTGGTGCCAAATTGGTCACAAGGGGGCACCGAAGTGCCACAAATTTTGCCCTGGGACCTTTCTACACATGCAAATTTCCAGCAACAGAGGCCAGAGAACTGTGGCCCTTCAGGAGCATCCTTCCCAAGTTTGCTTGGCAGAGGCATCACCATGGTGGTTGGAATCATAAAACATCGCCTACAGTTTGTGTCTGCCCAAGTGTCCATCTTGGTGCCAGTTTGAAAGTATTCCACCATGGTGGTTGAAGCACCATATTAAAGTTATTTCTTTAAAATATGTTTTTTCTTTAGCTAATTCAGCCCTGCATCATGTTACTTTTAGAGAAATTGTTACAAAAATCCGTTTGAGAGGAATCTGTTAATTAAAAAAAATTGATAGTACACTTTCTAACAATACATTTCAAGTACTGGTGTCCTGAATATATTCTTAACAGGGAAACTATTATTTTCTTTTTTAACTGTTTGCCAAAGGAGACATTTGTTTATTTCCTGTGCATTGTCTTTCCTCTTTACCTGAAAAGTGAAGAATTGGCAGGGTTCTTGCCGCAACATGAAGAACCATGGGATAATTTCATGGAGCAACAGTGAAGTTATATGTTAGTTTCTCTCACTTAGAGAAGATGGGGAATTTGACTATTGATTTCAGATTTTCTCTGTCTGGGCAGGAGAGCTTGTATTTTATTAAATGCAGTCAATTTGTGGTGAAATATTCTTTTTATTTTTCAAGATAGATTGCTGATTTACTTTAGAATGGTGGGAAAATAAGTCTGTACCTGCTGAGTGCTGAAGAGAAGTGTTTATTTGCTTTATTGATTTGATCCATTTTTGTGAGATGTTTTCTATGTATTTTTCATTTGGCTACAAAACCTGCCCACAAATGGTCCTGGCTGTTGTACTGCTTCAGCATTCTGGAGAATAGCTCCAAAGAGTAGAGTTTGGAATTTGCAAATAATTCTTTTGTTGGAGAAGCCTTTCTTGGAGAGAAGCTCTGTGCCTTGGATATGGACAGGCTTATAACAGCAACTTCTATACTTTCCAGTGATCTTGATTGGTTAAGTTGTCTTACGGTTCGAGGATATGAACAAAATAAGTTTTGGCTTCCCAGCTAGGACCCTCAGATCATTGTTAAGTGGGAAGCATGATAAATCACAGGTACTAACATAAATACCAGGAATATTAAGCTTTCAAAAATGGTCCTTCTGGCCTTGAATTCTTTATTTTGTATCAGAGGATGAAAGCTTCCTCTTTAAAAACAAAATGATTATACTGCTTCCGATTGAAAACTTATTCATTTATTTAAAAGTTTTAGAAGACCATTCAATTATCATGAGCAAGAAGAATGTCTGATATATAGTTTTAAGTGGAAAAGTATAATGTACATACTGTGTATACAAAATTTTACTCAAAATTTTACATACAAGATGTAAAATGTGAGTATGTTTATATGTAGCAACTGGGAGGCATTTTGGATTACATAGGTTATTTTGTAGGGATATAGGTTATAGGTGACTTTAAACAAATTTGGTTGTGTTAATTTTAGAACATTACTTATGGGAAAAAAGAGCATTGGATATTTTGTAAAATGATGGCTCCTTTATGTGATTGGGACTAATTATCTTGACATTTTCTGGCTGAGTTAAAAAAATTTTTGAATGCTGGATTTCTTTCAAGTCATATCTGATTCCATTAGAGTTGACCATTTCTACTTTCTTTACAGAGGAAATCAGACCAAGATTTTTAGATCTAGACTGGAAAGATAAACATAAATTTTATTGCAATTTAAATTACATATAGTATCCATCCAATTTTGACAGAATAGGCTCAGGATTCATTGATATTTTTTATTTCTTCGATAATGAGGTAGATAAAATAAACTTGACAAATTCTAAACTATACTCAACTGTTCTAGAAATAATATATAATAAGTTTCCATTAATGGAATGACCTGTTGCAATGAAGTATATTTTTTAAAATCCTTACGTATATATTTCAAGATTAAAAAGCTCACACACACACAAATTTTTTTTTTATATAAAGGAGAAAACAGGTTTGTCATACAATTAGTTCATATACATGAGGTCAGTTAACTCTGTTCAGCTTTTAGTCATGCCTAGAAGGATAGCTAAAGATAGCAGATTCAACCCACTTCATTTCCTATGTGCGCCTAAAGGCACTGATGTTGAGTTTTGGCAGAGAAAATAAATTCAAATATAAGAGGATGTAGGCATGTTGATTTCCAGAGAAAGAAGTTAAAGAAGTAACTTTGTTTTGGATAGAGGTGGGTGGGAAGGACGCTCTCTTTGAAGTAATGTTGGGAGCTTAAATGATTTTCTAGGAGCCTTTCCAAATTTAATTATTTTTGTGCTCAGTATTTCAAATTTCAAATAATTACAGTTATCTAAATTTCAATACAGGCATATGGGTTCCCCATTTCCTGTGACTTATAACTGTACTTGTTTGGGGGAAGGAAATTTCAAAGGTGAGATTCATTTTCATGGTGGCTGTGGTTGTTTCCATTGTGCACTTTTCCAGGCAGTTGTTGTGAAAGCAGCCCAGGAAACTTTGCTTATCACTGGCTAAAAGGCGATACTTAAAGGTGAGCTTTTGGGTGGTGGAGCAGGAAGCGGTGAAAGAAATACATAAGAAAGTAATCTTGGAACAAAAGCTTTGCCAATTTGTTCATTCTTGCATTGTTTTAAAAAAAGAATAATAAAGATTCGATAATCCTGGATTCTCAGAGCAACGCTTCCATCACTGTGCTTCATCCTGAAAAGCAATTTGTCCATCTACATTAGGTTTCTTATTTATATTCACCTATGGATAGGTATTTCTTTACATTCGGCTGCCTCTTATTGTATACTGAAAAAATAATATGCCTTTCCAGTGTTGCAGCATTGTTGCTGGTTTGGGACATCCCCACATATTAAAAACATGCAACTGGCATAGGATGTTCCCACCATTAATTAAATTTTTCCTAATGCAGTTTATCATGGGTGCTATTTTCAGGTCATGCTTGCTTCTATTTGTAGTCTCTCTCTCTCTCTCAAGTAGATTTTTTAAAAAACAGGTCTAAAATCTTTGTGAAACTTAAAAAAAATTATATGGAGTTATAAGCATTTCTTTCAAATTAACACTTATTTAGATACCTAAAATGTTATCACCTAGAGTTTTTTTTAATGCAGATAACTCAACTTGACTTCTATTTTTTTCTTGTTTAAAAGTTTGTTGTTGTTTTTAAAATGAGAATTCTTATGATGGGAGAATGCTGAGTCCTCCTTTCCCTAATATGTAGATGAAAAGGGGAAATTAATGATTGACTGAACTTTTCACTTTTATCCAGATGTCTTCGCTTTCTGTCTACTTAGCCTAAGTGTGTGTGTGTGTGTGTGTGTGTGTGTGTGTGTGTGTGTGTGTCTACAGGCATGTGTTCTAACCCTCCAGTCCCAGGTAGAAATTGGTGGGGTCAGTTCTGGGATGGTGATAGGATCTGGCAGCATAAAGTGGTGTGGGTGGGTGTCGCTTCAGCTAGAACCAAAATGCTCAGGTATCCTTGCAGGTACAGGTGTGCTGGGATGGACTGCAGGACTATAAAGTGGAGATGGCACCTGCCAACAAATTCCAGTGACCAAACAAAGGGTATTACTGCTCTTCGGGGACTGTAATTGTGGTCTCACAGCAGATCTGACATTGTTCTATGCTCTGTGGTAAAGGGACAACTTATGTGTTGTTTCAAGAAATTATTATTCACATTTCTTCAAAAGAACTCTGCTGTGTAGTATTCCTGGGGACATTCCTATTTGACTGCAACAGTGACTGCCTTTAAGTGGTGAGAAAAAGCGATCTTCACACATAGAAGTTAGGAAGGCGAAGGTGATTGGGGACTGTGGTATAAATGTGTTATTAAAATTCATCTCTTATATGGTGAGCTATATCTAATTTCAGAAATAGATTTTATCAACCAGAATCAGCAATATCTTTCAGTCTGCAGTTCTCTGTTACACAGATATATTCTCTACTAAATACATTTTTCTCTTAAAACTGGGAATATTATCTGATGCCTGTGTATGAGTGATATACTCCAAGTCACATCTGCTGATCTACCTTTCAAATATTCCAGTGCCCTCCTTGTTTCCCATTTTTTACTGTTCAGGTCCTCCACAGAACATTACTGTCCCAGCAGACCTTTTATCCAAGGACTGTTGATCACAACCCAAGAGCTGTCATCCTATTTGCATTCTGTGGATGCATCATTTTCACAACATTTGATGTCCATAAAAACACATTAAAACTATTTCCTTGAGCAAAAATAATCAGCTCTCTGCTGTACATATCATTTGTATACTCAAATTGTAAAATGTAAATTGATATATAAGAAAATGGCCCATTAACTTTTTCATTAATGACAATAATACATTTTGTACACCAGCAGTAAGAGGATCTTGCCTCTACTTTAGCAACCTGAAGGGTAAATGGAGCCCTCCTTCTTTTTCTTTTCTAATTTCATAAAAATGATGGGTATCATCAAGCAGAGATTCTTTTATGTATCTTATTTGCTTTAAAATACAGAACCTTGATTTATTATAAAATTAAAACTACCCTGGTATCCTGTGTGTGTTTTTTTTAAAGAAAGCCAAAAATAATTATTTACTATTTGATTATGCCTGAGAGGACAAGTTTTCAGCATGGATAATATGTAATTATCTTAAAATGTTTATTATATTTTCAGTACTTAATTATATGCTCCCATACTACATTTAAAGTATTACCAAAATCTTAAAGTATTAAAAAAGGATGTCTTTTATAGCCAGATAACTGCCATAAAATGCAAATCTATAATTGATTTGAAAATAATGAATATAACTTTTTGTTATGAGATATGGATATTTTTATTAAATTTCATTAGGATTTACTTTGATTACTTTTTGATGAGAATGTAGCATAAGCGTGCTTTTTATACAAGAGAATATTGAATTAATCAGTTGTCTTTTTTTCAGGTATTAATGATAGTCATATTCTTCCAGGGATTTAACTCCTATAGTACCTACATGAGCAGTTGTCAAACCACAGTATTTGATTAAAACATGGATTAATAATTTGTCTATCACTGATACATCATGCACTAAGAGATAAAGAGCATCTGATATTAACTGAGAAATAAAATCTACCTTCAGTAAATTGCGTAGAAAAATTACACAGTACATTTAAATTACCATTTGCTTAGCAACATGCCCTTGTAGCCATTCCAGTGGGGCTATAAAATGATCGATTTACTTTAATTTTCTACTGAATCCTGAAAAAAATGACTATCAGTAACCTATCCCTTCATCATAGCATGCTGATTCACTCTGTGTATTAAATTTACTGGCAAGGAGCAAGACGTTAACAAAAAGTAACAGATAATGTGAACATTTCATGCATAATCTGTAATATGAGATATGTATTAATAGGGAAATTATGATGCATTCAATTATTCTGAAATGCCTTCCAGAGATGTTTTGATTTGGCTGCGCTCGGATAGTAGCAGCACAGCGGGGAGCGTCTCAAGTGATGAATAACCTAATCTCCTAATCTCAAAATGGGCACTATTCACAGTTAGCCTGGGAGAGGCTGGTGGAAGAAAGCACACTTTGCAGACAAGGCCACTAAGATGAATCCAACAAAAGCAACAACTCAAAGAACAACAAAATAACCAGCACCCCAGCCTGCCAGCCTGCTACCATGCCACCCAACCTTTTAAAAATCAAGATATGAAATGCACAGCTCTAAGAAATCTGTTTCGTTCCCTGTGATCACACCGGTCTAGATTCCAATCTGAAAGGTACCTTTCCACGCCTCTCAGCCAAACTTACAAGACAAAAGGCTATAAAAATGATTGCACTTGCCTTAGTGCTGTTAGGACTCCGGTATTTATGAGACATTATGTATGCACAAGAACCCTTACTAATTTGCCACGTTTCATGCACACCTGGAATAGTCTTCCCCGTGCATACTGGCTTTTTTTTTTTCTTTTCTTTTCCTTAATTTCCAAAGAAAGCCTGCCCCAACAGGAAACTGTTCATTTTGTATCATAAGCCCCCTCTTCTATAAAGCTGCTTGGGTGTAATTAAGTGGCTACGTTTACTTCTTCATATGGGGAACAATGGTCTGGCTCCTTGGAGAGGTCAAGCAGGATTTATTTTATTGTGTACAGAGTCGGAGCAGTGGAGGAGGTTGTCAAGATAGTAGCTGGTCATTCCTTTGCCATTTATGTGGCCCTCTCTATGTAAGAGTAAGGCTGTATATATTTTTTCAACCTCTGATTTGCTTCCCTTTTTTCCTGGGATCATTGCTACAAAACTATTAGGTAATACTGTGTTGTAAGGAAAATAAGTCCGAGGAAAATGTGCTATGCATGTATGCCTTCCCCCACCCTCAAATTACTTGATTGCAGCGGGCTCACTTTTTGATTAATGCAATTTTGCATAAGGTAATATTACACGAGTGTATTACTTTTCAGTAATTATTCAATGGAGTTAATATGGCAGACTTCTTGAAGAAAAATTAGAACCGTGGCGTCTCATTTCTCTGAATCCCCAGCACTGTTCAGTAGGGTAACAATAATAATTATGTATAAATAAATAAATTTCTTTTATCAATGTTCACTTGGGCTAGAAATAACGGGCAGCCTCATCCCCAATCAGAACACTAACGGCTGTACTTTTTAATTAGCAATGTTCCGGGGGGCAGAAATGATTTTATGTGCAGTTTTGTTATGCTGCAGTTTGGGAGAGTGACACAGTGATTTGTTATAACAAGGATCTTTGCAGTTTAATCATCGTGTGAAATTATGTGTGCTATTTTGCTTTTGCTTTCCCTTGCACCTTTGGGTTTGAGCCACTCCACAACGGAGGACAGGAAAGGCTCGTGGACTCCTTTTCCTAAAGCAATTTTCTCTCCTTTAGGTCTGATTTCACGTGAGCATCATTTTAAACTCCAGCAAGATGTGGTTCTATTTAACTAGCCCTTGCTTACAGAGGTCCCATGCCTACTATTATATTTCCTTACCATGATACATACTTTGCAGTGCATTTTTCTCACTAATCATGGTTTAGCAAACAAGGAAGGAGAGGGCCCCGTTTTATGAAACTTTCTGATGAGTGATATTCAGTTTATTTCAGTCTTTAGTATACTAGAATGTACAATTGCTCTGAAGATAAATAAAAGATTCAGCCGGGTGTCACTGGAGAGCAGAGCAGCATGTCTTTGGCATTGCTTGAGACTTATCTGATTTGGATTTGTATACCTCATGGGGAATGGCAAAATATTGGAACAGACGGCTTGATATTTCCGAAGAATATAGTGGGCTTTATTAGCACCAGTTTCGCTCCCTGACTGACGGCTTTTTCAAATTTTTTATCTTATTAATCCGTGCTACTGTATGTAAATGTTATTCCTCTCTGCATAAGGGAGGCAACCAGCGATTTGTAATAAATGCTTATGAGTGCCTGAGGCTGCACTTAAACTTTAAAACATCTATTATTAAGTTGCAAAAAAACACTGTAATGGCCAATAGTGACCTCATAGGAATTTTAAACTGTGGTCTGCTCTTCTGCATTAAAAACAAAAAAATTGCCTCAAGTTAGAATTATGAGCAATGCTATTTTAACAGCTGCATTTTGATTATTAAAGTGTGTTTTACAACTGAGTTACAATGCTTTTATGGACTCTAGGTATAAGATTTAAAAAGGTCATTAAACATAGTCGGGTTTTGTCACAGTAGGTGTCATTGTATACAATGGACACTACACAATCTATTTTATGTCACCGCACTTAGGATTTAAAATAGCATGCAGGAGCATTTTAGTTTGTTTAACCATGTAGATTACTATAGACCTCTCAAGGATTTTGACAGTTTGCAGTCTGAGATGACTACTTTCATTATTATTTTATTAATTTGACAAGAAGCCCTACAGATTTTCTGTGTATCACCGATCCATTTGTCCCAGAAATAATTAAAAATGCCAGCCTGGAGCAACAGACAACAGATACACTTCTGGCAAATCAATGTTCAAAAATGCATTGCTTGTACTGTAGCCAACTCTTTAGTCCTGAAACATTTCTACATTTTCTCCATCTGATCATATATGGGCTCGTTGACAATAGGTATTGACCCATGGTGTAGGTTTTCCAAATGTAGCACCTTTAAATTGATTTATCCATTATGTCATTATGCTGGATACTATATGTAATGTTTACATCTCTTGCTGCACAAATACAGGGTAAAGTTGCTGAAATTTCCCAGGGCTGCCTCTGTTGTATATGGCTCAGCAAGGCGGTAAATGTAAACTTCAGTTTGTCTTATGTATGCCCTGCCTGTTAGCTACTTATATGTAAATCTTTAATTTTCTTTTCATTAATTTGGCATGGTGTTATGCCTGTGACTAGCTGGAGTCCATGCTATCCGTGAAACTGATTTCTGGGTGCCTGATTGTTGATGAGGACACAGGGATGGAAGTGTGATAAGGAGCATACAATCCTCAAAATAGTTGACAAAATGTCACAAAGGATTTTATTTGCATGTAGTACCCTGGGTAGGACATAATGATTAGTGTGCAGTGCATCGCTGGCACTGCGTATCCGAGCTCATCCAGATAACATGTCTGCTGCACAGCTTTGAATATTGTATATGTACTTTGAACATATCTATGACTAGCAAAGCTGTCATTCTGTTGAAAAATGTAGCTGCACAAATGACAATACTGGTTTAATTTTTTTTTTAAAAGAGGACATCTTCTAAATAATTATTATCATGCTAATAACATTTGTATTCTTTTGTGTATAATTAAGATCTGCCTGTCTAAGCATGAAATAGGGTTGAAATCGAGAATGAGTATGCTATCCTTAACCTATTTAGTAAATCAGTTTTAATTTGGCTTTCTTTAGGTTAAATCATAACAATAGACTGCTGTATACAAAAACCCACACTTCTTGGCTGTAAACAATCTTGGAAATATTTAACACTCAGCAAAGCTTCCCACAAAATTAAAGGAGCCCCTCTTATGAACGTTAAGTGTTGAATCAAAGATAATAATTCAATGATATAGAAGTCACTTATTTTATAAAGTTAACATTAACTATTTATTTCTCAGAATGATAAATACCCAAGCAATTTTATATTCTGACCTCTTTGGCTTTGGCATTTTTTTCTTATGTAACAAAAAAAATTAATCTAAGACAATATTCCACCTACTTCTGACAGGACACGAGGCAGCAAACAGGATAAAACACAGTGAAACATAACAAGCCATTTATGGATAAAACATAACAGGTTATGTAATTTAATGATCACAAACTGTTTTGGAATACATCGTGCCTTTTTGTTCCCTTAAAATAAGATAATCTGTTTTGAGCAGGATCTTTGTTTGTTTTTTTGTTTGTTTGTTTGTTTTCTGGTATAATTTCATGGCTAATACCTAGGCAGGCAATCATGCTAAAAGAAATTATCTTTGTCATTTTGCAAGGGTTATTCTTTATTTTGAAGGTTTTTATGGCTTCTGTAACCTAGCATATTTACCCTTCCCTATCCCAACTGTAACCATTTGCATGCTGTGATTTATAAGGTTATTGGAAAACACCTCCATTTATCAATTATGAGAGAACACAGACTGCTCGGGAACAGTTTGAGCGGCATCCTTGGCAAGTGAAATGTCTAAGGGGGTGGGGGTGCTGAGAAAGAAAGAAAGGAAGAGAAAATGGCAACAGGAGGAAAGTGGGAGTGTAAAGAACTCATTGATGTTTCTGCTTTTGTTTTCCTGCTGAGCTCTACTTGCCCTCCTTCCCACAGCTTTCCAGGTGTTGTACACACAGGCCCCTGCCACTTGATTTTTCCATCCATATTTTTGGTGCTTACGGTGTTTTTCTATGAATCTGCATTTGTTTCTCAGTCATCAACAAATATGTTCTGGATGTCTATGCATTGAAGGCCTAGCGTTGTGCAGAGCCCCATGAGGAATACAGGAGTGAGGATGGGACCTATTCTCACCTCCTATCATGGGCAGAGCAAGCCTTTACAAATGTACCAATTCAAAATAAGCACAAAATATAATATGAGGTGAGTGCTAAGTAAATGAAATCACATTTACAAAATGGTTTGCACTATAGTGGTTTACAAGTCATCATTTCTTAATAAATGCTAGTCACTAATAGTAATAATATGTTGATGATGATGATAATTTGATGCTAATAAGGACTGAAGCAGTTGCCACAGAGGAAGAGGTTAAAATGGAGCAAAGTTTTCTGCCACTTAGGAGACCCTCAGCATTTGAAGGGTCTTCCACAGTGGAAGATGCTTTGCTAGGTCCTCTCTGACCCAAGGCCCATTCTCTCATTTCTCTGACTCCTTTATGGCAATTAATACCTTCTCATATAGTACCTAATTTGCCATTGACTGTTTTTTGTCTGTTGCCTTTCTCTAGAATGTAAGCTTCATGAGTGCAGGGATCTTTGTTTTGTTCGTTGATAAACCCCAAAGTCTTTGAGAGTGTATGGAACAGAGTCAGCACTTAATACCTATTTCTTGAATGCTGAATAAATGACTGAAAGCTTGTCTAATTTGCCTACCTCCTCTCTCTGTTTTCTAATCTCATCATCTGAGTGTTCCCCCCTCGTGCACACTTAGTGGCCATTGTGGGTCTGCTTTCTATAGTGAATCTGGTAGGCGGAGAATGGAAAAGAGAGAAAGATTTCCAGGGATGGCTGGGTGACCTGTGATGCCTGTGCAGCCTGACCTAAGGTCAATTTCTAGGAACAGCTAGAAAATTCAATTACAGCCTCCTCATCTGTTTGCGTATTGAACCCCGTTTTTCTGGGCAAGCTTTTCCTGAGATCTCCACTTCTCCGACAATTCCCTCAACCTTGCATAGAGGTTAAGTAAAGAGGCTTTGGAATCAGGGCTTCAGTCCTTTTTCCTCTACCTTCATGCCAGATTAACCCTAAGCAAGTTCTTGTCCTCTCTAAGCTCCACTTTTCTGATTTATGGAACTGAGATAATAAAGATACCTACCTCCTAGGTGGTTGTGAAGAATACTAGTACTACTAATAAGCACTATAGGTTTATGATCATTATTATTGTTGCTATTTATTTTGGCAGCAATCCGGTATGTTGTGTAAAATATTACCTAACATTTTGTGATCTGTGTTACACCTTGAGTTCTCTCTTTCTTTAGTATCTAATCACATCTTCTTTATTTTTTCCCCTATTTTCTCAGAGATTTAAATTATCACTAGATTTATTTGAAAAAGAAAAACTTAAGGAACTGGTTTGGGAAAATATACTGAGATTCAAAACTATAATATTACTTTAGAATTTAGAAAACATCTTTTTCCCTCCAAGTCATGATTACTAATAGGAAGAGGAGTAAAATTATGTAATTTGGATGAAGAACAATTAAGAGAAGAAAGTAAAGGAAGAATAGTTTGAAATCATTCACCATCTTGATTTTATTTTTAATTTCCATACATTTGACTAAACCTAAGTGAGTATTTTTGAATGTTACCTGATTTTTTTCTCTTACATCTGTATTTTCTTGCAAGCAATTATTATTTGTCGAATAATGAATTAATTAGAAGGGATGATATCTGTATCTATCTATATCTATATATCTATATCTAGTTAGAGAATGAATATCTGCAAACTGGGAATTACTTTTCACAAAGAAATCTAAACATAAAAAGATAATTAATTTGAAAAAGAAAAATGATATGGTAATGTTGCACTAAGCACATTATAAAATTTCAATAATAAAGATGCTGTTACTATTGTAAGATGAAATAGACATAGTAGTATAATAGAATTTAAATATAGAAATTAAATGGTATAAATAATTTATATAATTAAAAGTAGCATTTTGATTTAATGGAAAAAAGATAAATAATTTGAAGAAATGTATTAAAAATTTAGCTATTTGGGGGGAAAAAGAATGTAGAATTCTGCCTCACACAATATTTAAACATACATTTAGGGTCAATTAAAAAGTTAAATGTAAACGATAAATTTATAAGAAAAATCTAGATGGAAGATACGTTACTACTTAGAGATCTAAATGTAGGGAAAGCCATTTTAGCATAAAAGTAAATAAAGGAGATACAGAGAAAATTAAGTTTGATGATGTGAAAATTAAATATTTATTCATGCAAAAAATTAAAAGGCAAAAAAAAACCCCAGGTAAATATTTGAAATATTTACAAAACATAAAGTGTTGGTCTTAATATAAAAAGGGATTCTTAAAAATCAGTAAGACACAGATTGTGCTAGGAATATGTGTCCAGAAACTCAACATTTTTCCTTTGTCTTCTCAGAAACCTTCAAAAAGCAACATGGAGAAAGGAAAGAAAAAACCTACACGATATTTTTGGTTGAACTAGAATACAGGCTGTCAAATGTTTGCAGGGACTGCCAATTGAAACCACTGGGAGTAAGTGGAGGAGAACTGGGTTCTGTAACACAACACTCTATAACTCTTCTATACAAATATGCTTCCTGTAGTTCGGGACACACTCTGAGGGACAGTAGCTGGATTCCTTGTCTGCAAAGAGGGTTCAAAAGTGGGATGAATGGGGAAGTGATAGTGCTCCTATCCCCAGAGGGAGGATCGGGCTTAGAGCAGGTTCAGAGGCAGAGGGTGTCATGAAACATTATGCACATGGCCTGGCGCACTGGCTCATGCTTTTAATCCCAGCAATTTGAGAGGCCAAGGTGGGTGGATCACCTGAGGTCGGGAGTTTGAGACCAGCCTGACCAACATGGAGAAACCCCATCTATACTAAAAATACAAAATTAGCTGGGCTTGGTGGCACATGCCTGTAACCCCAGTTACTCAGGAGGCTGGGGCAGGAGAATCGCTTTAACCCAGGAGGCAGAGGTTGCGGTGACCTGAGATTAGACTATTGCACTCCAGCCTTGGCAGCAAGAGTGAAACTCCATCTCAAAAAAAAAAAAAAAGAAAAATGCACACAAGCCACATTGGCAGGATGTAGGCTGGCTTTATGGGAGAAAAGATGCATATGAACATGAACTAACCCAGAGCATACCTGACTCCTCCACACTTATGAGAACTTCTTACAAACAGCTCTTCCAGAAGACCCCAACTCATACAATACTACAAATACTAATAGTAAAATACAACACTTACACAGCATGTATACAAAGATAACATTTTAAAAAGAGGAAAAGAGCCTCATTCTTTATTGACAAAAAACATTCACCAGAATGAGGTTGCTGGGACAGATGTAAATTGTGAGTAATTGTGATGCCTTTAATTAAAATAAAAAAAACTCTTTACAAAAAAAGCCACAGTGCAGAAATGCAAATATACAGGAAAGACGTGATAACGTGGCAAAAAGAATGAAAAGTTAGCTGAACAAACTCATGAAAGAAACAGAAGAAAAATAATGAACTACAGAAATGGAGGTGAAACAGGAAGCAGCACAAGTCCGAGAGACACTGCAGAGATCATGGTCAGGGACACAGAGGGTCGAAATCATGAGAATGAAGTGAAACAGATGTGAAGAAAGATATAAAGGATCAGAACAAAGATGGTAGAAATAGAAGTAATGAGGAGACATACTATATATGTATTTAGATTCCTTATGGAAAAAAATACAGTATTAATGAAATAAAACAATTATTTAGAGATACAATTTGAGAACATTTTCCCAAAAGGAAAGAATCTATCTATTGAAGGGGCACCAGTGCCAGGAAAATTGACCCATTTCAGTCAATACCAGTATTAGGGCTTAAGAAGCCACACATACACACAAAAAATGAGTCATTTTTTAAGAGATTAAAAATCAGGTTGGTTTCAAATTTCTCCACAGCAATCTTCAATCCCCAAAGATAATAAAATTAAAGTTACCAGATACTTAAGGAAAAGAAAATATGAGTGAAGGATTTCATATCTAGTAATGCTGTCCTTATAAATACTATAAACCAACTGTTTTGAATGCATGAGTCACAGTGTATTCTTCCAGTGAGCTCTTCTAGAAAAAATTACTAGAAAATTGACATTAATAAAACAAGAGATAACTTGGGAAAATATAGCAAAAGGACTGGCAGTGAACATTCCATATATTTAATAGAACTAAGACTAAAACTAATGTGGAATGTAGCATAACAGACATAATATAAATGTTATATGCTAGTGATTCTCAAATTTTAAGATACATACAAATCACTCGGGGAGCTTCTTAAAATGCAGATCCTGAAAAATTAGGTTGGGGTGAGTCCTGAGATTTTGTATTTCTTACAAGTTCTTAGCTAATGTTGATGCTGTGGGTCTCTGGACCTACTGTGTGTAGTAAGTAAGTTACGGTAAAAACAATACAACCAATAGAATTAGGAGGGAAAAGTGTATGGAAATTAAAAGTATGATCATTCGTTGATATCTGTGAATTAATGAGTATTGTCTACTGCTGATAAATCAACTTGTTGAAGTATAAACATTTAGTAGTACAAAGGTACATATTAAGAAATATAATATTATTGACCAAAATCAAGCAGAGGACAAATGTGAGAAGATTCCAAGGAAAAGAGACATGATACTTTTTTCTCATTGCTCATAGTAGGAAAACTATTAGATACAGCCCTCCAAATTAGAGGATTAAATATATAATATAAAGATATAACTACAAAGGTAATCATTAAAACAAAGTACAAACCCCGTTCTTAAATATTAGAACTATAAACATGTAAAAGAAAACAGACCACAATAGTGAAAGATGTAAACAGTAACTAAAAAGAAACAAAATAGTGACAGAACAAAGACCAAATATATTTATCATAGCAATAATGCAAATTGTTTAAAACCCATTATTAAAAGACTAATGATTTTAATTAGAATCATATAACAAACCCACCCTTTATATCAGGGTTTCTCAACCTCAAAACTATAGACATTTAGGGCTAGATTATTCTCTGAGTGGGTGGATGGGTGGGGGCTGTCTTACCCATTGTAGGATGTTTAGCAACAACCCTGGATTATTCCCACCGGGTTCCAGTAGCACACCCCTCCCTCAGTTGTGACAATCAGAGTGTTCCCAGACATTGCCAAATACCACCCCTGAGAGGAAGGAGAAGGGACAAAATCATCTCCAATTGAGAATCACTGTTGTAATTAAGACATGCATATATCAAAATGATTTAGAAAAATTAAAAAGATAGGCAAAGACATGCCATGCAAATGTAGATAAGAAAGATAGATGGTAACATAGTATGAATATGAAGCAAGAAGGAATTCAGGCCAAAGGCATTAAGTAAATAACAACAAGAAAAGCCCTTAGTAATGTTAAAAGATAAAATTTGTAATAAAGATATAATTGTTATAATTTTCCATGCACTAATACTATAGCATCAACATATAAAAAATATAGGACATGTAAATAAAAATAGAAATGTAATAATCACCTCTTATTGTTGATGATTAGACAAAGTGAAAAAAAGTAAATACACAGAAAACTGAAAAAATAATGTAGATTTTTTTTGTAGTATGTTAGTTCTATTCTATAAAAATAGAGGGAAAACATTATTTTCCAATAACCACGAACCCTTAGCCTGATCATGTCCTAAGAAACCAAGGAAACCACAATATCTCCAGATGTATAAATAGCAAAGCAAACTTTTTTTAATGACAAAGCAACAAAACTAAAATTATGAACAAAATTAGAAAATAAAATTCTCTACTTTCTAGAGGAAAGTGAATTAAGTCCAGGTTTAAAGATGAAATATAAACCAAAATTTCAGAATATGTGAAAAAAAAGCTGTCTGCAGGACAGTGCTATTACAGCTGATAGGATGCAGCTAAAACAATATTCAAAGAAAATGCATAGCCTTAAATTTTTATATAAATACATAGTAAAGACTACAAAAATTAATACAAGAAGAGGCAACAAAATAAATATAAAAAATAAGAAGAAACAAGAAAAATGCATGAGTTAGAAAAATAGAGACAAAGAACAAAAATGATATAACTAAGATGTTAGCTAAATTCTTTAAGATAAAAAAGGCCAACTACAGTACACAAGAAAGAAGAGACTACTTTATTCAATATTTTGCAAATAAATTTTTTAAATGTAGGTGAAATAATTTATTTAAATTGACTCTAAAAGAAACACAAAGTGTAAACAAGTATTTTTCCATAGAAGAAATAGAGAATACATTGTTATCTATACTTTCCTCCTCCCCTCCAAAATAAAACAACCAAGTTGTAACTTTTTCAAACAAAATGATACTTTGAAACAGATAATGTTTAAATAAACTAAGTTCTATGGTTTTATAGGGAAACTACCAACAAATCTTTAAAAAGTAGATAATGTTAATGCTGTTTAAACTATTTCAGCTCATAGATAAGAGGAAAAAATGCCAAAATATTTTAAAGAAGTGAGCTTATGCTTTTAAAACGGCTTTTAAAACAGCAACAACATAGTTTGAATTCATATAAAAAGAAAATATTAGACCAGTGTTTCCATACCTGGCTTTACATTAGATTCCCCAGAGACCCAGGCTGTGTCTTCATAGATTCAGATGTAATTAGTTAGTGCATGGTGTGGTTGGGCCAGTATTCATCTATTATTACTTTTGTTTTGTTTTGTTTGATTTAAAGCTCCCTATTGATTGTAATAAGCAGTTGGATTGGATAATCACTGTTTTAGATCAATGTCTCTCTAGAGTATCAGTATAAAAATTCTAAATAAATATTGATATTTGGAATCCAGAAACGTATTAAAATAATACATCATATGACCAGGATCTTTCAACATTAAGATGTCTAATAATATAATATTAATGGAAGAAAAATTATATAACCATTTTCATAGATACTTAAAAGATATGTTGTGGAATTTAATATTCATTCCAAATTAAAAAAACAAAACCCACAAAATAATATATCCATATCAAACCAAAGCCCAACATCATGTTTCCTGGGAAAACATTAGAAGCATTTCTATTTATGTTAGAGACAAGAAAAGGGTGTCCACCATCAATGTCTATTATTACAGGGTGAACTAGCCAATGCAAATAGACAAGAAAGAAATAAAAAGAATAAAAATTAGAAGTGAGAAGGTAAAAGTATTGTCTTGTAGATGATATAATTAAATACTTTGAAAACCAAGAAAATCAACTAAATTTACTGCCACAATAAAATCTCTCAGGTGTTAGGTGCTAAATTAATACACAGATGTCAATAATTTTCCCATTTACAAACAAGTTAGAAGACATATTGGGAGAAAATACCTGCTTTGCAATAACAACAATAAGTAAAATTTAGAGTTATGAGCTTAACAAGAAATGTGAGGCTTCTAGGAAGAAAATTTTAAAATATTTTCAAAGTCCACAAAAGATTGTATGAACAAATGGAAAGGCATAGCATGTTCTTGGATAGAAAGACTCAGCATCATTAAGATGCTAATCCTTCCTGAGTTTACTTATAAATTTAACATGATCCCGATAAAAATACCAAGTCTTTTTTTCCCCAAAACTAGACAAGTTGATTGTATAATTCATATGAAAATCAACAAGAATAGCCAAGAAATTTCTGAAAAAGAAGACCAATGAGGAGGAATTAGGCAGACATAGAAAAATGTGTATGGTATGCTATGATTTGTGTAGGAGAAGAAGAAAAACTTTATAAATATACATTAAATATATATCTAATATACACATATACTCTGCTGTGCAGTGTGTGTGTGTGTGTGTGTGTGTGTGTTTGTGTGTATGTGCATGTGCATGTGCATTTGGCTTGCATATGCATAGTGTTGTCCTCTGGCAATAGAAATGAGAAACAAAGAAGAATGGTAACCTATTCGGGATATGGGCACGAATCTAATTCTGGATAGAGGTAGGAAGCTGAGCCTTGATTGCATGATTTTTATACATTCTGAGGTTTGAATCATGTGATTATATTAATATATTCCAAAATAGATAAGCAAAACACAAACCCATTTATAGAAAAGTGAGCAAAGGACAGCAAGTTGAAACAAAGAAATTTTGAACATTATGAATCAAGGAATATAAATTACAGCAATAATAATAATGATACTTTATTGATGTATACAATATGTTAGCCACTGTCACAGGCACTTTATAGGATTTAACTTAATCCTCAAGCAATAACCCTGTGACTTAGGTATGTGTCACATATACATAACCCTGTGACATAGGTACAGATATGATTTTAGGGGATTTTTAGTTCTCTGTTTCTTTTGATTCTCAAATGTCCTGAATTCACTATTTTTCTTTTTGTTTTCAGAGGAGAAGCAGTGAGTATTTAAAAAGAGCTGGTGTTCTTGACCATCCTGTCACTCAGTTGTACTCCATTATTTGCCTGAGTACTTCTGGGCTTTTCTAGATTCCTTCACTGTGCGGTTTAAATAGGTTTAATGGCTTTTTATTGGTTAATTGTGTAGGTTGTCAAATTAATACAGAAGCATTGTTAAAAAATTGTTTGCATTTGACTAATTTTATTATTTAAAACCAGCACTACAGCCATGAAATGATTAACAAATACCTTTGGAATCATCCACTATGTGCAAGATACTCTGCTAGGTACAGAGGGTGATAGGCTTCAGTAGGATGACTAAAAATATAGATCTGGATGCCACTAAGGTCAGGTTCAGTGGTGGTTTTCTAAACTCATGACATGTGCATTTAAAGAAACCCACTCAACTTAATAAGAGCAATAATTGTGATGATAGAAATGAGGGTTGCTTAGCTGGGAGAGAGACTATTGCAAAATTCAAGTAAATGATGATAAATCAGAGGCAGAAAATCATAAAGCACATGAGAACTACTTAACACCGTTCGACGACTTACTGGCTGGTTGACTTGGGGAAAATTAACTAATTAAACTAATCAGTCTATACTTTAGTGGCCTCATCAATAAAGTAAGATAATCATGGCACCTAACTCATTGGGTTATGGTACAGATTAACAAATATAAAACTCTCGGGACACTGGCGAGCACATGGTAAGTGCTCAATAAATGAAAGCTATTGTCGTTGTTATTATAGTAAAATCCCAGCTCTCTCAAACAATTTTTGGAACTCAAGTGACTCCAGAGATACTCAGTATAACCAGAGAGGTGATTTAGAAGATCAACTTTTTCCCACAATAATTAACAAATGTGATGGGGATAAACACAGCAAAAGAGAAGGAGGGAAAGGAAGAACAGAATAAGAGCATGAAAAGGTAGTGGCTATCAGCAGCAGTGGTGGTGATTAAAATCAACAATGAGGTTAATGATAACACAGAAGTGAGACCGAGATGAAGATACCAAAAATGAGAGCTACACTATACTATCGGGGTAAGCAGAATCCACCCCACAGGAAACAGTCGGAGAAAGCACAGGGCATCTCTAGTGTGTATGTCTGTGGAAGGACTGGTAAAGAACTCTTTGCGCCTTTCTATTATGACCTTTCAAGGCTGTAGGTGTCATTATGTGATGCCAAGCAGTAATATTTCTATCTGATAATTTGTATAAAAATTATCACATCTAATTCTATCTCATTAGCCATTATATATTATGGATTTTGATTTTCCTCTAGTAAAAGGCAAAAGACAAAAAGACTGTAACGGTTTGTGCAACATGTAAAAGATAAAATGAGTATCTTCACATGACTTGGAAGGATTAGTCCAGGAATATTTTATGGGACTTACTTGACTGCATTTGCTGCATTCCAGTTTTAAAACAGAGAGGTGGCCGGGCGTGGTGGTTCACGCCTGGAATCTCCGCACTTTGGGAGGCCAAGGCAGGTGGATCTTCTGAAGTCAGGAGTTCGAGATCACACTGGCCAACATGGGGAAACCCTGTTTCTACTAAAAATACAGAAATTACCTGGATGTGGTGGTGTGTGCCTGTAGTCCCAGCTACTCAGGAGGCTGAGGCAGGATAATCGCTTGAACCATGGAGGCGGAGGTTGCCGTGAGCCGAGATGGTGCCACTGCACTCTCTGCCTGGGCAACAGAGCAAGACTGTCTCAAAAAAAAAAAAAAAAAAAAAAGAGAGAGAGAGAGACAGGGAGGTACTTGGTCAAAAGTCAAGCTGACATCTGGAACCATTTCAAGGAAATGAGTTTAGGCCCACTTCTGAGATAGTAACCATTCAAAATCTCTTCCTGTATATATATGCAGTTGTCCCTTGAAATCCATGGGAGATTGGTTCCAGAACCCCTAGAGGACACCAAAATATGAGGATGCTCAAGTCCCTGATATGAAATGGCGTAGTACTGGCATACAACCTACACACATCCTCCTGTATACTTTAAATCACCTGTAGATTACTTATACTTTCTAGTACAGTGCCTACACATCACTTTATACGTGTGGATTCAACATAGTACTTGGCTCAGGCAAATTTTAGTTTTGCTTTTGGAACTTTGTAGAATGTCACGGAGAACATTCTTGTACCACGAAGGCCTGGCTTGTGGTACAAGAACAGTGAGTGGTCAGTGTTATTACTTGTTCCATTCAAATCCTACTAGGCAAATTGTTATCGCTTTTATAAAGATTAATAAATTTAGTATTACTAGGTTTAGGTAAATCACTGAAATCACACAGTAACTTTGGATTGGACTGCAGAAGTATTTGACAACAAATCTCTTGTCTTTCACATGTTGGAACCCAGAAACTTTTAATGCATGAATTTGGTAAAATCCACTTTGATTATCAGAGTTCTATATGTTTTTATGTAACATTGTTTTTTACTGTGTTCAAGCTTTTTGAGCTTTCCCAAAATGTAAGATATTACTGTCTTTATAAACTGATATAGATGTTTGCTACATATAGAGATATTTCATGAACACACACACACCAGACAGAAAACTCTCCTATCTCATGCTTCCTTCAGCTCCCTCTATGTATCTACCGCCTTCAGAACAAAAATTCTTAAATCAGTTTTCTCTACCTATTCTACTCGTTAACTACCACTCCTGCCTCAATCTGCTAAAATGTCACCACTTCCCCAAAATTCTTCTTGTCACGGCCACAAATTCTCATTATTTTTTGTAAGTTAAAAGGCCACTGTAATTGTAATATTACTTGACATCTCTCAATAATTTGATTGTGTTAGCCACTTCTTTCTTAAAATCTCTTTCCTTAAAATCAGTGACAACTTAGTTGCTGCTTTTCCTTTTACCTCGTTTTACCCCAGTTGTTCTCAGTCTCCTTTGCAGGAACCTCCATTCTAGGTCCCCTTCTCTTCTTCCCTGCCTGATCCTGCCCACTCCTGTGACTTTGCTGCTGTATGTGGTTCTAATTCATATCCCTTGCCTGGTCTCCAGGCCAGTCTTTCCAACTGCTTAATCACTGTATCTTCACAGCCTTCAATTTCACATTTCCAAAATTGATTCCAATGTTCTTCCTGCTGTCCTATCCTCCTACCCTCCTACTCTAAGCTGGACACAACTCCTGATCTACTTATTGTGAGGGTGGAGGAAGATGAAGCACAGCATTCAGGACGTATTTGTTGAATGAATTCAGGAAACACGGAAAGTAGAGAATTCACTTGTTTTTCCTTTATGGCTTAGTGACCTCTAATAGGAAGTGCTTAAGAAATGATTTCTTAGAATGTTCCAGTTGCTTGTAAAATAGCCCTTTCTTTCTTTCTTTCTTTCTTTCTTTCTTTCTTTCTTTCTTTCTTTCTTTCTTTCTTTCTTTCTTTCTTTCTTTCTTTCCTTCCTTCCTTCCTCCCTCCCTCCCTCCCTCCCTCCCTCCCTCTCTCTCTCTCTCTCTCTCTTTCTTTCTTTCTTTCTTTCTTTCTTTCTTTTTTGACAGAGTTTTGCTCTGTTGCCTAGGCTGGAGTGGTGCAGTGGCACGATCTCAGCTCACTGCAACCTCCACTGCCGGGTTCAAGCCATTCTCCTGCCTCAGCCTCTGGAGTAGCTGGGACTACAGGCATCCACCACCACTCCTGACTAATTTTTGTATTTTTAGTAGAGACAGGGTTTTACCATGTTGGCCAGGCTGGTCTCGAATTTCTGACCTGTGTTGATGCTCCTGCCTCAGCCTCCCAAAGTGCTGGGATTACAGGCATGAGCCACCACACCCGACTAAAATAGCATATTATCATTCCTCCTGTGACCTGCACAAAGCATGCTAGGATAACCCTTGCATAAAAGCCAACATTTTGACCTTGGTCCATAACGCTAGTGCCCTTGGTAGCACTCCAGGGTGGATGACCCCTGCAGAGCTCTGCAGTCTCTCTATATGACCCCTACAACTTGTCACTAGACCTGAAATTCTGCACTTCTGAAATGACCGCTATATGAAGTGGCCCCCCAAACCAGAATATTTTAACAAGAATTAAGCACAAGCATAATTATGCAGCTTGGTATTTGAATGAGTTGATAAATTAATAGTAGGTTGGTGTAAAGATAATTGTGGTTTTTGCCATTATAGAAAAACTAAAAAATAGAGACCCATAAAGAGACTGAGGAGATGTCTTTATAAGCAAGTATTATGTCAAAACATACTATAGACAAAATACACTATATTTCTTGAGCATTTACTACATGCCAGAAAATAGTCTATGAAGTTGGTATACGTTGATTCATTTAATGCTCCCAACAACTTTATAAGATGATTATTCTCATTTTCTAGATTAGAAACCCAGTCACAGGGAGATAAAATAATGTGCCCAAGGTCACACATCTGTGAATGATGAAGCATAACCACCACATTACAGATGAGCTCAGTAAGGAAAGCTTGATTCCTTTACAGGATTTATGGGAAAGCAACACAAAGCCACAGTTCACTAAAAGAAAACAAATTTGGTAAGCAAATATGTAGAAAAATGTTTGTCTGCCTTAGTAAGGGAGAAATACCATACAATAAAATACCACATTTACATCCCTGAAATGAGGAAGAGGGAGAGGTGAAGAGAGAGAGGGAAGTAGAAAGAGAGGGAAGTTGGGGAGAGGAAAAAAGGAAAAAGGAAAGAGAAAAGTGCATACTCTAATCTTGGTGAGGTCGCAGTGAGATTGCATACTTCCTGCCACCCCCAGTTGCAGTGCAGTAGGAGCTGCACTAAAAAAATGATAGATCGAGAGTTACAAAGAATCTTTTCCTGAGATTTTTAGCATGAGGAAATAATTTAATGAAAAAGAAAATTTCATGTACCAAAATGATAATTTCATAATTATTTATAGTATAGTGATATTGCAGATGATCTAAATGCCTAGTGATAGAATGTCATCATAATTCATGAAATCTGTAGATTATCCAAGCATGCAAATAGCCATTTTGAAGAAGACATGTATAATATAATGTTAAGTGGAGAAGTCTGAATACAAACTTTAATTGTTATATCTATACCTAATTTTTTGCTTATGTGTAGAACTGAGTAAGAACATAGAAAAATTAAAACAGTTGCTATGTTAATTGTGATATTATGATTTTCTTTATTAAATAGCTTTTTTTATTATAACATTGCTTTTGTGATAAGTGAAATTAGGAAGTAAACCAATTAGTTAGATGAGATATAGGAAAGCTTTGTAAATGCTCAGTACCATTATTTTGGGACAAGCGAAAAAGTTACAATTATGTACTAGGAAGAGCCTGGGGCTTTGAGTGTAAATAAATTTGGTCGTTGAATTCTGGCTGCAGCATGTGGTTTTAGATCAATCACAGCAAATTTGACCCTTGGTTTTTTCATCTGAAAAAAAGTCTAGACACTTGGATTAGTAGTCAATAAAATTTAGTTTTTTTTCTGAAGCGATCCTCCTATGAATTTCAGGTTGTAAAAAGCAAGTAAAAACCAACCAAACAAGAAACTCACACCACCAAAAGTCTAAGTTAATCCTATCCAGTCCTATCAATTGAAAAATACTTCGTTTGGGCGGGGCGCGGTGGCTCACGCCTGTAATCCCAGCACTCTGGGAGGCCGAGGTGGAAGAATCACGAGGTCAGGAGATTGAGACCATCCTGGCTAACACAGTGAAACCCCTTCTCTACTAAAAAATACAAAAAATTAGCCGGGCGTGGCGGCAGGCGCCTGTAGTCCCAGCTACTCTGGAGGCTGAGGCAGGAGAATGGCGTGAACCTGGGAGGAGGAGCTTGCAGTGAGCCGAGATTGCACCACTGCACTCCAGCCTGGGCGACAAAGCGACTCCGTCTCAAAAAAAAAAAAAAATCTTCGTTTGGTAGCTGCTTTGCTGAATCCCAGCATCTATATTTTCTTTTTTAATTTCTGAAGCTACTAGAATAAGTATTTGGAAAATGAAATTTTTGCTTTTCTAATTATTGAAAATATACCTATGTCTGGCCAGCATAATGGTAATCCATCCCTGTCTGTAGCTGTCAGAATGGGAGATTTAGAAGACACCAGTGTAGGATGAACATTCTAAATTTATGATCGCAACTCTTCTCATCTGATTCAAAAGTTGGAAAGAGTCATCCAATAAGCTAAGTACTTAGAGGCGAAATGAATTAAGTTTTCTTTGAGAATAGTATAAAGTCTTTTCTCCTAATTATGCTAATGATTTCCTCGGCAAATAGAAATGTGTTATATTCATATTACTGGTGGTACTTTAGGTGATTTTAGGAAGTATATAGATTTTAATAATTTTTAATGATTATATTTTTATTTTACTGTGTATTAGAAAAAAATGGTCAGCAAAGCTTAATATGCACATGCGTATACTAGGAATTATGCAAGATGATCTATTTTGGTACAAGAAATATAAAGGAACTATTTACATTCCTTTCTTAATTGATTCTTTCATTTTTCTTTTTGTTACTATATATATTATGCAGTAATAAATGTACATTGTTATAAATAAAACAAATGACTGGATGTACATGCTAAAAATATTTGACTTATAAGATATGTGAGTCAAGAAATTTAGAAACCACTGTATTTGAACAATATTGGTTTTCCATCTTTAGTAGTGGTATAAAGTTTCCTTTGAAAATTAAATTACAAAAGTAGTTAACATAGAGTAAACAATAGTACATATAGTAACACAGATAAGTCACAGACCAGGGTAGTGAGATAAGAATTACTAAAGTTTGGAAATCCTCACAGAGAGTATTGGATGATAGAAGGCATATGGCAGTATCCAAATAAAAGCACATTCATCTACTAGCCTTTTCCCATGCTTATGGGTATCTGGAAAAGCCAGTCATCCTAGAATAGCAGAAAGTCATTAATCCTGATTAGAAAAAGGGTGGAGAAGACACTGAAGGCATTTGGTAGGCCAGTTAAGAGACTGGTGCCAGGACATAAAAGATCATAGGTGCAGGGGTCAACATCTGCTTCTATGTAGTGTCTATCTACTACTTTCAGACTTTGCCTTCTTACTTAAAGTTCTAGTTCATGACTGATTTGGAGTAGAAGGACATTTGAAATTCCTATAGCATAAGAAAAAGATGTAGATAAAAATAATTCATTTAGTCAAATATTTTGCATACACATTTTTTTTTTTGCAGCCATCCCCCACCACCGTACCAAAGTGGAGGTACTGCAAGAAAATGAAGCTGAAGCTGCTTACCAGGCAAATTGGAAATAAATCCTAAATAGTGTATTTTTGACACTAAAGATAAAGTACCCCTTCAAAGTATCAATTCATAAATTTATACATGCTTTGATTTTTTTAAAGAAAAGTAGAAAACAGTCTGTATATGTCTCTTAAAATGGTTTAAGGTGAAAATACTACAAAAGAAAGTCTCCAGGTTTTAACCAAATATTCTAGTTCTGAATCTATGTAATTCATTAGAGAAAGAAATAACCACTTCAGTGTGAGAATCATCTTTTCTAAGCCATTTGTATTATGTGAGATAGAGGGAAAATAGGTTGTGGTTATTTTTGCCAAATAATTAGCTATTATTAACATGAAAACTATGTATCAACAAAAGGACTGGAAGAACACCCACAGTACTTAGGCCAAAGTAAGAAATGGTTGATTGCTGGATTTTATGCTCAGGAACATTTAAAAAAAATAACAAGGAAAAATGCCAGCCTATCTGCATTATGATGGTTTTGAATTCAGTTTCATTTCTAGTTATAAGGATTGTAAGGAAATTTTTGACCTTTCTTTTGCATCAGCCTCGGTTCACTCCCTTTGCAGCACTGCATAATTGTTGCATATTTACCTCTCTAGAATTTGCCTACGCTTGTCACTAGTGGGTATGAATGCAGCATAAGGGGAAGGATACAGGTGATGTCTAGGAACCTCAAGTTGAACTTTTGCCTTCTTGAACACTTCTGGGGCAAAAAACTAAAAGCCCTGGAGACTTCCAGCTCCTGGTAAGTATGACTCATTAAGTACTGATCTTTAATAAATCTGCCTGGTCAGACTCATTCTTTTACTTAGAGAAATATAGGTCTGAAAAGAATTTTGAGCTATCATAAAATTCATCTCTGTTGATTGTGCTCAGGACTAACCAGAGCCTCAAAGATGTTGGCCCAAACACTTATTTTTCTCATTGCAGTGGCTGACAGCTTTCATTGCTGAATCTATGCTATGGCTTATTTATTTTTGTCTGCTTTTTCAAGATGAAAAATCACTAGAAGCTTTTGAAGAATATTTTATTTTATATTTTATTTTGTTTAGAGATAGGTGTCTTGTGGTGTTGCCCAGGCTAGCCTTGAAATCCTGGGCTCAGGTGATCCTCTCACCTCAGCTTCCCATGTAGCTAGGATTATTGGCATGCACTATAGTGTCCAGCTGAATATCTTTTTTTATATGGGGAGAATATCCCTTTTAGACATTTCTTAAATATGCAGTGATACTGGGAGTTTGACTGATAGACTTAAAGCTCTTTGTTTGGTTTAAAATGAATGCCAATTGCCTTTAGATTTTCCCGATTGGTCAGCAATGTCTTATAATCCAGCTCATCTTTTTATTTTTCCTTCATTATTTCCATGGGAGAGAAGCCCACATAAAACACACAAACACAAAGATGGTAGAGGTCCTATTTAGGTCTTTGACTTTTATAAGCTTTTTTCTGTATCTCATCTTAATTGGCAAGTGAGATCAGAGGAAATATACTGAACATAAGAAGAGAGAGTTGATGGGACAAGGACTTTAGGAATATTATTGTGTCTCTAATAGTTTCATGTGGGTTGAAGGCCATCTGGATGGCATTATGGGAAAAGGGCAGCCCGCTGGGATATTTGGAAGAGAATCAGGTTTATTAGATAACTTGTGCAATAAAATTCAAATTTTGGAACACCTGAAAGGAACAAAAAAGAGAGGAAGCTATAAAAAGAAATATTTGATTATCATACGGGTACTCTAGAAGTGAGTATGATATTATAGACAGGAGCAGTTGTTATTTTAGGGAGCATATTGTTCATATGACCCAAAAAAACAATATGGAGTTACTCAAAACAAAGAAGACAGAATTCATGTGCTCGCAGTTGGTTTTTAGGAACGTAACTTGGCCTTTATAATGGATAGAAAAATATGAAATCTCCCCCTCTTTTTGAAGCAAAATATTCCTTTTTCTAGTTTTCCCTTGACTTTTTAATGTTAGCTCATGTTAAAGATAGAATTCTGGTCCTTATAGATTTTCTTGAATTTTGTACAGTTTTTAAGGAGAAAAACTTTTTATCAATTATTTCAATATTTTCCTTTAGAAAAAGCATGCTTATGAAGAACTGTTAAATTTATGTTACAGTTTAATTGTTCAGATGATACATAAGATAGCATTTTAGTCCAGTATTCTCAAATAGAAGAATGTGATCTCTAAGTTTAGAAGCACTAACTTAGGGAACTGAAGTGCACGGTATACAGAAGCTTTCAATTCTGAATTTTTACCAGTTTGGTTTATGTAGCTGGTAAGAAAAATCCACATGAATGCATGTGGGGCAATTGTTGCCATTCTTTACATTAGGACATGTTAAACTATAGGACAGCCATCTATATTTGCCAACAAAATTGCTGAACTTTTAGTAATAATTTGTCCCCAATAGTGTCTAAAAGACAAAATGTAAGTGGCTGTACTTGATTACATAGTAGTCATCCAAAGAATTTAAAAAAAGGTATTTATCTTTAAACATAATCTAATTATACTATGTATTAAATATATATAATTAAATTGAAAATATATATTTAAAAAAATCTCTTACAGGCCTGCCATCTATGGCTTCTACTTTGAGAATTATTGGTCAAAACAGTTTCTTCTTCCTATCTATTTAACTGTCACATGCTATTGTCTCTATGGCAAAAACAGGGGATGGGGGCAGATATAACAAATCCATGCAGAAGGGATCATCATTTGATGTTAGATTTCCAAGACATTTAGCATTTGCCCAATTCAACTATCTTATGTTGACAGAAGACTGACCCAATGAGATGAAGTGATTTATACGCAGTAGCACAGCTAACGTAAGACTTAACCCCAGGACTCCTGACTTCCAGTTTAGTACACTCTGGTGTACAGCTGTCAGAAAGAAATACAAATGCATTTTTATCAGAGAAGTGGAAAGAAAATAGTATTTGGTTAATATGGATACATATAAAATTAGATTACTTTGGTTTCTAAATTTTCCTTTCTTGTTGGATTAAGTTAATTTAAAATATATTGAACTTTATTTCATTTTTTACTTTTTATTTTTGCTTTTAAATGCTATAACTTAAATATTAAGGTAGAAAATTCTTTTCTGTTCTCCAGTTGAAGAAAAAGATCTCATTTTATGAAGTCATTTAAGACAGGAATATTAGGAACTGCCAAATGAAGAGTGGATATGTCTATTTGGGGTGATGTGGAGTATAGTGGAAATGCTTTGGGGGTATCAAACCTGGAACATCAGATTTGAAGGGAAATTAACTTTTCTGTGCTGTTCTGCTTCATTTTATGCAATTCCATTCAACTTTTCACCCCTCACCAACCTCTGATTTACCCATTTGGACTGTATCATACATCAGCTTTTGGGGGGCTTGGTTTTCTATCTATCCAGTCAAATGCCCGTCATTAATGTCAACCTGTCTGTTATCATGTCAGGTTTCACAGAACTCAACTGCACATGTTCTTTCTATCAGAAGTTTTCTTTTCTTTTTTTTCCTTAAGACAGAATTTCATGCTTAGTCAAAAGAGGTAATGGAAAGTAAAAAATCCATTTAACTTTCAGGTATTTTTCTGTGTTTGTACTCAAAATTGGATATTATTTAGCATTGTATTTATTAGAGGAAACATGATTTTTGATGCTCATACTGCATCTTCTCCTTTCCATTAGTATGCTTAGACATTCCAGAGTCTGTACAAAGGAAATCAGCAGAGTAAGAGACTGAACAAGGGGGAGAGTAATGCCAAAACTGTCTTCACTCACAAACTATCTTAATATTAAGCAGGTCACACAAGGAGGAGAGCAAATGCTGTTCTTGAAAAGATAATGCATTGAATATTTAACAAATGTATGATGTAATTACTTGGAAAACATAGTACCTTTTCCAATTTAGAGGGATACTCAAAAAAGGAAAAAGCTGAGGTTTTGTTTTTAATAATTAAAAAATGCCTACAATAAAAATCTCGTGACTATAAGCATTTGATATTTAGGGATTTTATATATTTGTATGTGATTTCTATAATTCAAGTTTTGAAGAAACAAAATTATAGCAGTTGCTACCTTTTGCTGATATGAAGGCCAGCTGTGTGCTAATAAAGTTTGTTTAGTGAAGGCCAGCCATCTGCTAATGAAGTTTGCTCTACATCATCTCATTTTGTATAGTTAGGTAAATGACGTCATCTTTATTTTATAGATGAAGACACTGAGGTTCAGAGGTGAGAAGTAACTGCTAAGATTGCACTGCTGTCATATGCCAGAGCTGGGAAGTATCTAGGCTTTCTGGTGCTGTGCTTCTCTCTGAACTCTGTAGCCACTATGCAATGAAGCCAGCATAGTACTTCACTGGACCAAAACCATGGTCCAGTTAAATTGATGTCAGCCACAAAGGGCTCACAAATGATTGTGTACATGAAAACAGGACATATTTAACAACCTTTAGGTTAACATTTTAGGATCTGAATATGTGATAGACTGTTACCCTAAAACCTGAAGAAATAATAGGGATGTCTACTTTTATATAATATCTCTTTCCTGTACTCAGAATGCCCACTTCTTTCTCTAGTCATCCATCATCCATCTTTCAAAGCCTAGATTAAATTAACGCACTGTATGGGCTAATTTCAATCAAAAGTGATCTATTCCTTCCAAGACTGTGACCATTTCATTTTAATGAGGACTTTTGACTCTATGTAGAGTAATGATGTCTGATTGCCCCTGTTATAGAGCCTGCCCATATAGATACAGTTCTGTCTGACTTGTCTTGATATTTCATATTGCAAGTGCCTTGCTTCTAATGATATCTTAATACTAACTTGTTGAACAAATGAAATGACAATAAAGACAGGAACTGCCATGAGTTTCTAACATAGAGGTTCTATAGATGGGATGATGATGATGAGCTAACATTTTATCCACACTTAGTCTGAGAAAAAAAACTGAAAACTGTTTTATAATCACATTTTGCCATCCTAACAATACTGTTAAGAAGGGATTATTATTATCCCAATTCTACAAATCAGGAAATGGTCTCAATGAATTAACATAGTATGCCTACATTCACAGAGATAGTAGGTAACAGGGCTAAGATTTAATCCCAGGTCCATGTGACTCTCCAGCTAAAGCCTCCATGCCGTGGAAATGAATATCTTTTTACTCTTCTGTGTTTGCTCCAGAACTTAAGGCTATACAAAGTCTCCTCAGATAAAGCCATAGGCATCTAAGAGATGGGGCAGCAAAAGAGGGGAAATCCCAGGGCTACTAAATGTACTTGTGCAAAGTGTACATGCGCACAGACCTCCATGTGAATAGTAGCTCCTGGAGGTAAGTGTTCAGTGCACAATCTGCACAAACTTTCATGACTGCCCTGAATGTTGTGCCTTATTTGAAGCAAGCAGTTCCCTCACTCTTCCATCTAAATGTTGACTGGTTAGGGGGACTATACATTTCTCCTGTTTACTCCAGGGATTATTTTAGTCAAAAGACATATACAAAAAAAAAAAAAAATCTACATATTAGCTTTAAGTTCTGAAATAAGCACAAAAGGGAAAGTTAACTTGTTGTATACAGTCAGAATCTCATTTTCTAAAAGAATTATTAACAATAAATACTCATAAAAGATTTTAAGTAGTAAGCAATTATAATTATGAGTATTAAAATATCATTATTTCCCAAAGAATTAAAACACGTTGGTGAACAGTATCTTTGACTTTTCTCAGTGTTATCCAATAAGGATTCTCCTAAAGGTGATTTTGGATTCATAATAGTGTAGGCACTGAAAAATAAATAACCTGGCAGATGCAATGCCACATGACAGATCTGAAAGCATGTTCCTTTAATCTGTGTCTCACTGTTTCACTAATCTATCTTTTTAAATATTTCCAAAGGTCTCCCCAAAGTCTTAGCTTGAGTTAATACTCTAAGCTCTTGATATTCATTCCTTCATTTAGAAACTATTATCCAAGTCTTGAAAAGAGCCACTTAGCCATTCATTCTAGGAAAGTAAAGATTTATTCTGGTGAGCTTTCAAAAACCTTAACTTTCATTTCATTATTCATTCATGTGTTGTCATAGCAGAGCGAAAATGATGGCAGTACACTTCCACTCTCTAGGCAAGCGTGATTCTTATATGTAAAGATGCTAGGGTATCTGATGCTCAAATAAGAGGTCTAAGTCGTGGTCAAAATTAACCTAGGAACCTATCTTCAATTGTTTTTTTAACAACAATTGTTGTTCTCCTGCCAAAGCAACGTTCCCCTTGACCAAGTGTTTCCAATTGCTTTCTCCGTGTGTGGCCAATTTTGTGCTGCTTTCCTATTTTTTACTACCTTATCCCCTCAGCTTTTTCACACCCTGTTTCTTAACTGATTTTCATGTCAGCCTTGAGCCCTCAAGCAGAGCACCTTGGTTTCCCAGTCCTTTGCCTACCTGCTTTTTGATACCAACACTGCCCAGCTGGCTGCTTAGCTGCTCTGTGGCTGATGCCCACTGCCACCACGTTGCCTTTTCTCTTATTGTCTAAGTTTCCTACCACTTCCTCAGCCTCCTGTGTCACCAGTGTCTTACCTCTGCCTCTCCTGCAAATAGCTCCTCACCTAGTCAGTGAGTTGCCACTGATTAGGGAGAAGAGTCACTGATTTGGGATGTTGATGATCTTTGTTGTAGAAACTAATGGAGAAATCTTTAGGTTGATGATGGCCAAGTCTTTATTACAGTCTAGAACTTTCTGCTAGTTTCCAAACTCAAATATCCAGATAATTTTGTCAAAAATGTCTCCCTAGTTTTCCCACACTATGTATGTACAGTATTGAGCTAGTTATCTCCCATCTCCCATAAGCCAGTTCTATCTTCTGTATTCATTCTTTCCAATGATATCATCCTGGCTAGAAGCCTGCAGATAATTCTTGACGTCTTTTTTTCTCTCTTTCCCTCCCCACATCCAGTAACTTGGGAAATGTTGTCACAAAATCCAAATCATGCTGTCCTCTCTGTTCTTCTTTCTCTGATGCTGGTTAAGGCCTTATCGTCCATTTTTTCAGCTCAATCTATGTCATTTCTCCAGCCTTGCCTCCCTTAATGTGGCTTTTTGGCTTCCTCTCATGTACAGGATAAAGTAAACGTTTCTTATTGTGACTATTTCATGACCCCTGGTTCTGCTTTTATATCTTGCCAATCAGTGCCCCATTCTCTATGCTTCTTGGTACCATAATCCTTGGAGTTCTTCGTATCTCCATCTTCGCTTTCTTCTTGGTGACTTTGTGACATTTCTTCACATGGACTTTGCTATCCATTTCTTGTTTGGCATCTGATATGCACTTTCAGTTTGAGAATACATGGTTTTATTTAATTTGGAAAAATTTTGAGCTATCATCTTCTCAAATATTGCTTGTCTACCGCTCCCTCAAATCTCTTCTGCTTGGATGCATGAGTGTGTCTTGGAGTTCCTCATCCTCTATGTCTCCAAGCTTCCCTTTTCAATTTTTATCTTCACATGCTTCATTACTGTTTGACACCTCAGATATTGTCCAATTCACCAGTTTCTCCTTTAGCTGGTGTTTGTCTAGAGCATTTCCAATTAATTATTTTCTTTATTTTAAACATTTTGTTTCACATTTTTGGAATTCTAATTAAGTGTCTTTTCAGATACCCATTCTCATTGCTATTTATTCTGTTTTTTTCTTAAATTTCCTATTATCTTATTATTTATTCTAAATGCCATGCATATCTTCATCATTTTGATGATGTTAAATATAAGTATTTTAAAGCTACTTAGGAATTTTCTAGTTATTTTCATTTCACTTAGGGTGTGTCATCTACTGATTTATTGATTTTATTGGTTTGTTCTCCTAACTCTTTTTCTCTCATATATTTTGGAATTTGAGTCTTCAGACTAGAATTGAGTGGAGTTTATTTCGTTGCCTTCCTGTCCTGCACTCATCCCTTCCTATATAGTACTTTTGAGCTTGTCTCTATCCGGTCACCCTGATTCTTTAGTTCACAACTAGGTCTTTGATTGGCCATGTAGCACTTTTGTCTCATGATGAAAATGAGGCTAAAACAGATGTTATTACTGAGTCAGTCAGGGCTGTCAGGCTGTGTATGCTACTTCCAGCCATGTAACTACAAAATTTTATGTAAATAATAACCTTAGACAGAGGGCACTATTGAGGAAGACTGACAGGGAACTGCACTGACGTAATCCTTCTGGTTGCTTCTCCACCTTATCACTGATTCCTCTCTGGGGGAGAAGCAGTGACTTATTGGCTTAGAGAGTTTTTGAGATGGAATGAATGTATGTGATTTAGATGCTTTGGGGTTTTTTCTCTGAGACTGTCTGCAAGTGGCAATGAGTGACTTCTGGTTTGCCCTCTTGGCCAAGATCTAATCTCAGCAGGGAGGGTCTGACTTTGCATAGGAGTGAGCAGTTTTGCATCCCTTCTGTTACTGGGTGGATAAATCTGTCTAATTCAGGAGACTGGCTAATCCAACCCCACTGGCTATGCATCTAAGCTACACTCTCCAATTTAGCATTTATCAGCAATAAGGGATGCATTTTAATATCCATCTTTCTTACTCTCATTAATCTTTCCCTCTTCCTCTTCCTCTCCCTTTTCCTCTCCCTCTCCACTGGTTCTGAACTTGAAGAGGTAAAGAGGTGCTATATATTGGGCTTTCTTGTAATCTAGGAGTGGTCATAGCCTTTTCATAGGCAGGTCTCCAGTTCCAAGCCTATCTCTAAACATCAGTCTTGCACAGGGCATTCTTAATCTCAGTTGACTCACAGAAGCAGGAATTCCTAGCTTTCTTGCCTGGTTCCATAGCCTGAGAGCAGCAGAACCACAGTTTCAGGACCAGGCCTGAAAGATTTATGTTACTTGTCTGCTTTCAGACCACAGAGATGTCTAACTTATTTATTTGATCTCAGCAGTGCCTTTTGGATTTTATCTATAACATTTTTATATTTTTCTACATTTTAATAGCAGACAGAGGCCAGTGTGCAGCCACGTGGCTTTATAATTTTGTGTCAGCCTGAAATCCTTCTCGGTGACTTTGTGCATGTTATTTCCTCTACCTGATATGCCTTTTGTGTCTTGTGTCTCCCTTGACCTAATTATTATTTAAGACACAGCTTTGATGGCACGTTTTTAAGAAAACTTGCCCTGCAAAGTTAGTCACTTCACTTCCAACCTGGAAATGATCCTTTTAGGTGTCTTCCACACTAGGTTCTAAAATCCTTTATGGCCAAGATGGTATCTTATACATTTTTGTGACTCCAGCACAGGTCCACCCTGTGGCCCATTTGGCACATAAAATTAACCATCAAATATTGTTATATATGTTTAGCTTTATTCTGGAAAACTGCCACACAGTCTTTCAAAGCGACTATACTGACTCTTTGCCCCTATTTTCAAAGTATCAGGGTTTCAGTAGCATCACATCCCTATTGTGACTGGTCATTTCAACATTTTCAATTTTACCCACTCTCACTTGTGAGATTGTATCTCTTGAATTAAATGTGTATTTATAACACGCAAAAAAAAAATAATAATAATAAATGCCTTTTGACTTATTAAATGCTTATATATATTATAATGCTTGTTGATTGAATAAATGCTTTTTGAAGTAAAGGTGTAATTATGTATTTGCACTGTGGAATCATATACAAAGTTTCCTCTTTTCTTTTTTACTGGAATGTCATTATCATTTCCATCCACATTACCTTAATTTAAGGAGTCATCATATCTGAAAAGCAGCATGGTAAGATGGAAAAAAACATGGTCTTTGAAGTCTACTAAGACTACAAAAATTAGCCGGGTACAGTGTCAGGCACCCGTAATCCCAGCTACTTGGAATGCTGAGGCAGGAAAATCACCTGAACCTGGGCAGTGAGGTTGCAGTGAGCTGAGATCACATCACTGCACTCTAGCCTGGGTGACAGAGCAAGACTCCATCTCAAAAAAAAAAAAAAAAGAAATTCATAGTTTTCTTAATATTGATGAATCTCTATGAGTAACTTTCTTAATATCTATGAATAGTGAATAGCTATCACTAGCTTTCTTAATACCTATGAATAGCTATTTTCTTATCTGTAAAATGGGGTTAACAGGATAAACCTTGCATGATCTGATTATGATATTAAATCACAGATCAGGCAGGGAGCTAATTCTTCTTATTCTCCCATTCCTACACTGGTCCCCTTGTGTTGAATGATGCAATGATTTCCTAACAGAAATGTAGTTTGTCTGCATTCAGAAATTCCCCTATGGTCTTGATCTTTCCCTATAAGCATAATCAGAGGTGGTTGCTCAGAGGGTATCTTGAAATGTTGATCTGTCCTCCCCTTAGGCTTTTTCCTAGCAAAAGCTATATCATTCCTCCAGTAAGGGCTGACAACATAGAAGGCACTCCCATAACAGGATTTTGAAGAGAATGCATATTAGAATCTTACTGTTAAAAGCTTGAGAATACAATTAAACAATATTTTAAATTGGAACAATACTAGAAGAACCCCTGTCACAGCACCACTTCTGGACAGGCAAGACATACTATCACTGTGCAAAATAAAAGTGGCGAATTGCATGTACATATGGAAGGCTGAAATGAACTTTTTCATATCCAGGAGTTGGATATCTTATTCTCAGTTTCACTCTAAATAAAAAGGAATGTCAAGGATGGTCTTATTTAATTCTTTAATCTTTTTTGTGTTGTTGTTTGCTCTTTCCGAGTAGGAATAGGGAATAAAATTCACTTGCTTAATTCTCATTATGTGTTAGAGAAGTGGAATGGGATGAGGTTTGTTCATCCTCATTGCTTCCTTTTTCTGGGCTGGAGGCCATAAGGCACTTGGCTTCTAGAGCTCAAGCTGTTCTGTTCTTCAAATATCCCCTGACAATCAATTTATTGAGTGATCCTGATGTTGCTCCAGGGATGAGATGACAATTACAGACCCACCAGGAAGCAAAAAGGTGGCGAGAACAGCAGTTACTGTACAATGGTGAGGATTCAGGGATTTGTCAGAATATGAGTGTGAGGCGAGAGTGAGAAAGAATGGTGTGTGTGCATGTGTGTGTGTGTGGTGTGCGTGTGTGTGTGTGGGTTTTCAGCAGTGAGGATACACTGACTTTGATGTTTAGATGTACTTAAAATATGCTTCTACTCAGCAATAAATGCAATCTTAGCAATAGGAGAAAGGGCTAGAAATAAGGGAATTTATAAAGAAAGAAAGAAAAGTGGAACAATGGCTTTTGAATGAAGACCCCTTCTACTATTAGAAGGCAAGAGCCACTCTTCTTCTATAGATGCCACATGTGAGAGTGAACATCAGAGTGGGAGATGCTGGAACGTATTTGACTTTGAGTGTTGAGTTGAAGCCAAACTTCCGTCAAGACTGGCTGAAGATTGTTCAATTTTTAGAACTGCTTTCTTTCCTCCAATATGTGAATTCTTTGGATTCTATAAGTGATGATGATTGAGAGGAGGTCAGTGAAGGGGGAAAGCCACTGTTTTTAAAGTGATTTGACTTTTTTATTGTTTTCCATGATTGATTGGATAGAATATGCTTTAAGTAGCAAATTTCAGATGAATACTTTGCTGTAAGTTCTATTGGACATGTAAGAATAGGGAAGGGAAGAAAATCTGGCTTTATTTCTCTCTCCAGTAAACATATTAGCAAATCTGCTTCCCTGTGTCCATCAAAAAGGTAAATTAAAAAAATACATAAACAAACATAGCAGATGGATGCAGGATGTAACCCATTGAAGCTTGATCAGTTTATATTTATTTATTTGTTCTCGGTAAGCCAGTCATCTCATATGGGATTCAAGAAATAAGCAGGAGCTGTGACACCTCCGTTATGGTGCTCAACAAGAAACAATTCCCCAGATTCTTTGAAATAAAGCTAAAAGTAAATTAAACATATTAGCCTCCACTTTTTTGAATGAAATTCCAAGAGTGATCTTTGTTTCACTCAGTATTTTATCTCTTCTTGTTCTGAGTAAGTTGGCAAAATTAGGTAGTTCTTATTTATTTAGAGGCGGGCCCTGTAATATTATACCATCAAGGTGAACTAGAACAGGGATCCCCAAACCCTGGGCCACAGACAGGTAGGTACCTGTTAGGAACTAGGCCATGTAATAGGAGGTAAGTGGCAGGCCGGCAAGCATTACTGCCTGAGCTGTGCCTCCTGTCAGATCAGCACTGGCATTAGATTCTCATAAGTCTGTGAACCGCACATGCAAGGGATCTAGGTTGTGCGCTCCTTGTGAGAATCTAATTCCTGATGAACCCCACACCACCACCCCCTTCATAAAAAAACTGTCATCCATGAAACCGGTCCCTAGTGCCAAAAAGGTTGGGAACCACTGAGCTAGAGAAAGCTTCACAAGCGTATCTTTTGTGTTTGCATTTTTAAACAGGTTATTCCACTAGAGACTGGAATTTAAAATATCTTTACATTTTCATCTTGATTTTATTTTAATAAATAGTATTTTTCTAAGAGCTACAAAAACCCTAATTTTACGAGAACATTTTGTGTAAATCAGATCCAAATTCCAGATGCACACAGTGATAGCAACTGCTACACATCCTTTTACGTAGCTCTTGAGAATATTAAGGCCTTCCACACCAAATTTCTATGTTAAAGGCTTGTGAATAGGATTAAATTCGACCCAAAGCAAGGTGGCAAAAATATGTCATCCAGTACTTATAAAGTAGCATGAATGAAAATGGACTCCGTCCAGTTTTGATGTAAATTATAAACAATTAAAAGTACATGAATTACAATGCCTAGAGCTGAGCACTGAGGACGTTACTGCACACTTGAGATAACTTTGGGAACTGAAGAAGCAATTGTTTCACAGTATGACATGAAAATAACAGACAATATTTGTGTCTGCAGAGTCAAGCACAATCTTGTGTGCCTTTATCATGTAGGGGATTTTTTTCAGCACGCTGGCAGGAGCATGAGTGATGCACAATGGCAGTGGTGAATAGTTTTTGGAATAGATTAGTAGGTGACGTCACAGATAAAGGACTATTTATCACCATAATTTAACACAAGATGCAACACAATGGCTTGATGGATGCATTTTATGGTTTTCAGCCAATCATAATTATGGACCTATTGACTAAGGTTTTATGTGTCCTTTACGCATCCTTCATGTTTTAGAAAAAAAGTAGGGACCATGCTGGGGTAGAATGAGTGATAATTCAGAAAGGACCAGCCCTTTGTGGAGTATGTTTTTCACCTGCTCAGGCTCCTATCCCCCAGTCTCTGGGGCTCTAAGCTCTAACTACCAAAGGCCAAGAAGAGAGCCGAAGCTAAATTAAAGGAAACATCTGAGGTGAGAGACAATGTTGCTCTGCCTCACCACTGAGGTCAGTCAGCAGGGATGGGAATCACTTAGGGAGCCGAATTACTGTCACTTCCCTAAACAAGGGAAGGGGTGCTGGTTAGGGAGAATGATACCTCTCAGAGAATTTCTTAGCTAGTAGGGTCTGAAAAGATGACAAAGGAGGTCAGAAAACGTTCTTTCAGAGAAAATGATGAATTCATTATGTCGGATCAGAGAATTTCCTTAAAGAAGGAGAGAGTATGCAGGGTCTTCTTTTTCCCCCCACAAACACTCTTAGGGATATGTTTTTTTTCACTGATTTTCATGGACTTTTGGACTGCTATAAAATATTGGGCTAATTTCTTCTTATTTTAAAAATGATTCACTTGGGGGCAGTTGGAGAACCAAAGACCCTAATGTTTACAAAGAAGGGCTCAGAAAGTAGAATTGGATATTTATGTGATTAATGTTTTATCATTTCTCTCACAGCCAACCAGGACTAGGATGTTTTTTTCAATTGAATACAGCAAACAAGCAAAAATATTAGATGATGAAGTGCGAAACTACACTGACAAAAATTAGTTTCCTCAATCTCAGCACGTAGGCACCCATCTCTTACTGACTATTCTTTCCCTTGTCTGCAAAGTGAGGGTAATAATATCATGACCCTCATAGGAAATTTGGGAGGGTTCAATGGGGTGATGTCAAGAAAAGCAATTCATATATATGCATACCTCTTATGTCCGAGGCATTGTCCAAGTTTTACATTTCCCACCAACTTGGCTACAAGGCACAGGGGTGGAGAGCAGAGAAATAAGCCGCTGGGTTCTAATCTTGGGTGGTGGTCATATCATTTGAGAAATCAGGAAAGGTTTAACATTTGTAACCCTCAGTTTCCACTTACTTAAAATGGAGTTTATATTAGTACCAGCTTTATCCGATTACTCTGAAAATGAAATAAGTTAATGAATGTAAAGGACTTGTCTGTAATAAGTATTAAATAAATAGAAGTCATTGTTATGACTAATCCTGCTCTTGGATTCTTTTAGGAGGTAGCCTGCCAGTAATGAAGGGACCAGTTCAGCTCTCATTATGAATATTTTTAACAGTGTAGCTTCTATATTTGTACATGCTATCTGTTTGTGCTTTAGTTATTTGCTCCAAAGTATTTTTCACTCACCACAGTTTGAGATTTGAGTGGAATAAAATATATTTAAATGGCCCTCTGTGTAAAGGGAAAAAACAGTAGACAGAGGAATAAATTCTCTGTTTATCAATCTATCCATCTATTCATCTAAACTTTTTTGAAATTAGTACCTTATGTAGGGGACCAGATGGCTCAGGAAATTTGTAATCCTCATACTTTGCATTGCCAAAGTGCTTTTAAATTAAAAATCTGAAAGCATCTTACCAATATTAGCTCATAACTCATTAGAATTAACCTAAGATCCTTGGTTCATTTCATCCCCAAGATGCTAATTAGCAAAAGCACTTCTTACTCTTACTGTTTGGGTGGCTTAAATAAAATGGTTACACTTTGTTTCCGAAGAGTATGCATCTGCACTGTGATTGGTCAGTATTTTATAGCTTTGGTTTCACTAGAAAAATTTTAAAAATCATACAAGTAGGCAGAAGTTTCAAGATAGAGAAAACTATACAATAGGTATTTAATATTTTGCAGAAGAAAATACTTGAGCAGGAAATGAGAAATAGTGCATGTTTCATCATGTAAATGCCAGTAAATTATTGATGATGTAGAGAGTGTGAAAAAAATTTTGAGATTTTAACTCAAGGAGATATACACAACTTCATAAGAACTCCTGAGATTTAGTGAAGTGAAAATCATGATAGAGGCTCGTGGTGAGGAAAGTTATACCTCTGTTTGAAGAGACACCTGCATGAGAATGGGAGGCACAAGGCCAAGAGAATGTTACGGGAAATCAGTGAAACTGATGATGCAATGTTCTACTGAAAGTAAAAGTGAGAAATAAAACTAGCATTAGAGAGAGAACATGGATGCTACATTTTAAGTATAGGTAACATAAATGGGTAAGAAACAAGTTGCCTTGGTGATAGTGGAAGTCAGCTACCAGACTATCTGCTGAAATTCTCACTCAGCTATGAGTAGAGCATATAAAACATTTGAGTCTTACCCTACATTTCATGTCTTGCTACCAGGTCTTGTCAGATGAGGCCACCTTCATTTTGTGATAGACCTGGGAAAGGCTTTAGACCTAGTGAACCTGGATTTCAACAACACATTTGGTAAAATCTCTGGTTATCTTTATGGACAAAAATGGTAAAATTTTGATAGGATAATAGGTATGTACATTTGTAACTATTTAATCACATGCCAATAAGTGCTACTTAATGAAGTGAAGTTTATCTTTAGGGAACAAACTGCGCTTATGCTCCTGTCAATGGTCTTATTTCTTTGCGTATTTTTCACAGTGACTTTGGTGATGACGTAAATGGGTTACTTTTCTGATTACTAGATGACAGGAAAAAAGTCATGGAACTCAAGTATTTGCTTCATGATCAAAAAGCTCTCCAAAGGATGAAATCATGGGTCAAGCATAATGAAGTGGGAACTAGAAGAGATAAAAATAAAGTTATACACATAGGATCCCCAAATCCCTCTGTTTTACTATGTAATAGGGAATATGAAGCTGAACAGTAGTAATACATTTTATGGAGACTATACTAGTCCATTCTCACACTGCTAATAAAGACATACCCGAGACTGGGTAATTTATAAAGAAAAGGAAGTTTAATGGACTCACAGTTCCACATGGCTGGGGAGGCCTCACATGGTAGAAGGCGAAGGAGGAGCAAAGGCACGTCTTGCAAGGTGGCAGGCAAGACAGCATGTGCAGGGGAACTGCCCTTTATAAAACCATCAGCTCTCATGAGAACTTATTCACTATCACGAGAACAGCACAGGAAAAGCCCACCTTCATGATTCAATTACCTCCCGCTGGGCCCCTCCCATGACACATGGGGACTATGGCAGCTACAAATTTAAGATGAGATTTGGGTGGGGACACAGCCAGACCACATCAGAGACTCAATGTTTAATTGATTCTAAAAACCCAGCATAAGTCAACACTGTGATGTAACTACTAGAAAAGCTGTGTGTTTCATGGACATTTATATAACGTTAGTACTGACGAGATGACAGATTCCCTTTACCCTGTGCTAGTCAGACTAGACTTGGACCATGGTGGTTCATTTTAGAGGCCATATTTTAAAAAGACATTGATGAGCTGATATATACCCAGAATTATTGTGGGTGACTATAGAGGGAGAACTTGGGACAATATTTGTAAAATGTAGGGTGAGAGGAGTGGGTTAAGCGGGGTATTGGGGTTTCGTAGCAGTATCAGGAAGGTACTCCTAAAGACAGATGAACTAGAAGAGTGGAGAGTTGATACACATCTTGTTAGAAATTTTATAAAGGACTTAAGAGTCAGCTAGTGTGTTGGACTAGCAACCTCTGATGGTCTTCCAAATCCACGATGCCAGAAATCTAACAAAATCTTAATTTGAATGACCAATGGATATGAAAGTTGATATTAAAGAAATGAAGTAAATGGAGAATCATTGGCATGCAAAGAAAAAAAAAAACCCTTGAGCCAAAATCTCTGGTTCTCTGCCGCATGTTTCACAGTATGTTTCTACACATTCTGTTTCAAAGTAGTGCACAAAGAAAAAGGCCCTCAGATGGTAATTAGCCTCTGAACTTTTCTTTAATTTGGAGTTTGAATTAGTTTATTCACTCTTAATAGGGGCCTTTGGGTTGACGCCTAGAGGCAGCCTACATGTCCCAAATCTTCTAGCAGGCTTCAGAGATGAACTCAAATCCCTACTATATTTGACTTTTACTGAGCCTTTGATGTTTGCTGTTCCTTGTTTAGGTGCTGGAATAAAAATACTGACCACAAGGACAATCCTATCACTCACAGTTGCATGCAATTTCTCTGAATATTGCTTTCAATCATGAATGATCATTTTTTTGGAAGCGAAGACCAAGTACCTTTTGGGTCAAGATCATCTTCATTAATATATAGTTTTTTTTTCCAAATCTAAATAATGTTTTGTTTTTTTTTTCTAAAAGAAGCAATACTTCAGTACATGCTTCGGTGTCTAGCCTTTCATTTTATTTTGATTTCACAATAAAATGTGAGTATTTCAAAGGCTGGAACCATCTTTGAATCCTGGCGCTTACCTCACTTTTGGCACAGTGCAGGTGCTCAATGAATGCTTGTTGGACTTAAAAGCTTACAGATGATTCGATTAAAGGACATTAAAGAAATATGACAAATAAATACCAGAAGTGATCCTGGGTCCTGAACCAACAAAAGGGCCTTCAAGGGACAATGGTTGAAATTTGAATAAGATTTGACTAGAGATTAATTTTGAATTTTAATGTTAATTTTCTGATTTTGATAATTGAACTGTGGTTATTAACACTAGTTACTATTGTAAATATATGAATATTTGAGGAATCTTGTATACAGGGATTCTTTGTACTATTTTTGCAAATGTATTAGAAAACTGAAAAAATAAAATAAAAGAAAAATGTTTTTCAGTGATATCACTTAGCACCCTCACAGTAGATTAGAACAAGATTAGTTAGCATTTTTTCTAAGGCCTAGATATTTATGGGACAGGAGGAAGTGGTCTTGCATCTTGCATAAATCATAAGCTTGTTCTAAGGTACTATTGGCAGGCGTCACTTGGAATTAGCAATATCAGATCACAGGAAAGTGGCTGGTTGTAGAGAAGGCCATTTGTCCACCTGAACTTTATAACTGATTGTCAACCAAACTGATGTAGAGTGAGTTCTCTTTAATTTTACAGAGAGTAGCCTAAAAGATGACTTCAAGCTGACTAGGATTTAATTTTCAATGCTAACCTTCAATTAATTTGTAACTTTTTTGGCACTTGGTTTGCTGCAATGGCTGTAATTATGTTGTTTTCTGAATGATGAATTCATTCAGTGCATACTCTCCAGACTGTTTATACAGCTGGAAAATAGCAATGGTAATAGATGAGGGGAAAGAAGTTAATAACGAACTTACTTAAAAAATTCAGTTATCTGTGTGTGTATTTTTAAGTGTCTCCAGAGCCATTATTGGGTAGCTTAAACCAAATTTTTCATGGCCACCATTTTAAATGAGTTAGTAATAAAATCGCTAGATGTTTTAATATTTTAAATGCTGTCTTGAATGTAAATGCATATTTGACATTGCAAAGGAGGCAGCTTAATGCCTTTTAATCCTTAGTTCACCATTTGCTGAAGAAAGCCATGTTGGTTTTCCATTAAGGAAACCAAACCTGTCATCTACAAATTTCTTCTTAGCCAGAACTGCTCTTAGCATTTTCTAGAATTCTCTCTATGATCAATTCAAACTCAGGCAGGGTAGATTACTGCCATATTGGTTTCAGCTGATGAGTCATAAAAATTGCCTGTCAGGCAAATGAGGAAACTTGCAGATGATCTTTGGAGTTTTATAATACACACTCTTTCACCTTAACTTCTATTTAGACAAAAGAAGGTTCTTTATCAGTAGAAATTTTCTTTTGATCGTAAATGCCCACCATGTGGTTTGCAACCTTGTGTTTAACAAAGTACTAGGAGAGCTATCAGTTGGAGTGAGGCTGATTCAGAGTTACACAGACTGCTTGACCCTAGACCCTGAGTTTCTGATTTAGAAGGTCTGGGATGGGCCTGGGAATTTACATTTCAAATTAGTTCCCTGGCATTGCAGGTGCTGCTGGTTCAGAGACCATGCTTTGAGAACCATTACTCTAAAGCAGAGGTCGGCAAACTACAGCTCCTGGGTGAAATCTGGCTACCCACTTATTTTTGTAGGAGAGAAATTCATTGAAACACAGTCATGCTCAATTATTTACATATTGTCTACTACTGCTTTTGAACTACAATAGTAGAAATTCAGTAGTTACAACAGAGACCTGATGGTCTGCAAAGCTTAAAAGATTTATTACATGACTTCTATAGAAAAAGTTGGCCAAATCCTACCCTAAGGTGTTACCTCTAATCCTGTGACCCAGTGTGGCTGAGGTGTGGATGTGGTCAACCCTGAGCAATAGAATTGCCCTCGACTCTCCCGCACCTGTCCTGCCCTTCTGCTTCTGCAGTCACTCTTGGAAATGGCTCTGTTATTGGTCACTTACTCTTTATTCACCTGTTTCCTCCTCAGAGGGTATTTGCACCTGAATGTTTCTCTCTCAGTACAGGGTTAAAAAAAAGACTTCTCCCTAGGGAAATACATTTGCCATCTCACAAGCAAAAGGAGAGTTCATTTTGCCATAGGAGCACAGAGCTCCTGGGAGCGGGGAAATCCTCGCTTCTCTGTCTCAGTGTGAGACAGGCCCCTGACATGAACATCTCCCTCTGCCAAAGTGCACTCAGACAAGAAAAGAGAACTTTTCTTGTTTTGTGGCAGCTATTTCTCATTGTGGCCTTCTGTGCTTGGCCTGAGACCTTAGCTCCAATGGATAAAATCCATTTTTGACACTGTTCCTGGGTGAAGGAGAAAAGTTAATCTCACAGATGTCTAGATGTTTGTCCTCACTCAAACCAGTTACTAGTCCTCCCACAGGCCTGTGAGGAAACTTCCATTTCCTGAGATGGACACCTGGACTCCAGAATTTTTTGATATCCAAAATCTCTCTACATTTCCCGCCTTTCTAGGCATCGCCCAAATGTTTGAGTTGCACAGATATTTTATTTCTTGTGCTATGCCTTTTTTAATGGGTCTCTCTTGCCTAGAAGTATGTATTTCTCCAAGTCACATGGTTAATTTCCTCTGCATCGTATGTTCAGGTGGCACATCCTCAAGGAAGCTTTCCCTGCTTCTCTCAGGAATGCCCACTTGACCCTTCTTTGGGTTCTCATGATTCCCTGTCATTTCAGCATAATTGAACTTTACCTTTGTTTTATAATCACCAGACTCTTACATTGTTTGCTTATAGCTGCTATATTACCTTTCTCTGTATGTTCCAACCCTAGCACAATGCTAAAATGTGGATAATATTCAAATGTAGGCTAAGCAAATAAATAATTCAACGAGATACACTCTCAGATGTGCGGAGCCTCCCTCACATCATTCATGCACCAAGAGTAGTAACTTGGTAATAGTTATGCCAATATGATTTTCCTAAAATAGAAGTAACACCCTTTTGCTCCTCTACCTTTGGGAAAACTCCATTTCTATCAATATTTTGGGAAGTCACAACTTTGCTGATGATGGGTTTTCACACCTGTCAAATAGGTCTAATCCAGTCTGTTCTTGGAAACTCTCAAGATGAGTTATGGATCCAATGAGAACGATGAAAAGGAGCTTTGCAGAATCAGAGGCACTGCACAAACTATGGCATTATTATACACACCTTTTAAAAGTGTCATGGTGCCATTTAACCTTCTCTTGCTCTGAGAATCATCTTGACCTTAGGAATTCACTCTTCAGTTTGAAGTTGGATAAACAAAGGTAAAGCTTCAACATCCTTTCTTTAGAATTAAAGAGGAAAGATGGCGATTATGCATGTTTGTATTCTGCGCTTCTTAGAACTGTTAGCAAGTGTGTCTAGAGAGAGATCAGCTCTCAAGGCCCTATATTTTAAACATCTGTTTTTAAACAATAGCTTTCTCTTTAGACACTCATTGTTTTGACATTTGTAGATTTGCTGCAATGGAAGGTCAATAACCATGCAGTGGTAGAAAGTATATCCCCTTTTTGCATGGTCCCTCTGAGGAGAGGTAATTCATACATCTTCTAAAGCCTGAACCATGGCATCACCAAGGTGGAAGGGAAACTTTTAAGGCCTGTGAGCATGGAATCCTCTCATTCCGTCTCAATTATGGAAACACCTACACTAAATAGTACATCAAAAATTACAGTGCTTGGCTTTGAATGAACATATAGGCATATATCCCTGAATATGCAGTATCTGTACTAGCAAAAAAGAAGCCATTCTTGCACCCTTTATAACATTGGTGTCACTTGTATCTTAGCTTCATTTGAAATCTTGAGATTACATTTAATCAATTCTTTTTCTCCATTTATTCATTCATTGAGTCATACAACAAACATTTATTAAATTTTGACCATCTGCCAGGGGCTGAGCTAAGTGCTTAAGACAAAGCTCTGGTCTCCCCCAAGGGTGAGGCTGACAGCTAACAAGGAAGAAAATGTATCTTTAAACGAAGTGATATAAATGACATAAAACAAAAGAAAATGAAACAAATAACAGGTCTTCCTTTATAAATATATATATTTAGCTAGGACCTCTAAGAAAGGCTTGCTTCTTGAGGGAAATGATATTTAAACTTTGGCTTGAAGGCTGAGTTCTTCAGATGAGTAAAAGAAAGAAGAGAGTGATTTTAATGTAGAAGGTAGAGTGTGCAGTCAAAAAGCTCATGGAGTACAGTGTGTCAACTCAGGGAATAATAAGTTGTTCAGTGTGGCTATAGTTTTTGGAAGTGGAGGGGGAGGAATAAGAGATAGGAAAACTCAACAGAAATTGGGTTTTGGAGGACCTTGACTGCTATGAGTTTGGCTGTTGTTCAGTGGAGAAGGGGGAATCATTGAGGAATGTTAAGCTACTTCATCACAAGAAATTAGGTGTTTTATTTGAGACTAGAACATCGAAATCCTTGCCATTTTTCTGAGAAGTGGCCTAGGCCAAGTAACACAAAGGATTGGTCTCTCATTCTTTCCTCTTATACCTTAGTCTCTCCAGATGAGTTTTAGAGTACATGAAATCTATTTTTTCTGAGATTGGAATCCTTAACATGAGTTCTGCCTTTTTCTCACTTTAGGAACTGAATATCTTGAGGCACTTATTCCTTATCAATAACAAACCTATTCACTCTAGGTATGTTTTGGTGTGAAACAAAACCAGAGAATTACTTTTTAGGGTAGAGATTAATAGTATTCATCACATTCAATACTCCTCTCCTTTCTGGCACACAGTAAGTCTTCCCAGCTTCCCTTGCACTTAGTTTGATCCACACAACTAGTTCTGGCCGATGGATTATGAACATAAATGATTAGCTGTAATTTCTGATTAAAATACTTTAGACTGGGTATGAGTTTTCTATTTTTTTCCCTCCTGCTGATGCAATACTAGTAAACTCAATATCAAAATATGATAGAACCTTCATCAGCTGGATTCCTGAATGACCATGTGGAGCAGAGCTACCTGCTGACTGTGTCAGGAAAGAAGAACCTGCAATTAACCTTTGTTGCATTATGCCACTGATATTTTAGAATATATTTGTCACCACACTCAGGGAGACATTAAGGATGTTTGGGGCCTGAAGATTATACAATATGAAGTGTGGGTGCTTTTATAGAAACAGACACAAAACTAACTTACCTTTGCAAAATTAACAAAAGTATATGAACATGAAAACTCATTGCTAGGGCCTTCTTAGGACCTTGGAAGGGGTCTGGATGGTGAGGGGCTCTGGAGCTAAGCTTTTTTAGATTCGTAGTAAATCTGCCTCTTCCCACAGCACAGCCTACCTTAATCTACTTTCCTAGAAACATTTGTGTTCCAGGCCTATGTTTCATTATAGAAGGGAAAGCTTTTTCTTTGTATAGGGAAATTTCTGCATCCCTGTAAAGATAGGGAACATTCTGGAGTAGGGCTCATGAAGATTCCTTTTCCCTTGAAACTATTACTTGGGGTGACATCCACACTTGTGTATAAGCCCAATGATACCTTTTGCCTCTTTTGAAAGATAAATATATGTACCTTTGCAGTTGAGGGGGCTAGTTTGCCAAACGGCACAGCTTTTGCCCTCATCAGCTTTGAGAGTTTTCAGATTTCTCTCAGAAATTCTCTGTGATTGATTGATTGATAATTAATCTATTCATTTATTCAGTGAATATTTATTGTGTTTGGTATTATTAGAATTGCTAGAAATATCATGATGAACAGTATATACATGGTACCTAACTCCTGAGAGTTAAAAATTTAGCAAATTAATTGATCTATTACTATCAAGATATATGGAACCTTAGTTAGTTCTCTTTGATCTGTGGGGTAAGATTGTCCTTCTGAGCCAAATGGGTTCAATAACCTTTGCCCCTTTCCTTCCTCCCATTTGAGGCACTCAAATCAAATGAATTGGGTCATTCACGAAATTTGTTATAGCCTCAGGAAGAAAAGTTCTATTTAAATCCAAATCATTAGCACCAATAAATCTAAAAATAGACATATAAATTCATAATGCATTTAAATAACTCTAAAATAAATATGTGTGTTGATTAAGCAGTGCCATAATTGGAACTCTGTGGGTGGAAGTGGGATGAGGGGGAGATAAAATCACCTTTCTTCTAGTCCTTATTAACCACCAAAATTTAAGAAGTGTTACTTGGAAGAATAATTATGAGAGCATCTCTGATTACAAAGGGCAGGCTAATGTGATTAGTTTCTATGAGACATTTTTGCAAACTGTATGTGCATTTCCTTTGAGTCTATTTCTTATTGTTATTATTAAAATTTTTGTTAAATTGCTAAAATCTCATAGCAGTCAAGTAGCTTTTGTGAGCATAGTGCTAAATGTGGAGCTTGGGTACACTCAGGTAATCATAGAAATATGAATGGTGCTCATGGATTAGCATCCACTTTTTTTCCAATTTCATGCACTTTGTAGGCCATGGTGCCTCATTCTTATTGTGTGATACATAAAGGCTCAGTACTTAGAGATTTTCTGGTTTTAGTGTCAACCCCTTATTTTCTCCCCAATAACAGCTATCTTTATAACACCCACATATTTTAAATTAAAGAAAACATAAATACATGCAAAACTGTCATTGGCTTTTAAGGTATTATATAAGTGATTAAATTTTATCACGAAGAGACAACTAGCTAATCGTTTTAGTAGAACACATAAAACCTCATAAAATCCAAAAGTTAAATTTTGTCATATAATGGGCATCCCTTAGAGAAACCAACAGAGTTTCCTTTTCCTCCTGAATAAATTCTAAACAGTCCTTAGAAAATGAATTACCGGACTGCAAATCAGGATGAAATATTTTATAGCTGTAAAACTAAAGCTACTTTCAGACCACTTACTTGGAGGAGAAAAAAAAGGGAGGGAGAGCAACTTGTCAATCCTGTTGTTGTGGCATCCCTGCCAATGGCATCAGATGCTTGGCTCTGCCTCCATTTTAACAGTTTGACCTTGTTTAGAACAACCTGAATCTAATCGCCAGGCCTCCCTCACAATTCCCCCACCCATAATAGAAAGCACACACCTCCGAGAGCGCATTCAGCTGGAGCTTTGCCAATAGAAGTAATTACATGATGAAACTATTTAACTTTGACTAAAATACTCTCACCAGGTTCTTGCAAACGGTGTGTCTTATATCTTGTCGAAGCAATTTTATATCATGCCTTTAAAGTACAGTAATGGCCCCTTGCATTGACAGAATCCTCGTAAAAGGAGAAGACCAAGACCTGGCTCATGAAGTGGTATTGATTTTCTGAGTTCCTGCTCGAGTTGCCAAAGATACAACACTGTTGTTAGGGAGAAGAGATGCTTTGGCCTTCAATATCACAGGAGGGTTCCTCAGTAAGCACAGGCATCAGGAGGCCACAGTGATAAATAATGTATTGGGGTGATAACTGCCTGTAGTACTTGGTTAGTTTTAACGTGACTCAGCACTTGTTCATCCCAAATGCTTCTTGATGTCACCAGTGGCTGTGGAGGACTGTTCTATATATAAATAGTGCCCAGACTCTAAGAGAGTGCCTCTTGAGGGTTAATTTACATGAATGATTTATTTTAGGCAGAATTTTCTAAATTTTAATCATTAAGAACAATGAACAGATTCAACTTCTAGCTAGAGTGATGGCTTCAATTTGTTGCTTAAAGAGAGCTTAAACGTGTCTGCAGATCCGTAACTATATCTAATACAGGTTAAGTTAGTTTTTAGTCATTTCTAGTAAGTCCATGTGAAAAAGATTTATAACCTTGAGCATAGCTCTACGTATGTCATTACAGACAGCAAGCAAAGGAAACCAAGCATCTTGATCAGATGCTTGCAAAATGTACATTTCTACCGACCTACATAAGTGCATACAACTTAATGTTCACTTTTTTCCATTTTACATTGATAAACTGCACAATGTCTAATACTGAATAAAAGTAGAAAGACGGATCTCTGACAATTTTCAAGAAAAACTGAAAGTTATGTTTTTTAATCTGTTGAGAATATGAATACCTATACTCAAAACCTTTTTTCCCTTTGGCCATGGTGGGGAATGTGCTACAGAGATGCAAATAACAGGAATAGCATTATATTGACATGGCTCTGAACCACACAGTATGTATCCTTAACTCCAGCCCTCACAGGGTTCATTTGAGCACCCTATGAGAGCGAACAAGCAAGCACATGTGGTCACCCCTCACCCAGAAGACACAGAAGGAAAACAAGAAGCAGAGGAAAAAACTGCAGCCCTTCTGTTAATTAGAAAGATATTGTCCATTCGTTTCTGTCTCCTCCCGGTTCCAACAAAAAGGATGCCCTAGCAATTTGACTGTGATCAGGTGTACAGGTTGTACACTGCTTAATTTTCAGGAATTTCACTAAAGTCACAGGGCTTTTATTGAAACACCTTTGTTTGGTGGACGGGGTACTGTCTGCTTTGTAGTCTGCACCAACAGTTTCACTGGAATCGTGCAGTGCTCAGCCAGCATGGACATATGCAGCCACCCTGGGGGAAGAGAAGTGATGTAATGAGATGTTCCTGCCTCAACCTCCTCATCCTCACTGGAAGCAGTTAGAGGCCACAGATAACTCTAGCCTGGTCTTGGGAGAGAAGAACTTAGAATCAAAGCTGAAATTGAAGTTTTAAAATAAATAGGAGTGGGTCTTAAATGAGGCAATTCTAACCACCAAAAGGAACTGCAGACTTAGGAAATCAGACCAAGATGTTAAGAGAATGATTTACCAGGGGAAGAAGACAGTTGGACATGGTAGAATTAGGGGTCAGCTATAGAAAAGAAATTAAACTGTTTTGTTTCCACTTCAATGTGTTACAACCCATGTAAAATGAGGTACATATGAAATGAGGAGATTATGACTTTTATTTACTGCAGTCAGATAGTATTTTTTTCAGGTCCAAATCCATACTGATTTTTTCATGAGTCTAAGAAAAGTTACTTGCCTGGAAATCAGCTTTGCTCAAGTTTGTACTCCATTTCCAGTAACAAGGTTTTCTCCTTGTCCTATGACTGCTGTGCATCCTATTTCCAAGGATGGGCTATCACTTAATCCTCGGTCAGAATCCAGTCTTGTTGTGTTTCTGTATAACCTAATGCCTTCACAGCTGTGATCCTAATTTACTCTAAACAGTTGACTGAATCTCCATCCTTTATCAGGGCCTTACTTTGTCTGATGCCAACAAGGTAAGGGCCCATTGAAATTCATATGGAGAGCCCCTCAAGCTAATTAGTGTTGTTGGAGATGTGCTGCTGCAGGACCTTTGGAGGGCCTTGCTGTTTGGTCAGCAGCCTCTCAAGACACTGCATACCTTATTTCAGGTGGAAGGAAGGATTTTGCCAATCCCAATACCACCCAACACTTACCATTTGGTTGTCAAGGAATGCTGTGATTCGTGGGGACTATCATGTTCTTGTTCTAAATGTTCTGTCATCTTAGATGGACGATCTAAGGATAGTTAAGGGTCCATTAGCCTGGGGCAAATGAGGAGGCGGTGCCCTCTGCAACTTGATGGAGGTCAGCTAAGGACAAATGAAAGATAACACTAATTCACACAGTGGGTAATAAAATGAGGGACCTCATTATCCTAAAAGGTGATACTGGCAGGAAATATAAATGGATTTTAAAAGGGTTTGGACAAATTTATGAATGACAGATTCATAAATGGTTCTAGAGAGAAGTGGGATGCAGTCAACCTTTAAGGTAGATGTCAGAAAGGACAGTCATGCCTTCTTGGGCCCTGCCCCTTAGAGCTTCTCTTGACAATAGGACCTAGAATTGGAGGAAACACAGCCATGGGCGATCAGTCTATTCCAGGCTGAGAAACATAAAGGCAGCAGCATGATGTGCTGGGGAGAATATGGGCTTTGGAGCCACACTACGTTTCAGCTAGGTATCTCTGGGAAAAGTCAGGTGTCTGAAAAAAGGAGGAATAACATACAATATGCACGTTGTCCAGTTTTGGGGATCAAAGAAATTATGTGTAAACTGTATGACAAGTCTAATACATGGTATGCACTCAAAAATTATAACTACCACTAAGTAAATCCATGGAAATGAAAATGACACTCTTTGCTACTTTCCAAGCACAGTCACTTATGCTGGGCTGGTAGATTCATCACATAACTATAAATAGTGCCCATAACTAGATATTTCATCTATGGAATTTACATATTTTAGAAGACCATTACCCAGGGAATCTTGGTAAGCTGACGTTGCTTTGAAGAGATTGATTCCAAGAGCAGCCTTAGGTATTGTGATTCCTTGATGTAATTTCAGAGATTTTGGAAAGTATTAGGTATCCACACCACAGTCTCACGCCTCTTCCACCTCTTACCTCTTTGCAGAATTTTTTATATAAAGGACAAGACTTCTTATAGCTTTGAAAGTTTTCCAGATTCCTTTTTGAGGAAAGAAAAGGTACATCTAATGAGAACTGCTCATCAGCATCACAGCTGCTACCACCCTGCTGAAGAATTTGAACTTTGAGAAGTTTACCAAAAATAAATAAATAAAAATGTAAAAATATTTGTAATGCTAAAATTGATGAGATTTAGAGGTAGGTGACACATTTGTTTAGGAAAATACTCTGAGGAGTTCTGTTTCCTGAGAAAGAAAAACTCCTTTGAACTTAATGAAAATAATTAAGAGAAAGTAATCACATAGTTTTGTAAAAAGTATTCACCAAGTAATTTAAAAATATATATAATTTGTGTTTTACAGTGGCAGTCAATAAAGGAGAGGGACAAGAGCCTTTTGCTTCAGTGTCTAGGGAACAAAATGACCAGTAAGAAATATCCTGGGACAGGGATGGCCAAAGGACTTAAAGATTAATGATATTTGGTTTTCTATTTTAGGTTGTTCTTATTTCGTGCTATGCCATGGTCTCTTCTGTTTTACCCAAACTATAAATTAAAGTTAGGCACACACAATAGCTTTGTACTGTGCCTGGGAGAACAAAAAGCACAGAGATGAGGATGCACATGGATTGGTAAAGTGGTCTAGGAAAGAGGATTAGTCTGAGAAGGCATGACTGTATATGTAAAGGAATCAATGGGAGTGACCAAGAAAGTAGGACTCCTCTTTTTTTCCTGGACATTCCCAAATATGTTCGGGATCAAACCACTTTTCCATGTGTAGGACTGGGCTGAGTCATTTCATTAGGACATTTTGAGAGAAATGTGACCCTAAAAAATGGGAGGAGGACTTGAGACAATCATATTATATGGATATTATCAGTCAAATTCCACTGAAATGAATGTAACTTTAAGATCCCAAAGATGATGACATATGTTAATTTAACCACTGTCAATCATGGAGACATGGACCAAAGCAAATAATACAAGTCAAATTAATATTGTTGTTTACACATGCACAGTGCTTGAAACTTTACAAAATACTTTCATCTCTATTATACATTTGACTAAACCACCCTCTGAAGTAGGTAGCAAATTATGGCAATTTTATATTTTACCAAATGTAGGTACCCAGAAATCTCATCTTTCAAGAAGTTATACTTCACTGTATGCAGGTAATGCTTTCGATATTTGTTTTAGGTTAAACATTTGACTCACAGAGTTGGTTAGAGAACCCACATGGAATGAAATGTTGGTTTTGTTACAATTTATGAACCCTGGTATTCAACATTAATTTAGAAAATGTAGAGGGGACATTTGCTGAGCCAAATACACAGGTCTCGGGTATCTTGGACACACAGAACAATATGTAAAGTAATAGCAAAAACAAACAGCTTAGGAAAAGCAAAGCAAAGTATTTTTGTAATTTCTGAAAAGGATTTACAACCTATATAAACATGAATCATAAACCCAACGGCAAATAGATCCAAGCTCTTTCAGGAAGATGTTTCGTTTATATATGGGAACTAAAAACTCAGGATAAGAGAGAGAGTCAACAACAAAAAATTCACATTGCTCAAAACACATAATACCGTGGTAAATGATTATTCTGACATTTTAGTTATAGACATTTGATTTTAATTTCTTCAGCACCTGTGCTCACTTTCTAGGGACAAGACATGCCAGTAATCCTCTCAGAATTTGGGGGGTTATATATCCTTATGGAAGGCCTCTGCTTTAAAATATTAGAAAAGTTCCTCTGTTAACTTTCTACTCTATGCCCACTAGAAAGTGTCAAATTGTCTCCATCAAGTGGGACATAAAGGCATCTAATCCAAGCTTTGTGACATACTAGGTGAGTGGCCTTGAACAAGCTGCTTATGTTCATCCATTTATTCAATCAATCAGTAGATATTTATTGATTTCCTATCACATTTTAAACACCATATTTATCACAATGGTCAAAGTGAACATGAGAAAACATAGCACTTACCATTTAGGAAAGTGCTTGAAATAGGGAAGAAGAGTTTAAAATAGTGTCTGGCACCCAGGAGGTCCTCTAATAAATGTGTCTAATGAATAAAAGAAAACCCAGAAAATATACAAGTAAAAAAAAGAAAGAAATGCGCATACATACATACAGACACACACGTCTTTAATATGTTGGTGTATATTCAGACTGTTTTTCATGAATATGGAAGCATCTATGAGTTGAGTTTATGCTATACATACATACCGTTTTGCAATTTGATTTTTCTTCTCTTAATAAGATACATACTAAACATTATTTAACACTAATATTAGTTAATACTTTCTCATAAGCTAACCATTTTAGTTTTTCTAAAAAATTTCCTGCAGAAATGATAAACATCCCTTTCTTGTTCTATCTTCTACCAGAAGTTTAAGTTTCATGGTCTTTCATACTTTTCACACATTGATTTATGCACATTTTATTTAATCATATAGGGATTTTATTTTTGTTTTACATAGATAGTTTATGTATGTGTGTGTGTATATATATATTTATGTATCTATGTATGTATGAATATGAAATGTGCTTTTTAAACATATATCATGGATACCCTTCAGATCAAAAGGACCTGGATAATATGAATTGAATACTATATTGTGATATAAATAAACAAGTTTATTCAGTTGTTTCCCCACTGATGATTATTCAGATTATGTCTCCTATTTTTTTTTTTCTTTTTGAGACAGTCTTGCTCTGTCACCCAGGCTGGAGTGCAGTGGAGCAATCTCAGCTCACTGTAATCTCTGCCTCCTGGGCTCAAGCAATCCTCCTGCATCAACCTCCCAAGTAGCTGGGACTACAAGCATATACCACCATGCCCGGCTAATTTTTGTTTAGTAGAAATGGTGTTTCGTCGTGTTGGCCAGGCTGGTCTCGAACTCCTGACCTCAAGTTATCTGCCCGCCTTGGCTTCCCAAAATGCTGGGGTTACAAGCGTGAGCCACCTTGCCCAGCTCCACTTTTTTAAACCAATTTAAAAAGTTTCCCAATAAATGTGTTTGTAATATATCCTTGTGGACTGATATTTCTACAGGATAGAACCACAGAAGAACAATTCCTGAGATAAAAGTCTTTATTTTTAATAAATATTGACTAATTGTTTTCCAGAATGCTTAGGAATCTATATTTTATCAGTAGTGTATAAGAGAACAATTTTCCCCACATCCGTAGCAGCACCATGCACTGTCCTGGCATGAACTTTCAGGGACTCTCTTGGCTGAGAAGACAGTTATACATGGTTGCCTCTGCCTGGATTCTAGGCCCTGTGTAACATGAATTCAATTTAACATTTGAGTATTACCCCTCCTTACTGTTCTGTTCTACAGAAACCCTTCATTTTAGCCAAAGTAGTTGCATTGTTTCTAAAACCAATTTCATCTCTTCTTATTCTTTCCCCTTTTTCCAGGGCTATTCTTCCACATCCTCTTGGGTTTTTCTCCCATTCTGCTACCTCTCTCCTCCTGTTAAATTTTTCCCTGCTCTTCAAGCTCCATTTTCCTCTCGGTGCTCTTGAAACCCTCAACTGTGTTCCTCTCCACACTTTTTATTCACGATATTTCATTCATGCCTGTTTTGTGGCACTTTTGTATAATATATTTTATCATATACAGTTCTTTATGTACTTGCTTATTGCCCATAATAAGCAGTAACATCTCTGAAGACAGAGGATGTGTCTTCTCATTAGTGTTTTTTATACTGACACTTTAATTTTTATCAAATTGAATTGAGGGATTAATGAGATATTCCATTGTACTCATTAAATGCAGAGAAAAAGGCAAAAGCAGCATTAAGAAATTGAGTATATTTCACATGCAAGTTACTAGGAGAATGAGGACTCCTTTCTTTCAAAATCAGGAACAAGAGGAGAACACAGTTCGGAGATAAAATTAATATATTTGGGCGGGATTCATTTCGGTACTGTCGGCCATCCAGGTGGCAGTATACAAAAGGAGGTGGCTGCATGTAATGCTGATTTTAGAGAGAGCCGGAACTTAAAATACAAAGATACACTTTTCTCAATTTATTTCACATTTCATTTTATACATTTTGAGGCCAGACTGAGGTAGCACATGGGTAATAAATAGGCAAAATGATTATTTTCTATATGTAAATACTATGTGAAGTGAAATTGGGTAAGAAACTGGCTAACAGGTTTTAATCTCCCATTATTCATTACAAAGATCACATAGTGGAAATCTTATTTTCTCAAGGGAGGCAAGTTGGTGATAGTCACACTTCTGTTCCTTTGTTTTGTGAATATTGCTCTTGGTTCTCTCTAGGGCTGGCTGACATTCAGTAGCTGTCCCACGCCTGTGTGGTCATTTACGTTTTCAAGATATTGAAATCCTTCCCCATTGAATGTTAGATCATTTATGCCCCATGGGAGTGCCTTCTTGCGATTACCCTGAAATCCCAAACCCTACTCTTAGAACCACTTTTTCCTCACTGCCTCCTCCCATCTTCTTCACCTCAGACTTCCTCAAGATCTGACAACTAAATGTTAATACCTGACAAAGTAGAGCTCTCCATGATCTGGTTATAGCTCTGGGCCTGGTGGGGTCTACACACAACTGGATTATCCCCAGAATCTCAGCCATCACATCTTTGAATCCACACAAAGCATGGTTGAGGTGCCCCCTCTCTTATTTGAACAAGGAATTCATCAGTTGTCCATCTGAACATGAACCTTCTGCATCCATAGAGTGCTATATAGTCTCGATAAATGGTTAATACATTAAACCGGAGCTACAAAAGCTCGTGATGTTGGAGAATAAGAGGTTCATTGTAAAAAATACTGTAAAAAATTATCTCAGAGAGGACGAATATATGCAAACCTTGTTTGTTTCCATGTTTGCATTTAAAAGTGGCGAAGGCTACTTTAATGAGAGATGACAAAGAATGCCCATTTGTGAATTTAAATCTGATTTGTTTTAGTATAGTTTTTACCAAGTAAAGCACTGAGGGAGGCTCTGTGCTACTGCTGTTACTGGTATTATTTAACTTATCTGTACTTTCTAATAAAAAAGATGAAGAAATAAAAAACTGTTCATCTTTATTTATTGATTTCCTTGTGAGGATAGTTAAAGTTGACACAGATCAATCACAATAAAGCTAAATGGATGATATAGTGTAACACAACCTGGGGTTGCAAGTGGAGTTTTAATTATGAGAATATTAATGTTTTTCTATATGCAGATTGGGTAGGAATGGGATTTTCTAAGTACTCAGGGACCAGGGAACAGAGTTTACAGAATTCTTACCATCTCCACACATGCTTCAGCAAAGTTTCCAGCTCCTTGGGGAGCAGAGAAAAGGAGGAAGAAAAGGAAGTCAAATAGCCATTTCTCAAATTTCTCATTAAATCTGTGTTTTACCCTGTTCTTCTTTGGAAATCCTAAATGAGATTAATATCTGACATTGTTAAGAAAGAGAAAAGGGGGATACACAAAGGTGGTGAAGCAGCCTGCCAAAGGCAGAATATCAGCCTTGAGCTTAAAAGAAATATTGTAAATAATTAGAAAATATTGTAGCTTCAATTGCACACATCAACCCCATACACCACATCAGTAGAGTCATTTTCCCTCTGCTTTTTACTCCCATCACTTTTGTATGTTTCTAAGCTGTCGGGGGAACAAACAATCTCTGTTGGAAAAAAAGAATGTTACCAATGGTCTTATCTTCTTTTTTATCTTTTATTTTTATGTATTTATTTTAATTTTTGTGGGTATATAATAGATGTATATATTTATGGCTTACATGAGATAAGGCATACAATGTGTAATAATCACATCAGGATAAATTTATTTATTTTTTGTGTTACGAACAATCCAATTATATCTTCTACTTATTTAAAAATGTACAATTAAATCATTTTTGACTATAAACACCCTGTTGTGCTAGGAAATAGGTCTTATTAGTTCTTCCTATCTACTTTTTGGTACCCATTAACTATCCCCACTCCCTCAAAACCACTGCCCTTCCCAACTCTGGTATCTGTCTTTCTACTCTCTATCTCCTTGAGTTCAAATATTTTCATATGTATCTTTCACAAATAAATGATAACATGCAAACTTTGCCTTTCTGTGCCTGGCCTATTTCACTTAACATAATAACCTCCAGTTCCATCCATGTTATTGCAAATAACAGGGTCTCATTCTTTTTTATGACTGAATAGTACTCCATTGTGTATGTTTACCACATTCCATTATCCATTCATCTGTTGACGGACACTTCAGTTGCTTCCAAATCTTAGCTATTTTGAATAGTGCTGCAGTAAACATGAGAGTGTAGATAACTCTTCAATATACTGATTTTCTTTCTTTTGGGCACATACCTAGGTGTGGGCACAGGATTACTTAGGTGCCGAGGCAAGAGACTGAAGGCAGAAATTGTCCCAGTATAATAAAGAAAATAGTTAGAATAAGAATAGTCATAATACAAATTAGATATAGAGATGATCATGGACAATTATCCATCATTATTATAAACATTATTAATCATTAGCTTTTAATGTTACTCTTTGTTGCATTACTAATATAACCTAGGAATAACTGGCGGGTGTAGGGTCAGGTGCTGAAGGGACATTGTGAGAAGTGACCTAGAAGGCAAGAGGTGAGCCTTCTGTTATGCCTGCATAAGGGCCGCTTGAGGGCTCTTTGGTCAAGCGGTAATGCCAGTGTCTGGGAAGGCAGCCGTTACTTAGCAGACCACAAAAGGGAGTCTCCTTTCCTTGGAGGAGTCAGGGAACACTCTGCTCCACCAGCTTCTTGTGGAAGGCTGGATATTATCCAGGCCTGCCCACAGTCATCCGGAGGCCTAAACCCCTCCCTGTGGTGCTGTGCTTCAATGGTCATGCTCCTTGTCCACTTTCATGCTCCTCCCGTACTCCTGGTTCCTCTTTGAAGTTCGCAGTAGATAGCAGTAGAAGAATCAGTGAAAGTCTTAAAGTCTTTGAGCTTTCTTATAAGTGCAGAGAAGAAAATGCTGATGTATGTTGCCTTCTCTCTCTGCTTCAGCTACCTAAAAGGGAAAGGTCCCCTATCCTGTAATCATGTGACTTGCTTCACCTTGTCAGTCACTTAGAAGATTCACCCTCCTTACCCTGCCCCCTTGTCTTGTATGCAATAAATATCATCCAGCCCAGACTTTCAAGGCCACTACAGGTCTCTGCATCTTGATGGTAGTGGTCCCCTGGGCCCAGCTGCTTTCTCTTTGTCTCTTTGTCTTGTGTCTTTATTTATTACAATCTCTCGTCTCCGCACACAGGGAGAACACCCACTAAGCCCCGTAGGGCTGGAACCTACACCTAGGAGTGAGATTGCTGGATTGTATGGTAGCTAAATTTTTAGTTTTTTGAGGAACCGCCAAACTTCTCCACTGTAAATTAGTGGTTGTACTAATTTATGTTTCCACCAACAATTTATGATGGTTCTCTTTTCTCCACATTCTTGTCAGCATTTGTTATTGGCTGACTTTTGGATAAAAGCCATTTTAAATGGAGTGAGATGATATCTCTTTATAATTTTTATTTGCATTTCACTGATGATCAGTGATGTTGAGCACCTTTTCATACACCTGTTTGCCATTTGTCTTCTTTTGAAAATTGTCTATTCAGATCTTTTGCCCATTTTTAAATCAAATTATTAGATTTTTTTCATACAAAGTTGTTTGAGCTCCTTATATATTCTGGTTAATAATCCTTTGTCAGATGGGTAGTTTGCAGATATTTTCTCCCATTCTATGAGTTGTCTCTTCACTTTGTTGATTGTATCTTTTGCTCTGCAGAACCTTTTTAACTTGGTGAGAACCCATTTGTCCATTTTTGCTTTGGTTGCCTGTGCTGGTAGGATATTACTCAAGAAATCTTTTTCCAGTCCAGTTTCCTGGAGAGTTTCCCCCAATGTTTTCTTTTAGTAATTTCATGGTCTGAGATCTTAGATTTGTATCTTTAATCTATTTTGATTTGATTTTTGTGTATGGCAAGAGCTAGGGGTCTAGTGTCATTCTTTTGCATGTGGATATCCAGTTTTCCCAGCATCATTTATTGAGGAGACTGTCCTTTTCCCAATGTATATTCTTGTTACCATTGTCAAAAATGAGTTCACTGTAGATGTATGGGTTTATCTCTGGGTTCTCTATTCTGTTCTACTGATCCTTATATCTGTTTTTATGCCAGTACTGTACTGTTTTGGTTACTGTAGCTCTGTAGTATAATTTAAAATAAGGTAATGTCATTCTTCCAGTTTTGTTCTTTTTGCTTAGGAGAGTTTTGGCTATTATGGGTCTTTTGTGGTTCTATATACATTTTAGGATTTTTTTCTATTTATGTGAAGAATGTCTTTGATATTTTGATAGGGATTGCATTGAATCTGCAGATTGCTTTGGGTAGTATGGACATTTTAGCAATGTTGATTTTTCCAATCCATGAACATGGAATATCTTTCAGTTTTTTGCTGTCCTCTTCAATTTCTTTCATCAGTGTTTTATAGTTTTTATTGTAGAGATCTTTCACATCTTTGGTTAAGCTAATTTCTAGCTATTTAATTTTATTTGTGGCTATTGTAAATGGGATTACTTTCTTGATTTCTTTTTCAGAATGTTCACTTGGCATATAGAATGCTACTAATTTTTGTATGCTGTTTTTGTATCCTGCAACTTTACTGAATTTGTTTATCAGTTCTAATAGTATTATGGTGGAGTCTTTAGGTTTTTCCAAATATGAGATCATATCCTCTGCAAACAAGGATAATTTGACTTATCTCTTTCCAATTTGGATGTCCTTTCTTATTTTCTCTTGTCTGATTGCTCTAGCTAGGACTTCCAGTATTATGTTGAGTAACAGTGGTGAAAGTGGCCATCCTTGTGGTATTCCTTATCCTAAAGGGAAGCCCTTCAGTTTTTCCCCATTCAGTATGATACTAGCTATGGGTTAATCCTATATGGCCTTTATTATGTTGAGATAAGTCCCTTTTATACCAAGCTTTTTTGAGAAGGTTTTTTTTTTTTTTTTTGTCATCAAGGGATGTTGAATTTTGTCAAACACCTTTTCAGCATTAATTTAAATGATCATATGTTTTTTGCCCTTCATTCTGTTGATATGATGTATCACATTAATGATTTGCATATGTTGAACCATCCTTGCATTCCTGGGATAAATTTCATGTCATCATGATTAATGACCTTTTTAATGTATTGTTATATTTGGTTTGCGAGTATTTTGTTGAGAGTTTTTACACCAATATGCATCAGTGATATTGACTTGTAGTTTTTTTTTTTTTTTTTTTGAGACAGAGTCCTGCTCTGTCACCCAGGCTGGAGTGCAGTGGCGCCATCTCTGCTCACTGCAAGCTCCGCCTCCCAGGTTAACGCCATTCTCCTGCCTCAGCCTTCCAAGTAGCTGGGACTACAGGCGCCCGCCACCACACCCGGCTAATTTTTTTGTATTTTTAGTAGAGATGGGGTTTCACCATGTTAGCCAGGATGGTCTCGATCTTCTGACCTCATGATCTGCCCTCTCGGCCTCCCAAAGTGCTGGGATTACAGGCATGAGCCATCGCCCCTGGCCAGTTTTTTTTTTTTTTTTTTTAATGTGTCTTTGTCTGGTTTTGGTATCAGGATAATACTGGCCTCATAAAATGAGTTTGGAGGTATTTTCTCCTCCTCTGTTTTTCAGAATAGTTTGAGTATGATTGGTGTTAGTTCTTTAAATGTTTGGTAGAATTCAGCAGTGAAGCCCTCAGGTCTTGGGCTTTCCTTTGCTGAGATACTTTTTACTTGATCTCATTACTTATTAAGGTCTATTCAGGTTTTAGGTTTCTTCGTGTTTCAATATATAGGTTGGATGTGTTTCAATATGTAAGTTCAATATGTAGGTTGATTTATCAATTTCTCCCAGATTTTCCAATTTATTGGCATATAGTTGCTCACAGTAGCCACTAATGATCATTTGAATTTCTGCAGTGTCAGTTGTAATGTCTCGTTTTTCATCACTGATTTTATTTATTTGGGTCTTCTCTCTTTTTTCTTAGTATGGCTAGAGGTTTGTGAATTTTGTTGGTCTTTTCAAAAAACAACTTTTTGTTTCCTTGATCATTTGTGTATTATTTTTTAATTTCAATTTCACTTATTTCTGCTCTTATTTTTATTTTTTTATTTCTTTTCTTATACTAATTTTGGGTTTGGTTTTCTCTTACTTTTCTATTTCTTTAAGATGCATCATTAGGTTATTTATTTGAAGTTTTTTCTCTTTGTTGATGTAGGCACTTATAACTATAAACTTCCCTCTTAGTACTGCTTCTGCTGTGTCTTGTAGGTTTTAGTATGTTGTGTTTCCATTTTCATTTGTTGCAATTAACTTTGCAGTTGCCTTCTTAATTTCTTCATTGACCCACTTGTCATTCAGGAACATATTGTTTAATTTTCATGTGTTTCTATAGTTTTCAATATTCCTCTTGTTATTTGTTTCTAATTTTATTCCATAGTGGAAGAAAAGATGGTTGATATATTTTCAGGGTTTTTAAAAATGTTTTAAGACTTATTTTGTGACCTAACATATGGTCTGTCTTTGAGAATAATCCATGTGCTGAGGAAAAGAATGTGTATTCTGAAACCATTGGATGAAATGTTCTATAAATATCTATTAGGTTCATTTGGTCTATAGTGTAGATTAAGTTCAATGTTTCTTTGTTTTTCTGTCTAGCATATCTGTCCAAAGCAGAAAGTGTAGTGTTGGAGTCTCCAGCTATTATTGTATTGGTGCCTATCTCTCACTTTAGCTTTAATAATGTTTGCTTTATATATCTGGGTGCTCCGGCATTGGGTGCACATATATTTACATTTGTTCTATTCTCTTGCTGAACTGACCTCTTTGTCATTATATAGTGGCCTTCTTTGTTTCTTCTTATGGCTTTTGTCTTGAAATTTACTTTGTCTGATATAAGCATATCTCCTCCTGCTCTTTTTTCATTTTTATTAACATGGAATATCTTTCCATCCTTTTATTTTTGGTCTGTGTGCATCTTTATATGAATTATGTGTCTTGTAGGCAACAGATCATTGGATCTTTTTTTTTTATTCATACATCCACTCTATGTCTTTTGATCAGAGAGTTTTTCCATTTATATTCAACATTATTGTTAATAAGTAGGAACTTATTTCTGCCATTTTGTTATTTGCTTTCTGGTTGTTCTGTGGTCTTCTCTTCTTTCTCTCCTCATTTTCCTTTTAGTGAAGGTGATTTTCTCTGGTGGTACAATTTAATTTCTTACCTTTTTGTGTATATGTTCATTGTATGCTTTTCAATTTGAGGTTATTTACTTTAAGGCTTGAAAATAATATCTTATGACCCATTATTTTAAGCTAATAACAAAAATGTTTGCATAAACAAACAAGGAAAAAGAAAACTAATACAAACTCTACACCTTAACTTCATTTTCCCACTTTTTAACTTTTTTTGTTTCTATTCGTATCTGATTGTACTATCTGTATCTTGAAAAGTTGTAGTTTTTATTTTTGATTGGTTCATCATTTAGTCTCTCTATTTAGGATAGTTTACACACCACAGTATACAGTGTCCTTTGGGAGTTTCGTTATTAAATGCCTTGAGGTAGGCAAAATCTGCTTGGGTTAAATTTGCTTGCTATAACTTTCTTGTACCTGGATATTGATATCTTTCTCTAGGTTTGGGAAGTTACTTGTTATTATCCTTTTCTACCCCTATCTCTTTCCTCTTTTAGGCCAATAGTTCTTAGATTTGCCTTTTTGAGGCTATTTTCTAGATCCTGTAGGTATGCTTCATTGCTTTTTATTCTTTTTTCTTTTGTTTCCTCTGACTGTGTATTTTCAAATGGCTTCAAGCCACTAATTCTCCCGTTTGATCAATTATTCTATTAAAAGACTCTGATATACTCTCTGGTATGTCAGTTGCATTTTTCAACTCCAAATTTTCTGCTTGATTCATTTTATTTTAATGTCTTTGTTAAATTTTTCTGATAGAATTCTGAATTCTTTCTGTGCTATCTTAAATTTCTTTGAATTTCTTCAACACAGTTCTTTTGAATTCTCTGTCTGAAAGGTCACATATCTCTTCTTCTCCAGGGTTGGACCCTGGTGCCTTGTTTAGTTCATTTGATGAGATCATGTTTTCTGGATGATCTTGATGCTTGTGGATGTTTGACTGTGTCTGGAAATTGAAGAGTTATTCCTTGTAGTCTTTGCATTTTGGGCTTGTTTGTACCCATCCTTCTTGGGAAGACTTTCCAGGTATTCAAAAGAATGCGAGTGTTGTGATCTAAGCTGTATCTGCATTAGAGGGCACCCTAAGCCCAGTAACTCCGTAGTTTTTGCATACTCATAGAGGTACTGCTTTGACAGTCTTGGATAAGATCTGGAAGAATTATCTCGATAACCAGGCAGAGACCCCTGTTCTCTCACCTTACTTTCTGCCAAACAAACAGCCCCCCCGCCACACTCTCTCTCTCTTTTCTGAGCTGCCTGCAGCTGGGGCTGGGGAAGGTGTGACACAAGCACCCCTGTGGCCACCACCACTGGGACCGTGCTGGGTCAGACCCAAAGCCAACATGACACAGGGTCTTGCTCAAGGCCCACTGTAACCACTATTTGGCTACCACCTATGTTCACTCAAGGCTCTGAGCTGGTCAGCAGGTGGCAAAGTGAGACAGTGTTGTGTCCTTCCCTTCAAGGCAATGAGTTCCTCCAGGCTCCAGGCAGGTCCAGAGGTGCCATCTGGGATCCAGAGACTGTAGTAAAAAACCTTAGAAGTCTACCTGGTATTCTATCGTACTGTGGCTGAGCTTGCATTCAAACCATAAGACTCTGTTCTTTCCATTCTTCCTTCCCACTTCCACAGGCAGAGGAGTCTCCTTGAATGGCTGTGATCCCAACGAGTCCATGGGGAGTACTGTCAGGCTATTGCTGTTGTTTCCTTAAGTTCCAAAGGCTCTTTAGTCAGCTTGTGGTGAATGCTGCCTGACCTGAGACTCATCCTTTAGGGCAGCAGGCTCTCCTCTGACCCAGGGTAGATGCAGAAATGCCATCCAAGAGCAAAGGCCTGGAATTGGGGAACCCAATAGCCCACTTGGTGTTCTACCCTTGTGTGGCCAAGCTAATACCTCAGGTGCAAGACAAAGTCTTCTTTACTTTGCCCTGTTATTTTCTTGAGGAGAAGGAGTCTCTTTCTATTGTTACCACAGCTTGGAATATGCTGAGTCTCACCTGAAGCCAGCAGGTCTTAGAGTCTCACCCATGGCCCATGACATGCTACCTAGGTATTACTGCTGGTTATCCAGGGCCCAAGGGCTTTTTAGTCAGCAGGTGATGTGTTCTGCCAGGACTGGGTCTTTATCCTCAAGGTGGCACGTTTCCTCTGCCCCAGAGTGTGTCTAGAAATGTCATCCAGGAGCTAGAGCCTCACTACTCTGACTGATGCCCTATCATACTTTGGCTGAGCTGGTATCCAAGATGCAAAAGAAAGTCCTTTTTACTCTTCCTTCTCCTCAAATAGAAGGAGGAAACTCTTTTGGAGCCACCAGCTGTGCAACCTGGGGTTGGGGAAAAGATGGCAGAAGCACTCCCTTAGCCACCCCAGCTGGTGTCTCAATAGGACACATATCCTACAAGTCCACTGGCTCTGAGCCCTGTTCAACTCTAGTACTAACCTAGGAGTTACAGTCCTTGTGGCCTAGACTGCCTTTCAAGTTTATTTAGAGACCCAGGGCACTTTAGCCCATGGTGGCAAGGCTTGCTAGAACTCAAGTTCCAGCTGCCGGGATGAGAAATTCCCTTTTGACTAGAGCTTGTTTAAATACTCTCTGCATGGGTGGGTGTCAGCTTTTAGCCTGATTTTGCTTTCTGCGGTTAGACGGCAGCACTAAATTGAGTGCAAGTTCTCACAATTGCTGTGCTCTCCCTCTCCCTAGCACAGAGATTTCTCTGTGATATGCAGCCACTGCCAGAGGATGGGGGAGGGGTGGCATTGGCAATATGAAGGGGCCTTTCCTAATCAGTTCAGTGCTTCTTTCAGTGGTATGAAGTTAAAACCAAGTACTGTGAGTACTCACCTGATTGTCGGTTCTTATGAAGGTGTTTTTTCGTGTAGATAGTTGTTAAATTGGTGTCATTGTGGGAGGAATCTTTGGTGGAGCCTTGTTGTCTGCTATCTTTTTCTGCCATCTCTCTGGTTTTGGAGTTGACTCAGACCAAACTGCTCAGATAGCAAAGTCATATGGCTAATAACAATTGTCTTTGTTTCTTATACAAGGGAAGATGGTATTAGTAACTCCAATTAACAGGGTATATGTTGTGTCTTGTCTTTCTGACAATGGGACTGCCTTTGCCCTGAGTTGCCCACACTTTCTTTCTCAGTCCCTCTTATAGCCAATATCAGATTTTGGCTGAAATTAAGCAGTTGGTGGAGAGCAATAGCTATGGATTAACTAAGGGTTCCCTGTGGGGACTGAGGCTAAATACTTTTGTCTCATTAAGCTAGTGTTCTGAAGTGGACTCACTAAGCATGTTGATCTTCTCATGGATGCCTGTTCCAGCAACTGCAGTCTTTATGGCTACTGGTAATATTTGTGTATCCAGGTAGATTGGAATTGAAGTATTTATAGCCTTATAGGGGAGAATTATGTACTTTTGTTATTGGTACATAAAATACTGCCATGTATTTCTTTTATATTTGATTTTAACCCTAAAAATCCCAGATTTTAAAATTAATAACATTAACAGAACTTGAGAAAAGTGTATGGTCCTAGTTTGTATTATACTAATAACAGATTTAAAATAATAAAAAAATTGCTTGTGCCTGGAAACATGTTTTCTGTCCTGTGCATGGGCTTTTCTCCTTCCCATCCTCTCTACAAAAACCAGAGCTGACAGGACCTGTCTGTGCTTTTATGTAAAGTGAAAGAAATAAGGCTGCTTCTCAGGGAATGTTTCTTTGATTTCCTTTTCTTTTCCAATTGGCCACCATTAATTCTAAACTTTCCTGGCATTTTCTAGGCAATAAGAATAGGGAAGGGAGGAGCTTCTGGAGGGGGATTCTGGCTCTTTCTGCAAAGTGTTCACAACTGGTTGTCCATTTTGAAACACATTCTTCCCGCATACAAAGAGATCACCACCATCTTTCACATTCAAAGACAATTGACAGTTGGTCCAGTTGCAGGAAATAAGGGTCACAGCAATTTCCATAAGGGGCAGAGTTAATGTGATTCTGGTCACTCTTAATACTGCATGAAAATACCAAGTTTTGTGCAAAAAATCAGCTTATTGTGCCCACCTATATCACCAGGAAAGGAGAGCCCACAATCTCTTTTTGGAGACCTAAAAATCTAGGGTGGCTCACTCATTTTTATTGGACAGTGGCTTCAAGCTTCTCATTGTCATCCACTTAAAAGGTTTATTGTGAAGCTCATAGCATTTCTCCTGAGCTAATTAGAGTGGAGAGAGTGTTTGGAGGAAGAAAATTGTTTCTTAGGAAATTCCACGTTGTAAATAAATTATTTTTAAAAGGCTATTTAATTTATTTATTTTGGCAAAATGCAATTTTAGTTCCAATGCTTGGAGATATTTGGGGATTCCTGCTTCATGGAAAAATAACAGGACCTTATGGAAGTCTTTTGCTTGTCGGTTTGTTATTTTTCCTTAGATTCCTTTCTTTTTTTGGTATACATGAGCCAGTATTTGCTATGCATTCATCAAATGTTGATGAATAGTGTATTAATTAGGATTAGGTTCAGCTGCTAGTAACAGAAAAAAATGGCAGTGTCTTAGAAAGAAAAATACATGCTTATCTTCTTTTGACATGAAATTCAGGATGAATGAAGTCCAGGGTTGTTATGGCTGCTCTGCTCCCTCATGATCCTTCATACTCACCACTCCACTACTCCTAGACTGGAATCCTCAGCCTCATACTATCCTGTGTCATTGATGATGCAGGCTACAAGATACAATAAGGGTGATAAAGAAGAGAACAGAGGAAATATTTTTTTTTCTTTGAGAGAGAGAGAGAGAGAAGTGTGGCCACCCTACACTGCTAGGATGCTGTGAAATATAATTTTAATTCTGTGGAGTCCTGTTTGAAGATTCCATTGCTATGGAAAAATGGGAGAATATATATTGTAGCATTACTAGCCTTCTCTTTTGCTGTCCATTTCCCTGATTGAGACATACAAACACAGCAGAGGGGATGTAGGGCAGTTCCACCTGTTATTTCTTCAAGGGGTAGCTTGGAAAACATGGTAGAACTGCCAAACATAATGGAATTAGCTACGTGAAGTGCAAAATAAGTTACCATTACATTTGTTCTATGAAACTGTAAAATTTCTAGATGTCCTCAAGTAGAAAATACTGAGCCAAAGAAAACTGTGAGCTGTTCGGCATAGTTCAATTAATGAGTTTTATTTTACCAGGTTGGCATTCTGCATACCTCACTTAAATATGTTTGTTTATGTCAGGACTTGCTATGATTCTATATCTTTGGACACAAATGTTATACTCTCCTTCAGTAGTTCCCTCTTTTGGCCATGGTAATTTGTGATTTTATTTGTGGCACCTGAGATTATTTGAAAATTATATCAACAAATTTTGTTTGTTTCTCCCTTGTAATTTCTTGGTGCCTGTGTCTCTTCCTCTCAGTCTTTATCTATAGTTTGTGATCCAGTCTGTTCCATGACTAGTTTACAATTTTTTTGTTTCATTTTGGCTAAACTGGACAAAGGTAATCTGTGGTGTCCCTTGGTCAGGAGAAACAGCAACAGGATGATCAGGACCATGGACAGCGACCCTCAAATTCCAGGCTCTAACTCCTCTTCTGCAAAAGCTTGGTTGCTGTGTTTGAATGTCCTAACCCTGAGGCAGCAGAGATTCAGGTGGGAGAGTCTGGAAGGGGACAGCACTAGGGGAAAAAGTGAGGAGTGGCTTCCTATATAGCTCCCTACCCACTTCCTTCTACGCTCCTTCACCCTCATCCCCACCTCACTAACCAGAGAAGTTTCTCTCCTGAACTCCCCAACCTCTAATTAATTTCCAACTTCTACCTCTATTACCAAACTTTGGGAAGTATGATAAACTTAAGGTGGTTTCTCATAATTTACTTGGATGAAATTTATTCAACATTTAGGCATCTTACTGGTTTTAGTTTGTTTTCAATTCAAGTGAATGAATGAAGCACAATTCAAATTATTTGATATTTCGCCAGGATTAAGAGGAATTCCTGGAACCCTGAGTTACTAACTCTTGTTTGTTGTTGCTCACCTCGAGTGCAACTTGTTCTAATGATTCTGTTTCATTCCTTCCACTCCACACTCATTCTTTACATAGTGACACTATAGACCAAATCCTTATTTTTAGATAATTAATTTAAAGCCCAGAAAAGTTATATAATAAGCTCAGCTACATGGAAGATTCATTCAGGTGCCTTGAGCCTGAGCCCAGTTTTCCACTGGCAGATTTGAGCATGAATTTCTTGTTTTCTGACCCCAGACCCACAACCAATCTGATCTACTCTAACACATCACTTCTTTGAGACATGAACATTAATCAGGTACAAGATGGCTATAAAACATAGTTTATGGTCACCTTGAAAAATTATCTAGCTCAACTACCTCACAGACAGATTTTTCAACCCCATCATAGCTTCTACATTATTATCTATTACCTCTCACTCTTCCATTTTGCACATCTTCCTTTGAAAATAGAACTTTTGAGTGTCACATGCTGTCTATTCTGAATGAGCAACCTATTCTATCTGTTTGGACTTAGCAGCTGGATTCTGATGAACTATGAACCAAATGCATCCCTTGTCTGGAAGCTCTCACTCAGGTGCCTTGAGCCTGAGCCCAGTTTTCCAGAGCCCCTTCTTTGGGCTCTCTTATTAGATGCATGCCTTGGCTAATGGTGATTAGTACCAATGTGTGACTGCATGTGCTCACATCTACTCTAAAGCTGACCTAACAGAGACTTTTTGTAAATTTTCCAATTTGGAAAACTCCCAAATGGAAGACTGACAGAACTCTGGGGTAGGCATGATTTAAAAAAAAATCCAAGGAAATTTAAAACACAACACAGTCATTTCACTCTTAAAAAAAAAAATCAGTGCAGCGTCCTGGCGTGTGTGGTTGTTTTCCTAATTGATCCTCATTTTTGCTGGTGTTTTTTTTTTTCCTCTCTCACTGAGGGCCATATCTAACCACATCCACCCAGACTTCATAAGAATGCTGAGTTGTCATGCGAGAGTTTTACCTCACACTGGGGAGATATTAATTGATAAGATCTACCTTGTTCAGATTTATTGCTTTAGCATATTTCATGCTAAAAATATTTTTTCTACCATCTGCTAAGATTAGCACTCTAGTGGTATAATAAATTTACTCACCCTGTTTCTGTGATATACTTTGGAACCAACTTTATACTTTATTCAGCCTAATTGAAAATAGGATAAGATAAATGATGCACTTTGAATTTCTCTCTCAGACATACCATTGTTCATTACTTCAACAGAAGATGAGCACATCTGATGGTAATTTTAGTGGTTCAGTAAAACAAAAGTTCCCATGGCAAAAATACAGCATTAGCCATTGTCATCATCCAGTAGAGTCTTGTAAAAAATATTTAATATTGTTGTGCCCTCAAATGAAATATTGTTTTTCATTTAAATACAAAGCTGCTGGCCATCTTTTCAAAACATGCTATGAAAAGAAATATATTTCAGTGGAAATATGGGACTTGGTATTCATTTACATCTGAGGCTCAAACTGAAGGCCAGATTTAGAATTTGATATATTCTTGGCTTATTGGGAAATTTGGATTTCCTTCTCTTATTCGGTCTTCTTAGGCTTGAGTTGTTTAGACCATATTGAAAGACAAGAAAGAATATGTTAGGTGCTTTTTATGTTAGATTGTTATCGATCCATACCCTTGTGTAGTTTCCTCTAACTTTGATCCTGGGCTTAAACATGAGACTTGTGTTGGCCCAGAAGACCAGTAAATGTGATGCAAGCAGAGGCTTTAAAAATATTTGCAGATTGGGACTTGGAGCAACGTTGCCATGTAAAGAAGTACGGTCTGCTGGAAACAGGTGGCCCAGCTGACAGATAGCACCAAGTGCTAGACATGTGAATGAGGCCACCTTAGATTTCCCAGTCCTTGTTGAGCCACCAGATAACTCCAGCTGCATGAGTGACCCCTGGTAAACTAGCAGAATTCTATAGCTAAGCTCAAGCCAAATATTTGACCCACAAAATGATAAGTAAGTAAACTTCGTTTTATTGACTTATGACTTTAAATTTTTTAAAAAATTAAAATTGTGATAAAATGCACATCAAGTTGTCTTAAATATAATTCACAAATGTCCAGGGTTGTTTGTTATGCAGTAATAAATAACTGATGGAATACATAAACCCATTCTCTACTGCCAACAGATAACTTTGTGATTAGGATCGAGAATAATGGAGACACTAAAGCCTAGATGAGGTTGTAGTTATGGCTGGATGGAGGTTGCTAAGGAGACAGAAATGTACTGGAAGACCAGGAGAAGAAAAAAAAAATGGGAACAAAATGTATTGATTATTACTGTTTCTAAGCATTATGTGCCTCAGTTTCTTCAGCTGTAAAAAGAGGATGATAAGAGCACCTATCTAATAAGGATTGAATAATCCACATAAATCACCCAAACAGGTTTGGTGCTTGGCACACAGAAATCTTGCAGTAAGTATAAGCTGTTATCATCCTGGGTAAATAAACTATTAGCATATGCTTGATCAAGTTGGAGAAAAGTCTCCTTGCAGCCAAGATATTAGTGGCCCATGAAGTGAAGACACAATGAACAAGAGTGATTAGACTTTGTGATTTTGGATTGGTTCACAGGTAATGAGCATGTCATGGCCCACCTGCAGAGAACTGCTTTCAGATTGGCCACTAGGCCCTTTCCAAAGTCCTCTATAGGAAGGTTAGTTTTAAATCAAGTTAACAATGCACTAGAATAAGGTTTTCAAAAGAAACAATTTACTCTTCAAATTACCAATGTGAACTATGTCTATACCTTCAGACACCAGAAAAGAAAAATAATAACACATATTGTAGCAGGAAAAAAAATCTATCCAGTCCTATTTCTGATGCTCAACCATTTCCTCAATGTAGAAATAACTATCAAAAACTATAAAAAAATTAATATGTTATGCAAAATTATTGAAAATAAATAAAATGTAGGTATTTAAACTTTCTCGTCTTAACTATGACAGTCTGGTGACAAGGAGATGGCAGGAGTCTATTTGCGGATGGGTCTCTGAGCATAAGCGTATTCAGCATTTCCTTCCTTCCTTCCTTCCTTCCTTCCTTCCTTCCTTCCTTCCTTCCTCCTTCCTTCCTTCCTTCCTTCCTTCCTTCCTTCCTTCCTTCCTTCCCTCCTCCCTCCCTCCCTCCCTTCCTTCCTTCTTTCCTTCCTCTTTTTGTCTCTTTCATTCCTTCCTTCCACTTCCTTTTTTCTTCTTTCTTGTGAGTATTAATTACTAGGAGAGAAGAGGGGTATATGTTTATTAGAATGTTATCATCTGCTGTACTGTTTCTGACTTTATCAGTCATTAAAAAGTGAAAGCACCACCTTTAGCCTTTCTATAGCCTCTGCTTTATTATGTCTTCAATTTGGGAAACCTTTGTAGGAGTCAGATAGAAGACCAAATGCTGCTTATTTATAAAAGCAGCACATCACGGTGATCAAGAGACTGGCCTTAAGGTCTAAAGAGGCTGGGTTCAAATCCACACAAAATACTTTCTAGGACTCTGACACCGGGCAGGCTAATTAGTGTCTTTGAGGCTCAGTCCCTATCTGTTAAATAAGGTTAATAATTCTCACCTCAAAAGGTAGTTGAGATGATTAAATGATCTTTATATGCAACATGAATGGCACATAAATAGTGCTCAAAAAACACTGAGGATATTTATCATTTTCTGTAATAGAACATGCTGGGCTATGTCATGAAATTTTATTCAGCCACCCACTCTGTCCACCTACTCTACATTACTTATGACAAACTGGTGTAGCACAGCTGACCAGGGATAAGGTTAAAACCATGTCCATGCATCAGCACAGACTTCACTCCCTGCTAACTTCAAACTTAGGCCCCAGATGCTATCACTCTAACATCTGGGTCTCACTGATCAACAGGCTATATCTATGCTTTGACCATTAGCTGGTTTTTCAAATGAAAAGCAGCAGAAGCAACATTTAGAATCATCATGACATGTTATAGTTTGAGAAGACACTAGAGATGATTAGCCCAATCATCTCTAGTTCTTTTTTCAAACGCGTATTATCCAATAGGGTAGCCACTAATCACAAGTGGATACTGAGCACTTGGAATATGACTAATCTGAATTGAAATGTGCCATAAGTGTAAAATATACACCAGATTTTGAAGTCTTGGTATGAAAAGTAAATATAAAATATTAAATAATAATTTTGTATTAATTACATGTCAAAATGAAAACATTTTGGATATGTTAGATTAAATAAAATATTAAAATTAATTTTGCTTTCAATTTTTTTAATGCAGCTACTAGAAAATTTAAAATTACATATGGATTCACATTTGCAGCTCACATTGTGTTTTTCTTGGGCAGCAATGTTTCAAACAAAACAAATTAGGCATGGAGATGTGAAGTGACTTGCCCAAGATAGCTCAGCTTTCATCAGCAGAACACAGATGTGATTCCAGATCCCTTTGCTCACAGCGTTTCTCTCAACACGCAACCTTCTCCTGCTAATTTTTTTTTTTTTTTTTTGACTGTAGAGTTGGGTCCCTGAAAACCGAAGTTTCTTTGGAAAACACTGCCAGCGCCTCCTCTGTGACCAGCTGTGCTTTTTTTTCCTTTTCTTTTTTTTATTGCACTGCCTTGGAGACTGTGCTGCTGTTATCCATTTCTTGCGTCAGTTACAGAAATTGGTATTGTATCTAAAACAATTGCTGTTATTAACAGGTTAAGCTGCTGGGATGTTAAAATAAAGGCTGCCCAGCTTTAGTGCATTTTGTTGTAATCATCTCCCAGATGCCTTGTCGGAAATCAATTCAAGTTCAAAACTGGCTGGAATTGGGAGGTCAAGGCTTTGGCAGACTAAATATTTTATCTTCTGCTCATGTCTGGAGCTTTTAAAGATGTGGACTGGGGGCTCTTTTCTCATACCCCATCTGGACAAAGATGATTGGCTTTGCCATTTTGCCCAGGTTAGGACAAGGTTAAAATCAATTATAATCAATTATTAAGAGTCTTCTGTGGCTGCATTGCTTAAAAGGGGATTTTAAAAGTTCCTCAGTTCTGAAACATGTATATCTTAGTTGCTACTGGAGATGTTATTCTAGAATGTCAAATATAGATGTTATCAGCATAAAGAATAAATACGAAGAATTTCTACTTCCTATTTCCTTGATACCTGTGTTTCAGGATAATGAGAAAAGCCTAGAAAGACTGAGATAATCATCATTCCTGCACCAAGTTGAAAAATTTTGTTACCTTCTTATATGTGTTAGACTATTATAGCTATTTATTATTTGGTTACATTGTCAAATGATTTCTTGGGAATTTACTGAGATGCTCTCTGCAGTTATGTGATCATTTGCTGTGTAAATGCACATGTAACTGCTCAATCTAAGGTAGGTTCAAAGAATCATAGATTTGTAATTGCATAGTAATTTTGAGACAAGCTAGATCCAGCCCTACATTTTATGATAAGGAAACTGAGGCTTGGAGAATTTAAATGACTTCCCCTAATTCTTACAGTTATCCAAAGGGAGAATTGTATCTCTTAGTTCCTAAAAGCATGTGTATTCCCTAAACATTCAAATGAATATTTTCATTTTATACAATATTTTCATACACTTATAATTTTTTTCACAATGATTTGAGAAAAAAAAGTATTCATACAAAATGAATATCATTCTGAACCTTAGACCAAGACACGAACTCAATAAACAGAATATAATTTTGAAGTGTTCTCAAAAGGTCACTTAGCTTTATCCTTCATCTCATTTCCCATGAATGGAAATCCCTTGTATTTTCAAGTTTAATACAGACCCAGTAGCTGAGGGTTCAAAATGCTGCCAGAAAAAACATTCCATTTTATTTATAGTCTGTTTAGAAGGAAAACTCCAGCAAATATACCATAATTTCTCTGTAGACATGTTCAATACGAGTTATTGAATGGTGAGTGTGGACTATGTTCTTTGCTGGTATAGGAGGAGCCTGGCATTAACAAACACTGACATATTTTCATAGCAAGTTCCTCATCCTTGTAATATACTGAAACACAACAAAATAAAAACTTGCTATTTCTAATTTGAGGGAAAAAACCTCATGGATTTATGGGGGGGCATACGATTGAATTTTAACACTTGCTCACCTCTCCATCAGCAAAATGAAGTCCCTTGTATTGCTTGCTTACTTTCCTCCAGCTCATGTTGGCAATAGAACTGAAGCATAATACATGTAAAGCATTTGATGAAACTAAAATTAGAGGGTCACAGGTAGGGTCATAGGAATCATAATCGTGTAGAAATCAATGCAACACTACATAGTGGTGGTGAGAACACAACTTGGGCCCAGACAGACCTGGTTTTGTGTCTGATTCCATCATCACTGGCTGTTTGGCCGTAGACTGGTTACTTACCTTCTTTAGCTTCAAATTCTTCCTGTGAAAAATGGGGGTTTCAATTATGCTTACCTCATGGAGTTGTTTGAAGATTAAATGAGAAACTACCTGAAAAAGACTTATAAAGCTTGGTGTACAGTCAGCTTTCAATATATCTAAACTATAATGATGACAAATTATCACCGCTTATAATGGTAGCCTCAGTAGCAGCAGCCACCCACAGTGGTAATATGTATATTCCTATTTCTAACATTATATTATTTTCTTTGGGATCCGTATGTACACTTACAGGATAGAATTGCTTCAATGTCTGTTCAGATCAAAAGTTCTGGGTGAATTTTTTCACCTTGGTTTATTTCACAGCAACACAATTCAAATGACTGAACCCTTCAAACCTTTCTCGTTGAAAGAACGCATTGTTCATTTGGATCATTGGTTCGATTCTAAGAACAGTTTATTTACTGTATGTGCACAGAAAACCCAATTCTGATATTCCAAGTGCTAATTAATTGGTAGAAATTTTTACTCTTTCTTTCTGCATTCAATCTAAGTTTGTAGCACATTGTATTAGAACAAGCTTTTAAAACCTTTGAAGCCCACCCCGTGGGCAGCGTGATGCCATGGTTAAAGGATATGTCAGCGTTATGGAGTAAGACGGACTAGGGAGTTTTCCCACTTATGGGCTCATCCTTAGCAATGTCCATTCACCTAACTGAGCCTCTGGTTCTTCATCTATAAAGCAGAGAGGATAATACTTACTTCCTAATATCATTTTGGGTGTCAAAATTAATACAATGCAAGTAAAATTCTTAGCACAATGCCTGAGACATGACATATTCTTCTTAAGTGGCAACTGCTATTTAAATTTTTACATTCTGTATTTATACAAGTCATAAAATGTGGTATTTATTTCAGGGCAGTGAATAAACATTCAGATTATATCCATTCATTCATAGCGTCAGTCCACAAATACTGATTGATTGATAACTTATCTGTAGCAGATACTATGCTAGACCTGCAGGAAAATGGTGAGCAATAGGAACATTCTTAGAAAAGAAATAGTAGAGCTCTGGGGTAGTGTGGCGAGAGAGAAAAAGTAAACGAGTAATTTCAGTAAATTAATTATAGCATCATTGCTTATTAATTCCCATTGGACTTGGTAGCTACTTCAGCTTGTCTCACTGTAGCTAACAGCTCAGAAGATCAGGCTCTGGAATCTCTGGATTTCATGTACACATACTTTGCTTCCAAGTTATGCAGACCTTTGCCCTTTGTTTACATAGCTCCTTCATCCAAACATCTCAAGCACTTAAAATTGGCCCAGAAACCTAGTGTGTAACTCCCTAACTTACAAGGGAAACTAAAAATGTACTCTACCTGTTAGAGTGTTGACATAGTGGCAGATAAAGAAGCTCGAGAAAACTACCCTGTGTTTTCAAAGGTACCCTGTGATGTCCTGTCCTTTATTTTCCCTTGCCTGGATATAGTTTCTTCTTAATTGGTTTTGCATCTGATAAGATGAACATTGAACATTTGCAGTATGTTTGTCGTCTGTTGCCAATTACAAGCTACTGATCTTCAGCAGGGCCTGCCATCTTTGCATTCAGCACAGCCTTCCCCCATTCTATTTGGATCTACTGGCTTAGTACCAGATATGGAAGCGTATGAAAGAGTAAAGGAGAATAAATAATCCTGTTTAGTTTTCTTGGAGCAAAAATGTTTCGGAGGAATGAGTACCCCAGAGGTCCCCTATTTCCTTTACCTTTGTGAAAGGAACACCCTATGCTTTAAATAATGATTCATGTGGTATGCACCACATCCAAAGAGTAAACGCAGAGATGAAAGCTTCTATTTATTCTGTACAGTGAAAATAGAAATCTGGAAACAGCATCTGCTTCTCATTTAAATGTATTTTTTTCTAATTATTTAGATGTATAGAGGCATCAAGCCAGGTTTCAATCAACAAGAAAGGTCTTGTGCTATCTAAACAAAATCTTATGCCTGAAGCCACTGGTCATAACACTTAAAATGGCTTAAAGACCTCAACAGGGCTTTTTATGCAAAGTAGTTGTATACCATGGGTCATGAACAAGTATGTTATTTTTGCTTAAAATTTAATCTGAATGTATGGAGAAATATTGCTAGAAATATATTTCCTGATCCCCAAAAATAGCAGGTAATTAACCTTGGCTCAGAGTCACCTTACCTTTTGAAGAATAAATCCTGGAATCATGACTTTTGTGTCTTGTTTTTAGTGGAGAAGAAAAAAGACTAGAGCTATGGATGATTTGATTATATGGATTAGTTATTAGGAGCATTTAAAAGAATGCTATTTGCAAGGCAGTATTAGAAAATGAAGCTACCCCTTCATTTTGGGTTAACCCCTTCTGTTTACCCCTTCCCTCCATGAAGACAAGGCTTTTAGTATTTTTTTTTTTACTTTTTTTTTCTATTCTTAGGTACACTTAGAACTGTTTCTATGTACAGTTCTAAGATCAGATTGACTTAAGAGAAGTTGATCTCCTGTCTCCTAATTATTCTCCATGTCAACTTTTGGCTGATTAGAACTAGAGGCTGAAAGGATGTTGATCTGGGGGAAAATTGTATTTTCTGTTATTTTTCAGATAATTTTTAGTCTGCTCTGTAGATGTAAATTGAAAAGATTTTTTTTTTTCCTTTTTAAAACTTTCTCTCTCTTTCTGTCTCTCTGTCTCTCTGGCTTGCCTACCATGCCTATTTTAGTCTCATTTTACTAGCTCTTCAACCTACTGCACTCATGACCTTCTCTGATATATGATAATTGAATTTAGGACAAGAGTTTACATTTTTATATATTTTTTATGATTTATAACCTGCCTAATTTCAAAAAGGATTTGAGGCAGCAAGAGTAAATGGCACTGGGAGTTACATGGATATTTTTACTCTGCATTTGGCCCATTTTCTTTTAGGCTGCATACATTTCCATAACTCTGAACAAGGATCATGTTTGGATGACCTTTTGTCCAGGGTAGAATTCACAAATTTGCAGAAGGTAGAAAATGAATACCTCAGTATTTACAAAATCACCAGAGGCACATCTGAATGAATTAAATATTTCTACTTTCCAGTTTTGGTAATGGTACTAATTATATTGTTTTGTACTTAAGAAATGTTTCCTCTTCTGGAGGGGGAAGAGGTGGGGAAGATTTAAAGTACCTCTTGGATTGCTGTGTGACTTTGGGAAAATCACGGATTACTCTGAGTTCACCATTCCACGTCTGTTAAATGGGGATAATAAACCAACAGCATGTTTATTATGAGGTCATTGTGAGGATCAAATGAGATAATGTACCTGTAAAAGCTTAGAAAACAGTAAGTCGCTATGTATTATGCAATCAGTGTGGGTGAATGCTTTATTTACTTGGGTCTCAGCCTCATCCAGTGAGAGAGACCAGGCCCTAGCTCTTCCGGATGCTCTAGGAAAAGTGCTTCATTGTGTTTGGGCTTTATTTATTGAATGCATTTGAATGAGTGATCATTCTAAGAGCAGAAAGTCATTCAATTTGATTTCACAATAGGGTGATGGGTGAGCCTGGAAACTACATTCTCAAATGCATTCTCCCAAGCACAGGAAACAAAACCACTTTTTAAAAGTGACTCATCTTTAATATCTCATAGCAGTTTTGAAATACTTCATTCATTCATTTTTATAGCAAACTCTTAATTGAGAATGTCATTAACCACTTTGCAGAGAGAGGCAATCATGACCTGAAAAATTAAGTGGAGTAATTTACAAATAGGCTTTTGTTTGGCTAGGTTTTAGCTTATTCAGGACTTGCCTTTAGATTATTTTAGCAACATATGCTTCCCTTTCCCCACCCCACTGGCAGTATGTATTTTGAGTGCCTGATACATACTGAAAATGAAAAGTAGTTTTCGCATGTTGCTTTTTCCTGGTCCACATTGGAGAGTCCTTCTGACCCTTTTATTCTCAAAATCAAACACTATCATTTTCCTTCTTCAGAACATTTTATCTTCTCACCTTACTGTGTGTCAAAATTTCTTCCCATGTGGGCCAAACAAGTATGTTATGAATGAATGAACATTGGGTCCACTTCCAGCTTTTCTCCATGAAACCAACTTTGACTGAAGTCCACAGTGAGTTTCCTCTCTTAATTTCCTTACAATTCATAGTCTCAATAATTTAGCACTTTAAAAAATATATTCCCTTTCTTTTCTTTTAAAAATATTTTGTCCCTTCTCCTCCCTGTCCTGACTGTATTAGAAGCTATCTGCAGAGGGCTGACTTCTAAGTCAGATAAACTAGAAAAGTACTGCCATTTACTAGTTGTGGCATCTGAGGCACCTGGGGATGATAATAATAATAATTTATCGGGTTGTTGAAGGGGGTAAAAGAGGTAGGTTATATGAAGCATAAAACATATTATATGGGCTCATTAAATTCTTCTGAGATTAATTTACTGATTCTTTTCTAGGCAAATCTTTCTTTTTAACGAGTGGAGGGAGAGAAAGACCTCTCCTTTTTTAAAACCAAGGACACATGTCCCCAGTTTTTGTCCCCCAAACTTATGGCCCCTTAAACTATTGAAGATTTTGTGAACTTTCATTTAATTTCATTCTTGAAGCTTAGTCAATTGTTTATTGCTTTCAGATCATTTTTCTTAACAGACATTAATTGAGCTCCTATTATGTGTCAGATACTGTACTTGACACAATGAAGAAAATTTCTATTAACTTCTAAAATCCCTGTCTGCAGATCTGTGAAATAATTTTTTATGCCATGGATTCATACAGTATTCTTCCTTTCCCCATGTTCCCCATATGCCATCTTAAAAATTAAACTTGGGCAAGGGAAGAAAATATCTATGGAGAGAACCCAGTGGATTATAGCATTCAAAGTTACTTTCAACAGGCTGAACACCTAGGATACTGTTTGTGCAAGGTATGAGCCATGCCCAACTCATGTCATCCTATAGCTATTATGCTTACATTAACACATTGTTGTATACAAGTAACTATGCCTTACATCACATCATTTGAGCCCCTTTGTCTTTATTTTATTATTAATAGATGTAGATCCACCACTTTGACTCATAGTCAACATAGTTTACCCCATTTTAAGTTTGTACATGCAATCCATTTAGTCATGAAACACATTGTTCCAAAAGCAATATTTAGCTAGTCTAACAGTATTAACAGTCTACCACCAAAAATTCCTGACAAATTTGTTTTTGTAAAGGTCAGAGCATTCATAGTTTCTAACTAGGATAAAGCAGCTTACTTAGATTTACAAGACAAAAACAAAGCTAAAACAAGTTTGCCTTGATGATACCAAAAACTCAGTAATTGCTTGTCTCTTCCCACTTGTAGTAATGGATAGCAAATGGATTATTACTGACGTTGGTAGTTTCATCGAATTTTCAAATTGGGAGATACCAGCTAGTCACTTGTTTCTCAAATTGTGGTTTATGAGCCTGCAGCATTGGCATAACATAGAAGCTTGTTTGGAATGCAGAATCTCAGGCCCGCCCTAGAGCAACTGAATCAAGATCTGTATCTTCACAAAATACCCAGGTGATTTTTACACTCTTTAAATTTTTTGAAGCCTCATTCTAATCCACCTTCACCTCTGTCCTCCTTTAAGAAATGAGAAAGTTCAAACTCAGAGTTAGTGTAGAGCTAAGATTAGAACCTCACCCCCTGACTCCAAGGTTACTGCTCTCATCTGTGCTCAGAGCAACCTCAATAGCTTCTGAGTACAGTGTGGAAGTGAGTGACTCTTGCCCACCACTTGATGTTTGGTGGTCTAGTAAAGTAGACTGCAAGATCAGAGAATCACCTTCTCTTTAACCCCCATTCCTTTTCTGTGAGAAACTATTTGGCTTATCACCCCCTATGGCCTAAGCCTCCCAAAGAAGAGTGAAGCCTTAATGAGGCTAGAACCCTCTTATTGTCTTGAATTTTAGATGTTTGTCAGCATCTATGATAGGAATTTTACCATCTGACATTCTTTCCCTAACTCACAGCTCATGGTTGTGTAGTGCATCTCCATTCATACTAGGAGGATAGAAAAAGCTGAGCCAAACCCTGTTAACAAAACAGTCCCCTGAAGGGCTATAATATTGCTCAGTGGTAATATCATCCCTATGCATTTTATCTTGTACATGAAATCTGGACTAATTATCATTTTCTCATACAGTGCATTTTAGACCATTGTGTTTTTGTGTCCCTGCCTAGTTCATTAAGCAGGGTTTTACGGCTCCTCCAGTAACAGGATTGCTATTGACACTTTCATTAGACCCATAATTCAAATGCTTGTCTGCCTTCCAAATGGAAGCCTCTGAGTCCAGAACCACAATCTGGCCACCGACCGTATGTTGGCTTTTAGAACTGTCATAAACTCATCATCACATTCAAGTTCTTGAAGGGTCAAAATCTGCTTTCTTGGTGAACTGTCTTCATCCAACAAACAGTCAACGTGTTCTCCAAGAATAGTCAGCCAATTTTTCTCTATCGCTCGCTGAAAACTCTTCAGACAGTTCTCAGTGTGGTATGACTATAGCACAAATAATCAGTGTCCACATTTAAATAGTAATTCCCTTATTTATTCATTCATTCCATTATTTTTACAATTTAAGACCAATATACCAAATATTATGGCAGTTGCTGTAGTGATTTAAAGATGAATGAGATGATGTCTGCCTTGGAGTTTCTTATAGTCAGAAGATGTGTATATAAATCACTATGTGAAAAATTTTACTTCTAAGTTGCCAACAGTTGGAATGGCAATAATTGTAGATTTCTTTCCTCTAACTAATGGCTATTATCAACACTGGTTCTTTACCAGTGGTTCAAATGGAGATAGACTTGACTAGACTAAGTAGAACTATATATGAAATATATCACAGAATATAACCTTAGGAGCAAATGAAGCCAATTCTCCAGTAATACAGCTGATGGGCATTAGAGAGAAGGTGGTATCGGGTCAGAGACAGCAGTTGCTTTAGTGATCACGAAAAATAGTCTTTCATTATCAGTAGGATTTTGATTTTCTCTCTAAAAAGATTCAAGAAGAAGTTCAATGAAAATATTTGATTTAGTTTACAATAAACTTTTTAGAGGTGCCTCCTAGACATCAAAAATGTTTGCTTTTGGCTGGGCACAGTGGCTCACGCCTGTAATCCCAGCACTTTGGGAGAATGAGGTGTGTGGATCAACTGAGGTCGGGAGTTTGAGACCAGCCTGGCCAACATGGCAAAATCCCATCTCTACTAAAAATACAAAAACTATTTGGAGGTAGTGGCACATGTTTGTAATCCCAGCTACTGGGGAGGCTGAGGCAGGAGAATCGCTTGAACCCAAGAAGCAGAGGTTGCAGTGAGCCAAGATTGTGTCACTGCACTCCAGCCTGGCAATAGAGGAAGACTCTGCCTCAAAATAAGTAAATAAATAAATTATACTTTTAATTTTTGCAGAAGTAAATATCTTGAGCAGGAAGTCTGAGCAGATTATATACCATCAGTGTGCAAGAGAAGATTTTAACCTTTACAGAAGACTTTTAGCGATTTAATTAAACAGAAAATTGTAGATCATATTTTTAAATGTAGTTAGATATGTTCGGTTTAAACAACTGCTGACTGGGTACTGTGGTTTTGCTTTCTGTCCAGTTAGATCAGAGAGAAAAAAAAATTGCTTTTGGGTCCTTTCATCTTCCTTACATCTATGCCTAAAAAAAAAAAAAAAAAAAGAGAGAGGAAAAAATGGAAAAGACAAAAGCATAGGCTGGTGCCATTTATTCAAGTCTTTTCACGGGTTTTGACTTTACCTGAGCATACACATTGGATTACCTACCTCATTAGCTTTCTTCCAACCAAACCCACAGCCGCTTTCCTGAAGTGGAAAGGTCCTTTTCTAGAGTGGACTCAGACTGTTAAGCAGAGGAAGTGTGTGAGGCTGGACTCCACTGCTGATTGGAGTAATGTGGCTTCGTTTTGCAGTAATATTGCTGTGCTGTTGAAAAATGACTTCAGTATTCTTCTCAGTGCATTTCATTCTACCACGTATGCTTTCATAAACATGTCCAGTCATGTGATGGAGGTCAACAACAGTGTAAGGTTTAGAAATTGTTGCTTGGAAATCACACTCACTGAAATACCTGAATCTGTCCATCAGCCTTGCCATAGCTTATTCCAAGCCTGTGCAGAAGAGTGATTTGCAATCTCCTTGCTTTTCATTTCAAGTAGCATCACTCACTTTAAGCCAGATATTCACGCCTCTTCAGAAGCCTCCAGGGTGAAGGACAAGTAAGAAGAAGCTTATTGAATCTTTCACAACTGTGGCCAGCTACATCTACTCCTGCATCAAACTCAGTACATCTTTCTTTGGTGTTTTATTTCAAAATCACTTATTCTTCCTTTTACGTGACAAATAATACAGATTTTGCCACACAGTTTCAGGATCCAGATGGCTGTTTTGTGGTTCTATACATTTAATTGATCACTATCCAGGTTGAAGTCTCAGCCAGAATGTCTGGGATGGAAGAAGAGGACATAATGTTTATTTTTGCCAGTCCTTCTTTGAGTTATCTTCTCTCATCGTCTATAAACTCAGGTTGCATAACTACATTCTGTTTTTTTTTTTTTCTTTTTCACTTACAGGGACTTACCGATTTGGGATTCTTCCAGGAGCTGAAAACGGATTACAAATATGAAACAGATTTCACTACAGGACTTGAACCCTACATTAAAAAACAACAAGCTCCCCAAAATAATTGAAAAAGATCTTCACCAAAGAGTAGCTGCAATGTGAATGGCAGGATATGAAGCAAGTAAGAGGTAAATTTTGTATGAAAACATCTTTTCTTTATGGCCAGATATATAGAAAATACTCATATGGCCTTAAGGTAACATTCTTCCTCAGGCAAAGGTCAGAGGACAGAGGATCTTTTATACAATCAGCAAAAAAAAAAAAAAAAAAAACTGAATGATCCAGCCTATTCTGGGCCTGTCTGTCTAGCTATCAATTATAGAAATATTGCAGAATGCCAGATTCTTTCTAAAAACATTATTTTGGAGGAGTGGGCTTGCTCAGTAAAGGAAACATCCTCCACAAAAAGCATCCATGGGAACATTTGATAATTTATTATGCTTCAGAAATTCTGGTGCACCATCTTGAAAACCTACCTCCTGCTTACAAAGGATCAAATAAGGAGCAAAAGGCAATAAAGCCTTTAAATCCTTTTTATCTTGATGTTTGAGGAAAAAATATAAAGAAAGTGGATTGGGCTTCCCAGAATATAAAAAGATCATCTGGAGTAGGTACTTGCCATCTTAGCTTTTTTTAGTATGAAAAGAGGGAAAAATGAATATGTACGTGTTTGTGTGTTTATACATACACATACACACATACACTGTGTGCATATATATATATTTACACATGCAGTTAATACCTCAGTCTCAGTTGTTTCTCTCTTCTGGCCTATTAAATAATTTCTGGCTTCATCTTTTCTGTCCTGCCTGGAAGGGTCTATGAGTTGCCAGATTCATTCTGGGGCTTGTATGAAGCAGAATCTGAAGAATTGGGAAAGAATAGAAGGAACAAAAGCCATGGTGACCTACTCTCATGAGGAAATCAGTGAGTTTGGAATATAGCAGTGAAAGGCATTCAATCCTCCAGAATAAAAAGGCAGAATGGGGGTTGGGTGGCTAATACCTGAGGTGTAAGTGTGGAGAGACTCCAGTGAGTGAGGATGTGGCATGAGAATTCTAGGAGATAGTGGGAGTGATTTGGGGAGAGATGATGGAGTTTGAACAGTGAACATGTGAGCTCACAGAGTGAGCTATTCAGAAAAGCAGGGTATTAGAAAATGCGAGATGATGGGAGGTATTAATAGTAATTGCCATGGACTGTATTTTTGGCTTTCCTTTATTTCTTCAATGAATGAGTAAAGGATAGAATCCCCCAATTTTCAATGAAATGTCACTTCAGGTCTGAACACATGGGTGCAGCCTTTGATAAGGTTTCACCCACAAAGCAAATATCTCACTGGGTACTCTGGCAATGGGATTCTTTTTAAAAGAAATCATAGTGTCTTCTCAATGCCCAAGCCTCTGCTTGACCACTGGTTTTCCAGTTCTCTTCATATGGCCTAGTTTTATAAAGTACAGAGCTGACAAGGAGCTGCCCTCAGCTTTAGCCTTGGAGGAATCACAAACTAGTTGCAGGACCCCAAGTCACTCATCTAAAGTAATGACGTGCACTAATTAGGGATATGGGACTAGGGAGTCACAGATTTTGCACAGGTTATTTAACCTTCTTCAGGCATTGTTTCTTGTATCTATACAGTTGAGACATTAGAAGAATCTCCCTTGTGGGTTTTTTTTTTAATTAAATGCTGTATGCAACGCTTCACAGTACTAAGCTCAACAAATATTAGCCACCATGGTTACAGCTGCTAGGATTATTATTGGTGGTGGCAGTGTTGTTAATCCCTGGCCCTCAGTTTCCTCATCTTTAAAATGAAAGAATAAGATAAAACTTCCTCTCTGCTCCCTTCCAGCTCTAAAAATACTTTCCATAATTCCTGAGTTTAGGAACACCTCCCACAAGAAACAGGCAACGGGCCACGAGACAACTCGTTTTCACCCTAAGTCTCTTACAAATATTCAGGTTATTTTAAAACGCCACTCCCTGGAGAGGGCCCAGGATTTCATTTAACATGAGCTTTGCCAACTTCAGTATCTTGTTCAGTACTACTTGCATACTTGTATTACTGCATAAGAAAAAGGGTTGGATTTTTTTTTCTCTTTCCATCTATCACTGAACCTACTTGAACTACTTTCAATTTATCCTGTAGGTATGGCGACACTAGTTAGTAGTTCTGCCATTTACAAAAAAAAAAAACCAGATATTCTCAGAAGTATATTTTCCTTTTCCTTTTTTTCCTCCACCCTCTTCTTCCTCTTTGTTTTTTTAAGGAAGATATTAAAACCCTAGTTCTTCTGTGAGAGGAAACAGACCATCTCTTTCAAAGACTTTTAGGCTATTTCTGCTCTTTCTTTGATTTGCTTAGTAGCACCTCGGCCACAGGAATACAATACCGACAGAGTTGTTGATTGGTCCTAGAATATATCACAGTCCCTAAATACATGAAATTAAAAAAAGAAAAAAGAAATCAACATGGTTCTGAAAGGAGGGTAGTTAAAATTCAGAAAGAGAGATTCTTTAATTAACTTAATAAAATTACTAATGGAAGCATTTTAACTGCTAAATTTAATTTACTTGTCAAGATATCAGGCTACAAAGAGGAGGGAAGAGTAGGAACTCTGCTTCCCATTATGATGTTCTCTATTATAGAATAAATTTGCTTAAAATGAGATATATCACCAAAAGCCATCAATGACATCTTAATTTGGAACAGCCAGTTGAAAAGTAATTAGACTATGAAGCAATCAGTTTTAGTAAATCAGTGTTTCCCTTTACATAAACATACATTTTTTTTCCTATTTATATACAGGAAAGACTAGATTTTCAGGTAGTAGGCAAGCAAAGAAGCTGATTCTTTTGGCTGTCGGTGTTTCTACTTTACATTACCAAGCTGTCAAAACAAAATGTTTTATGATAGGATTAAAAAAATGTATAAGCATCTGATTTGATTTAGTGTTTATATTTATATGTTGAACTGAGGAGAGTTTGCTTATCATAGGGGTTTAAAAGATTTACATTTGTCTGCTTCTTACTTCCAAAATGCTTTCCAGATCCACAGGCAGCCCTGACACCTTACTTCAATGAATGAAGCCCAGTCAAAAATCAAACAAGAGCTCTGCTTCTCCCTGCAGGGCCTCTCCTAACTTACATAAATAAACAGAGAGAATGTGGTTGCTAATGAGACATCCTTTGAGACTGAGGTGGGAGTGGTTAAAATTATCCTTTTGTTTAGCGACTGAAAATTCACCATTAGGAATTTCTCACATTGTAACTGACCTTCCTAAAAGTGTGTTTGTTTGTTTATTGTTATGAAAAGTTAATAAGGGACATGGGTAAAACAGAAATAATGCATATTTAATTTGATTATAAAAAGTTAGCACAATTTGGCAAAGAGATGTCAAAAATTCAAGTATCAAACTACTTTATAGTAGGAAACACTTTCTGTATTTATCTTTTCTGATCACCTTAGTACCCCATGAAGATGTTTTCAACTTCAATTTACAGACACGGAAATCGAGGCCCAGAGAGGTTAAGTGTTTTGTGGAGGCAGTGGAGGTAGTTAATGGAAGAACTGGGGCTAGAATTAGGGCTTCTGGGCCCCGATACTCTTTCCACAACATCTGCTTCTGATGATGGAATCCCATCTGTTATATGCTGAGGGGAAGAGGTGTGAGAAAAATAACTAGAGGAGCTATCAATCACTCAGCAAAATATTTATGAAGGACATCATTCAGATATTAGGGGTGTCACCATTGTCACCAGCTCCGAAAAATCAGAGAGGATGATGAATTATGCCAAAGAGAACATTAGCTCAGAAGGTAGAGACTATTTTGCAATGATACGCTTATGTTAGTATGTATTATTTCTGGTGGGAGAGAATGGTGTGAGAGAGGAAAATAAAGGATAATTTTATAGGGAGTGAAAATAAGCTACACCTTGTGATTAAGAGAGAAATGTGGGAAGTCTCTGAAACCTGGTTCTAGGATCTGCCAGCATGCAAATCACTTAACAGTATGCAAATAACCTGGGCCTAATAGAGTAAATCATGTCCATCCTGCCCGCGGCCTATTTAGAAATGTGATCATTGATAATGACGCTATAAAGTACTATTCCTCACTGGAAAACAAGAGATTGGAAGGAAATCTGATATGGATGATGCAAGGGGAGTAAGTATTAAGATTCACAATTGTAGATAGGTGTGAAGTAGGCTAAAACAATATAATTAAAGTGTAAAAGCCCCCATTGCACTGGCCAAGTAAGAGAACTGGGCAGAACACAGGGACTACAGGGCCCTTCTGCCTCCAGGGATCTAGTAAAAAGACAGTCTGTTATCCGCAGTGGCCCCTCAAGATCTATGTGTAACAGGACAATTGACCTGAGAGTGGAGACAGCAAGAACTATATAAAAATAGACAGAACAACTTAAAGTTACTAAGGAAAAGATAAGGAGTGCAAAAGTGGAAAATGAGATATTGCTAGTAAAAGAGGTTAAATGGAGTAAGGAGATCTTTTATAAATGTATCAGGAAAAAAAAGTGATCCTCAAGAGAAAAAGACTACTGAATAAATAAGAGAAGGGCGTGAAATTAATGATGGCTGAGATATTGACTTCCTGCTTTAAGTCACTTTTTAAGAGAAAAATGAGAAGAAAATTTGGACACCTGGAAGGCAATAATGTCTTTTAAAAATAAGTATTGACAAAGAGGATGGGAGGAAATTTAGAAAAAAATTAAACTTTGTGGCATATACAGATGGTAAGGTTCAGATAATATGCTTCCTAGGGAATTAGATTCCCTGCCTGTGAACAATACACAGACATGGAAGAAGAACAGTACAAACTAGAGAGATGTCGGAAGCTCGTCAAAACAAATGTGTTTCATGTAACAGTAAAATAGGGTTGGGGCAGATTGGGAAGGCAGACATAGGACAGGCTCTCTAAGTGCTGTGTAAATCTGTGGCATGTTTAGTCATGGCTATGTGGCAATTGCAATTTTAGAGAATTAGTGAAAACTTTCTTCTTGTATTTAGTAAGAAAGGAAATAAATCAGATACCCCATACAACTAATATGTATTGTAGATACTCTAAAAGTACAAGAGAGAGTTACTGTTTATGGGAAAAAGTAGAAAAATGATGCAGTCCTTAAATATTACGTAAGCATTGAAATATTGATTTAAATAGCTACGTAAAATTGGAAAATTCAGAGCACGGTGGAAAAAACATCACCCTAAAGAAAATTTCAGATCCTAATAAAATTTCCAGACTAAATTATCAAAATCCATCCAATTAATAGGAAGCTACTAATTGCTTGGGAATAATCATTTAGGGAAACTTTTGTTGACATTAGGCAATATATTTGTGTGGGATAAAGATGCAAGTGTAAGCGTCAGAGTTTTACAGAGAGAATAGTTTATTGGCAGTGAATTCTTAAGATAGTGTCTTAGAATATTTGCCCCTGAACATTTTCCTCAACATTCCTACCCGATAGGCTGTCTTAGTTGACAGAGTGTAGTTAGTGGAGCTCAGTGGCTTCTTGGTATCTCTGACTTTTGGTGTTCTCTTTTCTTCTCACAAGGTCCTCTTCAATAACAAATCATCTGAGATTTGTGGTATACCACTCCATTGACACACTGGTCCTATGCTCTGCAAGGAACCTACAGCTCCTGCCCTGGACCAGCTTACAGTCAATCATAAGTCAAATCCGCATTTGCGGTTCCTTGCTAGTTGAGTGCCCCAGGCACAATGAGGGAAGAATATAAAAGGATGAAGTTCTAGGGAAAGACAGGTGGCAGAGGTGAGACTCAGCCTCCTCGCTGAAGAATGTGTGGAATTTAGACACACAGAACAAAGTGAGGAGAGAGCAGTTCATCAGTCCAAAAGTCTACAGGCAGAGAAGTGCATCTGCACAAGGGGACGGTGATTCGATCTTTTCCGTTGGAGCAGACTCTTAGAAGGCAGCAGGTTGCAATTGTGATGTGGTAGGGCTGTTTGGGGAACTGAAGACCTGGACCCAAATCAGGGCTCTGACTTTTGGGAAAGCCATTTTCTCTCTCTAATGTTCATAGTCTCCATTTGTAAAATGGAGTTCGTTACTCTCCTCCGTAGCCTGCCCTGAGAGGCTCTGAACATGGTACAGGTGCATGGTTGAAGTGGCCATGCCATCTGCTTCCCACTTTCTACCCAGCCTCTGCTTAGCTTTCACAGGGGTTCTATTCCTAAGCAGTTACTTTTGTGCCTAGGGCCATTTAATTCCCTGACACATTTGCAATTAATCAATTATTTTTAACTAATTGTTTAATATTTCTTTCAAGGTTTCTAAAGCAGTTTAAATGTTTTGTACTAATTTTTCATATTTTATAACAATCAGCTCAAAGAGAGATGGAAAGAAGATAACCTGCTTTCCAGTTGGATTGTGACCATGCTGTGAAGATAGGGAGTTTATATGGAGAAAAAGAGAAATTCCATTCTGCCCATGAAATAACATAGATGATTTCTGACTAGAATAGTAGCAGATTGTGAGTGAGAGGTGGGCACTGCTGATTCTTTTACATAAATCCGACCCCAAATCCAATAAAAGAATGTCAGCTCTCGTCACTGAAGAGTGGTTTGTGAGCACTATTGAAGGAGGGCAGGAGGGATAGAGAGATGAAGGAAAAGGAAGAAAGGAAGTGAAAGAAGGGAGGAAGGAAGGTGGAAAATAAAAAAAATGCATAGGAATGCACATATTTTTTAACAACCTATTTTGAAGCAATGTCTATCATTTTGCATAATTGGCCACAGGAAACAGAGACCTTCATTTCACGGTTCCTTTCTCTTTTTTTCTGTTGCTCTTCTCTATACATCTTCTATTGAAGACAACTTTATTGAAGAATATGTGAAAAGTATTGATACATTATTTTTTGTTTCCATTAGTAGTTTTATACGTCAAACATTCTCTTTGAGTTTTTTTTTCTTTTTTTATTATTTTTTGAGACAAGGTCTTGCTCTGTTGCCCAGGCTGGGGTGCAATGGCATGATCTTAGCTCACTGCAACCTCAACCTTCTGGGCTCAAGAAATCCTCCTGCCTCAGCATCCTGAGTAGCTGGGACCACGGGAACATGCCATCACACCCAGCTAATTTTTTAAATTTTTTGGAGAGATTAGGGGGTCTCACTCTGTTGTCCAGGCTGGCCTTGAACTCCCAAGGTCATGTGATCCTCCTGCCTCAGCCTCCCAAAGTGCTAGGGTTACAGGTGTGAGCCACTGTGCCTAACCCTTTGAAGTCTTTAATGTCTTAATTTCTATACTTCAGGACTTGATCCCTGACTTCAGGAAATCAAAGTAGAATATGCACCAGTGTATATTTAGGCAGAGCTGAAAACTACTTGACTACAAACTTAGATGCTAATACGTAATAGTTAATAATGAAAAGTGCCCTCTTAGTTGTAATTAAAGTTCTTATGAATAAATCAAGTTATTTTTCTCTTCTGGCTATTATACAGTATTTTAAAGAGATTATCTCATCTTTTCAGAGTATTTTAGCTAACGTGTTGTTCAAAGGGCATGAGGAATAATGTACACAACAAGCAATATATAATAAAACATGTACAATAAATAATATATAATAAGCAATAAACATGAGAATGCTACATATCAAGACTATGAGACACAGCCAATGCTATATTCAGAGGTGAAGTAATAGCCTTAAATATTTTATTTCTTTGGGAGAATAAAGAAAGGATAACTACAAATAAATTAAAAGTAAAACTCTCAAAATTAAATAAACATAAAATAATCAGGAAGAAAATACTAAAGATAGAAACAGAAATGAGAAATGTAAAGATAGTAAAAGTGATGAATCAATCTCTGGGTATAAGGAAAATCTATTTTATTTTAAATTTCACTTTAATATATTTATCATATAAATTATATATTATATATTTGTATTTATAATATGTGATATATATTATATATAATAATGTTATTAACTTATTTATTTTATCAGCTATTTTATTAATTGATAAAACCTTGCTAATTACAATAAAGGGAGGGGATATCACAAAGAAAATTAGAAATGGGAGCATGAGTTTTAGAGTAGATTCAGGGATAATAAAAATTATAAGATAATTGTGTCCTTATGTTCCAGTATGTTTGAAACCTCAGTGAAATGAAAATATTTTGGAAAAATATAAATTAGCAAAATTATCTGAGAATAATTGGAAAGAAATAACTAAAGTGGTAGCCAAAGACAAAATTACGTAACTTTTAAATAAGATATTAAAAGTGGTTAAAGTGTTAAAAATATTACCTATAAAACAAAACAAATCTTGGGATCTTCAAAGGCCAATTAATTTTAAATTATTCCTAAATATAGACAAACACTGAAAACTGCAAAATTCATTTTATGATGTTAGCATCACTCTGATACCAAAAAAACGAGAAAGATAGTAATATAATAAGATTTAAAAATCTACAGGCCTCTTCCATTTATATATAATTATAGAAATATAAAATAAAATAACTGAACTGTTTATAAAAGGAGTAGTCTTCCCATCATGGTAGGTATGCTCAGGGTACATTTGGAAAGAGGCGAGGAGGTCATTGCATTTTTTATCCTTCGTTAGAAGAGGACTCACTCCTGGAAAAGTGGCAGGCAGGTGGAGTACCTTCATCAGTTCTGACAAAATAGATGATCACAGAACCAATTAGAATGTGTTTTCAGGAAATGATTTGATTCTGGATATTTTTACTGGAATATGGGGACTGGGGTTAAAGTCAAGAAATAGTCATGCTTTATTTTGTATCGCTTACACTATTTTCAAAGTTATCATTTCACAGAAGAATTATAAATCAGCATTCTGCATTAAATCCTCAATATAAGTAGGCTAGTGCTACACCCTCTTTGAACATGGTTCAAAGAGGTAAAATTAGTTGTTAGTTGCCAATAAACTTCATGCATAGTGGGCCCCTCAGTATATTTGTTAGTGATCTGGCTCATTCTTCTCTTTCCACCATGTGTCATATCCATTTATAAGGTCTCTATCTTTCTTTTTCCATCTGGTTCTCTCTTTTTCTCTTTCTCTTTTGCTTCCCTTCTCCCCCACTCATTCTTTGTATTGTTCGGGGAGTTTGGTGAGCAGGCTTTTGTCAAGAGAAACCTGAATGGCACCCTCCTAGAGAGGAAAAAGCTGCCTTTAAATGCCATTCTTAATTTATGGGTAAGAGCTGCTACAGTACCTGTGTGAGGTTCCCACGAGAGTTTACTAAATGTGTCTCTGCCAATACCAATGACCGAAAGAGACCTTCCATTAACTTCTGAATTAGCCAAATGGGACAGAGCTTAATCTAATATGTGTTATTTCATTTTCTAGGTTACTTGTTTTAAAGGAAATAAAGTATACTCATAGGCTGTCTAAAACTGTCCTGGGAGATGTGCATGGAAGGACTCCATCTAAACAGTACTGGCTTCTGATAAAGCTGGGTGCATGCCTGAGGGCCCAATTTAGCTTGGTGGATGCCTTTCTCACAGTAGGCAAAGCAAGTTCCTAACTCCAAAGAGCTTTGAGAGAAATTGCACATTAGTGAAAATGTTGAGCGCTTATACTGGAGTTCTAAGATACTGTGGATAAAGGGACTTTTTTCTGTACTGATAGCTCTGCCAATACTTACTTAAATTCTTTTTGAAGGTGGCATTCCTCACAGTAGCAGATCTCTTCTCTTTGGCCTGGTATGACCAGCACTATGAACAGTCTAGCCATCATTAGAAGCAGATTGGAAACTGATGAACTGGAGCTAAAGGCTTCTGAGGAGGCAGAGTGGTACAGTGGAAGGATAATCAAACTCACTGCCTGGAGACCAAGTGTCTTTCTCTGCTCCATCGTTAATCAGCTGGGTACTGTTCAACATAACTCCCCCCGTGCCTCAGTATCTTTATCTTTCAAGTGGGGATAATAATATTTACCCCGTATATTTTCACAGGACCATTATATTGATCAAATGAGGTAATAAATATGAAAATATTTTGCAAACTACAAAACGCTAGACAAATTAAGTGATTTTGAGTGTGATATGGCATATGGAATAGTCCAACAGGTTACTGAGTTCTTGTAGGTATCTTGGCAATGTCTTCTTGACTCTCTAGGATTTTCATGAAAGCAAAATTTGCTAAACAGAGCTAGATACATGCAGCTCTCTCTCTTTTTATAGCCAGCCTTCCCAACTGCCAACCCTATTCATAGGACTTCAGAATGTGCCAAGGTTAGAAGATTCAGACATGGGGTGTGAGCCATAACTTCTAAATCAGTTTTGGAAGGATGCCAGACCATCAGTTTAGAAAAGTGATTTGAGTGTCTTCCTAAGGACAAAGAAATACTTAGAGAGTCTATCTTTCAAGAACATGTTATTGAAACTTGGAATAAAGAGTTTTAAAACGTGAGAAGACTAGTATTAAAGGCACTCTAAACCAATTACAGTGTATTTACTTGGATTTCAATGGAGGGGATACCCTTTTTATTATTTGTAAGTCTCAAGAACATTAGAAACACTTCACTGAAGACAATATAATATCCAAATATGAAGTAGGCTGTTGTTTGTCCATTTAATCCACTTTCTTGCTTTTACCTTCTTCACGAAGGCAGAAGAGCACTTATGTGTTTTTAGAATGCACGATGTACACTCGGTAGGCAGGGTACTTTTGGAGAGTTTGCACTCTTTGTCCCCTGGAAAAAACATATTATATTGTACTTCCCTTACCCTGGAGTTCCACGAAGATGCTGTGTTTGAATAGGAACCACAATAGGGACAGGTTTGTAACCTTGAACCCTTAGCACAGAAAGGCCTAGTTGTTTCACAGGGCTTAGGGCTCATTCTACATACATCAAGGGGAGCTTCCTTAAGACCATGGATGGAAGCCATAGAGGCCCAAAGGAAACTTGTGTTGAGAGATGCCCAGTATTTTAAATATGTGTTGTTAACAATGCATTGACTACTTTCAGCTAACAAAACATTCTCCGCATTGTAGTGCCCTTTAGCCAGAGGATGGTAATTAAACAGAAAGAATATCCAGTTTTTCCTGGTAGGTTCACTGTTTGGGTTTGAAATGAGTTTGGGGACCCTATGGTACATTGTTGAGTCTCTATATATCCTTATACACATCAAACTATGGGGTTTTCCTCATGCCAGCCACAAATGCCTAGTTGGATGGGCTTTTTATTTGGCTCGTATTTTTCTTCCTGTTGTGGAAGGCTGTCCTCCTGCTTAGACAGGCTCTGACAATCTGTTATGCCCATAGAATGGTTCTTGGTGCTTTCCTATTTTAGGCCAACTTCCTAAGCCTTGCATGTCACAGTGGTACCCAGGTTCTCCTTCAGTGTGATGGACACATTCTCCTTATCAACACTTGAGTTGAGTCTTGGGACTAAGTCTTCTGGGTCTCACTTTGTAGACTAGCTCCTCAGACTGCAATGAGATGGAGTGGGTTTCTTCCAGGCCTTCTGAGACTTTCCTTGTTCTCTCCCTCTCGCCAACTGCCCCTTCTCGGTGCAATGCCAAGAACAAGAGCTTCCCCACCAGCTAGTTGTACATTTTATTCCTACCTCTACCATTACTACTTCTTGTGACCTTAAGCCAATTACTTCACACCCCTGTAGCAAGATATCTTCCTACCTTCTTAGGCCAGAAGGGTAACTGCTCTAACATAGAGATTCCCCAATTATATTGACTTAAGCCCAATAAAACAGAAGGGCCAAATTGGTTTCAAGTCAGTAGAGGGCATTCCTGTTCCATGAAGACATTCAAAGACCCCAACTGACAGAAGTTCTGCCATCAGCAACCTGTGGTTTCCAAGGTCACAATGCATCAGTGGCTTCAGGTGACAGAAAGGGAAGTTCCTATGGGGAATCTGCACTGTCTTTTTGAGGCCCTGGCCCACAAGTGACACAATCACTTTCTTTCACACTCTGTTGACAAATATGAGTCATAAAACCATGCAGGAGTTGAGGTGTGAAGCTGAGAAATCTACTTCCCAGCAACAACTTCAAAGTATGGAAGGAGGAACAGAAATTGTGTTGCATAGCTGCCTTTGCCATATACCAGGCTTGGTTACTTGGTTACTTGGGTTACTATCAAATGTGGTAGTTATGAGTGTGGGCTGATTTTGAATGGTCCTGCCAGTCACTAGTTTTGTGATGATGAACAAGTAATTTAAACAATCTAGGCTTCAGTTTCTTTATCTTTAAATGGCGGCATTTTAGTACCTCTCTGACAGAATTATTGTGAGGAGCAAGTGAGTTAAGTCATGTGGAGAACTTAGGACAGAACGTGACACCTATAACTACTCAATGAATGTTAGTGGCTTTTATTTCTCACTCAACCCACTTTGAGATCCTGTTAAGACTCAAGATTGAGTCTTATGGCAGAATGAGATATTTATTTCCTTTGTGATGGCTTTTGAAACAGAGTGCTTCTGTACTTAATGGTGGCTTTAATAATAAAAATGCCTACTTCTTGAGGTCATGAACAATCTAAAATTTCAAACATAGATTCAAGGAAAGAGACAGAGACAGAGACAGAAATGGGGTAAGGGGGAATAGAGAGACTCACCATCGGCCTGGCTGGATCTTTCTTATATCTGTGTTGCAGTGGAGATTCTTTCTATCCAGCCTTCCTTCTTTCCCCCTCTCTTTCACAAGGTCAGACTTATGGCATGGTCTGAAGGCTCACTCTGCCTTCTCCAGGTCTCTCCTCTTCAGCCGTGACAAGCACTTCCTCATTAAATCTCTCACACATTTAATCCCATCCTGGCATCTGCGTCTCAGAGAACCCAAACTAATACACAAAATAAATATTTCACATGTATGTGCTCAACGTAAAGTGAGGCTCTCCCCAGTTGTCCTAACTCAAACCATAGGAAACTGTTTCTCCAAATTTTTTGTAACTATTTAAAGCTCATTCAGATACTTTATTTATGTGGGCATTGGCCAGTTTTCTATACCACTTAGCGCTACCTTTCTCAGATTATAGCCTATAAAACATATGAAAGAAGATGGAAAAACCTGCCATACAGCTAGACGAGATGATTTTGGAGCATAAAGAAGTGTGAGCTTGGGTCAGGAAGTGCCTCTGCAGGGCAGCACAGGGATGTGCTGGAGGAGCATCCTGCTGGCTTCTCTGTGGCTCTGTGTTTTGAGGAATAGCAAGTGAGTACCTGCCTGGCACTATGACAGGTACTGGGACTACAGGAGCAAGGCCCACTTCTTGCCTTCAGAGTGCTTACAGGCTGGCCGGCCACGAACAGCTAAACAGAAAGTTGCAGTTCCACCTGATGAGTGCTAGGATAGGATGGTGTATTAGTCAGGGTTCTCTAAAGGGACAGAACTAATAGGATAGATGAATATATGAAGAAGAGTTTAGTAGCATTACTGACTCACATGATCACATGATGAAGTCCACAACAGGCTGTCTGCAAGCTGAGGAGCCAGGAAGCCAGTCCAAGTCCCAAAACCTCAAAAGTAGGGAAGCCCATTGTGCAGCCTTTACTCTGTGGCCAAAGGCCTAAGAGCCCCTGGCAAATCACTGGTGTTAAGTCCAAGAGTCCAAAAGCTGAAGAACTTAAAGTCTGATGTTCGAGGACAGGAAGCATCCAGCACGGGAGAAAGATGGAGGCCAGGAGACTCAGCAAGTCTAATCCTTCTGCGTTCTTCTGCGTGCTTTATTCTAGCTGCACTGGCAGCCAATTAGATTGGCCCAACCCAGATTGAGGGTGGGTCTGCCTCTCCCAGTCCACTGACCCAAATGTTACTCTCTTTTGGCAACACACTCACAGACACACCCAGGAACAGTACTGTGCAGCCTTCAATCTAATCAAGTTGGCACTCAATATTAACCGTCACAGATGGCTGCCTAGGAAAGGTGAAAACTGAGCTGCACTGCAGAGGTGAAGTCAAAGTTGCCCAGAGGCAGATGGGAGGAAAAGGGCACCCCAGGTGTCAAAGCAGCTGGTGTCTGGGTTTGAGGCAATGGCAGCATGGAGAAAGTCTAGTGATTCCGCCTGTGGAGCCAGTGGAGCTGGTGGAGATAGATGGGGGCCTGGGTAGTAAACAGCTTTTTGTGTTCTCCAAGAGTGAGAGCTCTGATAACTGCTCTAATATAATGGGGTTGATACCATCATGGGGGCTCATGGAGCATGTCGCTACTGTCGCTGGAATGGCAGTGTACTTCAAACACCTATAAACTCTCTTAAAACAACAACATGCATTCATCAGCAATGACTTAATGAAAATTATAATAAATGGAGAAAGTAAATGTGTTTTTTCACCTTTAATCAGCACCTCTTGGTGACTCACTTTGCTGCTTTCTTTTATTTGTTCTGAAAATATATCCATTAAGCCTCAAGAGATAAGGTATGGTGCAGGGTACATGGGTAGATACTAGCATCTTAGACTTTGTTAATGATTTTACATGCAACTAATCCTTTAAACCAATTAAATAAAATCATGCTGTCAGCCACACATGTGCCCCTCTAGCCTTCACCAGTGTATATGAAGGAGTCCTGTTTCTTTATTCCCGCCTCTTCTCCTGCTCTTCCTTTTCTTCTCCTTCCCTTATCTTCTTCCTGCTTCTTGGTCAGCCTTCCTCCCAGCCAGGCTCTGAATAGGCAGTTTCCAGTTGGTGCCCCTGGGGGTATGGAAAGGCTCTTGGCTCTGCCTGTGCCTTCCTCAGGCTAGACAGTTTGACCACACTTGGTTACCACCCTCTGAACCCTTGACTTTCAGTGCCGCATGGGGTACCTGGAAACATGAACCTGGATGACCTCCCCTCCCACACCATGGACGTGCCCTACCCGTAATATTTCTCCCTATCTTCCAGTTCCTGAGAACAGTCTGCCCTTGTCCCAGTTCTTTGAAAGATCACATAATATGTAGTTCAGTGTAGCAGCTATGGAAGCCTAGTTTCCTGTACCTACCCAATGATATAGATACATTTCAGACTCTTCTGTGGCCTTTTTGGGTCAGCCGACTCAGAACAGCTTCTAAAGGTTTCCTGTAGGAACTTGCTGCTGTAAGACTGCCCCAAATATGGGGCTCAAATCTTTCAAGTTCAATCAACCTCATTAGGCAAACCCAGAGGTATAAAAAGCTCTGTTTACAGTCAAAAAACAGAGATCACTGGTTTTATCAGTGACGTATTTTTAAAATAGCAGACACCTTATGTGTAAAAATATTGTTTCACTTCCACTCAGCTTTTCCAGGAATGTGTGTGTTACGCAAAACAAGACACACCTGTATAGTCTCTGAAGGGTGCAGGTCCTATCTGCTGCTTCGTTCTCTCACTACTGAAAATAAATATGTTAAAGACTTGCCACACATAGGGATATTTTATTTTAAGCTAATTGGACACAAATGATTTTAATTTGGGTTATAATCCAGATGAAACTGTAAATGAACTTTTATTTTAAGCCAAATCTATCTGTCTAAGTGGCCCCACCAAATTTTTTTGTGCCATTGAAGAGCATGCTCCTTCTCACCCTTTTGGATTCTGCTAGCACAGATATTCTTTAAAAAACAGGTAGGCTTCTCCCGTCTATGTGGTTCTTCTTTGTCTGCCAGGTGCTGTTGAAGGGCAAAGGGCATTTTAAAGCATTGGTCTTCACATAATGCTACCACCTTGCTCTTAGCTTCTTCCATCACCACATGAAAGTTGCGGTTAAAAAACACACATCAAAGAGCAAGTCCCATTGAAAAGGCGAGAGCTGCCTGCTGAGCTGGCATTCAGAGCCTGGCTTTTGTTTCAGTGGCGACTCTGACTGTCTTCCAGCGAGTTTCCTGTTAACTCTGGTGTGGGTTCTGACTCTCTCTTGATGATATTGGAGTGTGTGTTTGTGGCACTCACTTTTAATCAGTGCATTTGAGTTTCTGAAGCAAGAACTTCTTTCTCCAGCAGGTTGAAACTTTTGAATGGAAATATCGTGTTTGGCTAGATATGTGCTTAACTTGGGGATATAAGTTTTAAATCTGGGTCCTCAAACCTACCATGAATTTTAGGAAGGGAGATTTGGGGCTTTTTTCCCCCATTTATTTCTTGTTTGATAAATATGTCCATCTTTTTGAGAGAGAGAGGCTGCCATGAAGGAGTTATGTGGGAATTATGGCAAGAGGCTGCTCTCTGGCTATCTGCATCAAACTCAGTTCCCCCTGTCTTGCCCTGACACCCTGTTTTGCCTGTAGACCAGAGGCTGTAAGAGATTGACTCTCAGCTAGCCCAGCCACTGATTTGCAACCAATGGGCACCTGCTGCAATTTCAGAAGGTTGGGCTGAAGTGGGAACTGCATTATCCACAGAGATTTACAAGTCTCTGACAACTTCATGCATATCTCTTATGAGATTGCCTGACCAGCCATACCTGGTTAACAGGACCCTCACCTACTATATCCTTGCCAATAGGCTGCCATTTATTGTGCATCAACACCCAGGATTCCAGAGCACCATTTGCTTAAGTGGCAGCCAGAACAACATTAGGCCCAGTTGTGATTGAGACAAAACATATCTTCCCCAACTCGCTCTTTTTCCTCTCTTACTTTCCTCCTACTCCATCCTCTCATTGAATTTTAGACCCTTTTCATTCCATAAATAACAAAGGTTCATGGAGCTCTGTGAATAGCTTAGCTTGGTTAATATTTTCCACACTTGTTTACAGAGAGCCTTTTACCCAGTCCCTACCCTCTGCTCGAAGCAGAGCAGTGCTTTCATTCTTATGTGTTTTTACATACTGAACATGAATTAAAGGTTGACTTAAGGAAAGAAATCTACTGCTAGAATGTCTTTGAAGTCTACCACTTCTATTTAAACACACTCATCCTACAGCTGGGGAAAATAACTTCCAGGGTGGGATCAGGACTCAGAACATGATACCCCAAAATATGATACTTTGACATGCTGAGTATTTTTGAGTTGAAGGGGACAGGAAAGCCTCCAAAGCAAGAAGGTCTGTCTGACCTTCTCCTGCTCTTCTGTCTCCCACTCCTCTTACTCCCCTAGAGCAAACCATAAAACCTAGAAAGATCTGTCTCTGACCTACCTCCTCTGAAAGTTGATCATCAGACCCTCATGTGACAGTTATCCTGCCCTGTACCTGGAGGGAAGGAGTACTACCACGGAGGAGCCAGGAAGAATCTGAGCGGACAGGCCTTGCTGGGTTTCCCTGCCTTAGTCTATTACCATTAGATTATACCCTTTTAACCAATTATTTTTCTACAACTATCTGTGTTTTCCCTCAAACTTAACATAAAACATGCAATTTTCCTTGAGTCTTTTCGTCTGCATTTCTGAAGGCTCCTGGTTTCACATAAAACATTGATAAATAAATTTGTTATGCTTTTCTCTTGCTGACATATCTTTTGTTAAAGGAGTGTTGGCCGTGACTGCTGTGGTGGGTAAGGAAAAGGTATTACCTCTTTGCCCCTATAGTGGTTATGGTACTTAAACAAGTTAATTTGGTGGCTGAGCCTGAATTAGAACTCAGATTTCCCTAGTCATCCTCCTGTGCATTTTCATTCGTATCACCCTGTATAAAATATTTGTTCTCCTTGGGGCTTATGCGTTTTGAAAGGAGTCAAAATTTAGGTTCATATTCAATGATAGAATTTAGCAAACTCTACAAATGAGCTTTAGTCATAAGCCACAGATGGAAGGTTCCTGTGCTTGCATATGCAATGGTGGCCTTAAAACTGTCCCAGAGATTGAAATTGCAACGTATTTGCTGGCCTCTTTCTCTGTCCCCAAGGGTGGCAAACCTGGTGCGTCCTCTGCCTTTCTGTGGCAGGAATCACAGATTTGCCATGCTGGCTAATGTCCCTGTTGTCTTCTATGAGAAGTTCTAATCAGAAATAGCTTCTGTCTGCAGTCGTTATTATGCCTCATGAGAAAATTCAGGGGCCATCTTCCTGAATGAGTAACATGAACAGGAATGAAGTTCTCCAGAAGGTCTCAAGTTGACTCCATGATATCACAGTGCACCCACTCTATGCAAAGCTTCTCTGGGATTTCCATAAAAATTTCCACCATCTAAATCTCATTTGCATTCCTTTCTTAATTGATTCTGAACCAGCCCTCATTCCCTTAGTGATACCTCCATAAAACAACTTATTTCCACTCTTGAATGGCCACACTAACAAGAATGGGTGATTTCTACCTGTGGAAGAAAAAGTATTATTCCAATGTAAACTGGATTTGCAGCCCACGTTGTAGAAAGACATTGTGCTTTCTTGAGTAATTGAGGTGCTCTTTTGAGGTTTCTGTTGCCATTCCTAAGGTGAACTGTGCACTTAAAGATCTTGCTATACATTTGTATAATGCTTTATCAATTTATAAAGCATTATGAAATGCATTATTTTGTTGAATTCTTGATATGGTTTGGCTCTGAGTCCCCACCAGAATCTCATCTTGAATTCTACTTCCATGATTCCCATGTGCTGTGGGAGGGACCCAGTGGGAGATAATCGAATCATGGGGTGGTTTTCCCCATACTGTTCTTGTGGTAGTGAATAAATCTCACGAGATCTGATGGTTTTGTAAAGGGGGTTCTGCTTTCGCTTCTCTCTCATTCTTTCTTGCCACTGCTAGGTGAGAAGTGCCTTTTGCCTTCCGCCATGATTGTGAGGCCTCCCTAGCCACATGGAAATGTGAGTCCATTAAACCTATTTTCCTTCCCAGTCTCAGGTATGACTTTATCAGCAGTGTAAAAATGGACTAATACAATTCTAACAGCCAAACTGCCAAGTAGCTGAAGCAGGTGGAGCCAGGATACTGAGGGTTGGAAAAGGGAGATCACCTTTAGAGGGAACCCATGTTTTCTGACTCCTCAATACCAAGCTCCACATGTTTGGGAAGCAGTCACTTGCTGGAGAACTTGGGAAAGAGATATACTTGCTAAGAGTTACATGAAAACTGTAGTTATTGCACTGTTTCCAGTATCCAGCAAGAGGCAAGAGAATTGGAGTTGGCTTTCCTTCCATACAACCCTTAACCAGCAAAGCATCCCCACAGTCCCTTACTCTCATCACCCAGGTGCCATTTCCCTTCCACTTCAGCCCTACCTTCCCTAATTTTCTGACCTCCTACCTTATTAACTCTTGATTTTAGAATGGTGGGATAGTACACCCTTTGGGGGCTGATGCTGATGTCTACATTTGCCTGATTGCCTGCGTGTATTTTCATTCATGCATTTATTTAAAAATATCTAATCAGCTTCTACTGTGTACCAGGAACTGTGTAGCAGGAAGAAGATGGAGATACAATGTTGAACAAAACAGACTTTCTGCCCCCTTGGAGCTTGCAATCCTGAGGGTGAGAGGAAGATATTCTATTACTCAAAGATTTTGCTTGCAAGCAATAGACTCTAAAATTGGTTAACTAGAGCAGAAATGGAATTTATAAATTCTCACAGCACCAATGGGAATCTTAATAACCAAATTCAAATTCATAAATAGGCAAGCTCTAAAGGAAGCTTGGTAGCAGGGCCACATAGCCAAGGTCCCGCTGCAGGAACAGTCTAGGTTATACCTGTCACTGCCACTGCTGTCCTGGAAATTTGGTGCCCTTGCAGCTTCATTCTCATGGCTGTCACCCTGAAGAGTTTCTCTCAATTTTCTCTTTGTTTTGCTTTATTTCCTTAAGATTTAAAATCTCAAGTAAGAATGTTAGATTGTTTGAGTCTACACTCTAGCTACACGCAGTATTAAAAGGGGTAACTGGGTCCTTTCCTTTTTGTAGTGTGAGGTGAAGCTTTTCTCTTCAACAGCACACACCTCTGAGTTTATTCCTCAAGCCTTGGGTTCTCTTGCAATTGTGAAGGGCCATGTGAATCATGATAAATTTAAAAATCTTATACTAAGGGTAATGCGTGGCCAGTGAAGTGCTTCAAAGTTGAAAGTAATATGGGTCAGTTTACATTTGCAAAAGAAATTTCAGTGGCATTATAGTAAGTCTGGAACAGAAACCAGACAGCAACATGCTTTCCACAAGAAATTTTAAACCAACTAAATGATTTATATTTGAATTATAACTTGTAAAATTAAAGTAATTCAAGCATATTATAATAATTTGGGGTAATTAATGCTAGATGCTGTAACAACCCCAAACTCTCATTGGCTTATTTTCTTATTCACATAAAGTCCAGTGTAGATGTTGTTAGTTAACAAGTGGTCTTCAAAATAGTTCTTCAAGGACCCAGGTTCTTTGCATCTGATGGATCCATCATCCCTTCTGGCCTTTGATTGTTTTTGCTAGAGACTTGGTATTTGATCAGGGATCAGGGAAAGAGAGATGGTAAAAGATCATGTGATGATACATTTTTATGGGCTATGCACAGAGACGCTGTTATCACTTTCTCTCACATTCCATTGGCTAATACTCAGTCACATGGCCATCCACCTTCAAAGGAGGCTGGGACATGTAGTCTGTGTGTCCAGGAAGTAAAGGGAACAGGTTTTGATGAACACATAGCAGCCTGCAATGTACAAATAGCTTAAAAATTTATAGGCACAGAGGCTTACAACAAAAAATTAAAAAATAAACTCTTTTCTACCTCCTAGCCCATTGCCAGTGCCCTGAGTAATGTACCTCTGATTCCTTTTTAGAGCATGTGACAGCAAGATTGACTCTACGTTTAGCTCAATGTAACATGCATGTTGTGAAGCAGGAGAAAGCATTACATTTCAGATTATTAGAGTAATTCCAGGTCAAAGATCCAGAGTTCAGTGAGGTGTGTCACCCACCAGCCATTTGGGTTGAAGCATCAAGGTCCCCCCATCACTTTAGGGCAGGGTTTCTCAGTCTCAGCACTACTCACATTTTGGAGTGGGTAATTCTTTGTTGATAGGGGCTGTCCTATATATTGTAAGATGTTTAGCAGCATCCCTTGGCTCTGCCCACTAGATAGTAGTAGTAGTAGTACTCCTCTCCTTACTCGTGACAACTGAGCATTCCCTGGCATTGCGTATGTATCCTGGAAAGTAAAATAACCCCTAGTTAGGAACCACTGCCAGAGAGGTTGAACCTGGGAGACTCAGAGAGAAGAAGATAGATTCTGTCACTATGGGCCTCAGATGATGGCACCACTGAGTTTTAAAGGTAAGAATTCCCCTCAGCTTGAGTTGTAGAGAAAGATGAGGATGTGAAAGAATACCATTGCTGAGGTACTTTGGTGTGAAAGACCCAGTTAGGTACAGTACACCATCATATTATTTTAAGATCCAGGAATGACTTTCTTCGTGACTCCAGCCAATACTATTCTCCATGCCTCATCCTTATCACATCTACTAGTCAGAAACATGGCAACACTTGAACAGAAGTTGGGAGTTTAAGGACAAAGAAAGCTGGATATCAACTTGATTTATCTAGCTGAGGTGGAGCAGACCTTTTGTTTTTTTCCCCCTGAAGTGCAGCCCCCTGGTGGATAAAGATTTACTCTACATCTCTGATTCAGCTGCCCTGTGGAGACAGAGACATTAAAGAAGAATTAAGAATGAAGACAAGAATATCGATCTCCCTCACCAATCTCCTCTAACCGATACCTCTTAATCACAGAACAAATTGGAGTCCTGGTAAACTACTTTAATGAGCATCCATTCTATTTCTCAGTTCACATGATTGGAAGAGAAGCTATCTTGCTGTCTCCCTACCTGGTTTCTCTTTATTTGTGTTTGTAATTCACTTTCTCATACCATGTCTATATTTCATTTTATGTATACATGCATACACACACACACACACACACACACACACACACATACACATACATATATATTATTTCACATTTTCATCTGTGTTTTGCTGTAACACTGGAGGTTTATTATTGTAGATTGTTGTGAGGCACCTGAATATTTTGCAAGACAATGAGCCTCTAGAATCTTGGTATCCAAGGAACTAATTTTGTGCAGCAGGAGAGAAAAAGAGGAAAGCAAAAGAAAACAGTAACTATACATCTGGATTCTAGACAGTATTAGGATGGCATAACTTGTTCCCATCTGAGTGAATTCAGTGGATTTGTATTATACAGTGCCTGCTTAAAACGTGTAGCCAAATCAGAGCCATTCTTTAAATTAAAAACAAACCCCATGGCTTTCGCAGCACTGTGTGCCTTGTATTTGCAACTCTGTTCAGTGAAACAAACTCTTGTCCCAAGAGAGTGGGCAGACAGGAGAGCTCTTAGTGCACAAGCATAAATTTCTTCCTCCTTCCAAATGATATTTTATAAAATTGTAAAGGAAACTGACACCTGAAAGTGCCTGGGTAATGCCATGTCATAAACTTCGTACTGTAAATTGGAGAGCTGGGGTAGACTGTGTTCTGAGCAGCAGGCTACATACCCAGAAACTGGGCCCATGTTCCCAGGCCTGTCCCTGGCTTTGTGTCACCCAGGGGAAATCAGTACTTTTGCCAGGGCCTGGATTACCCATCTCCAAAGTGTAGACATACACTTTTGCTCCCTCCTTGTCTCTGTTCCCAGCTGTAACTTGCATTTTTGGTATTCAGAAAATAGATGAGCCAATGTTTATGAAACACTTCGAAACCCTAAGTAAAATAATCTTATGCAAGCCTAAGTTGTTATCAACTGTATTGTTATCCTTATCATTACAATGTACATGCTGTTGCATATTTGCAAATTACCTACAGTAATTACCTGAATACATACAGTAATTCAAGTACCATTACTGGTACTTGACATTAGTATTTCATATCAACTTGCAGGGCAATAAATACTGCTGCGAGGCTTTCACTTGACAGTTGCTTATTTATTGGTACCTCAGGATTTGTTAGACACTATAATTAAGAGAATTTTAAACTTTATCTGCCAGCGACTTCATAATCTCTGATATCCTGTGTTTGGTGATAGGCCTGTGCTGTAAGAAGTTCCCAGAATATTAAAGATTCAAGAAACCTGTAAGTGTATCTCCTTCAATGCTTCCATTTTGCAGAAGAAGAGATGAGGTCCAGAAAGATCAAGTGACTCTCCCAAGCTGTGTAGTTAATGTGTCAGGACTGAAACCCAAGTCTCTGAATGTGCAGTTAATTGCTCTTTTCATTGACCTGAACTATATGGCAAAGGCAGAAAAGAAGAAAAAGGGGGTACAGAGCCCAATTGTTTTGCTTGATTGTGTGATTCCCCAACAGTGACAGAGTTACACTGTTAAGGGTTTAGAAAATTTCCCCATGGTACCTTAAAAGACTAATTGAAGTTGACAAGAAAGATGAAAACCAAATGTAACCCATGGGTTAGAGACATCAGTGGCATGATTAGAAGACTATGGGATGAGTTTCCCTAGAGAGCTGTGGCATAATCTTCTAGTGTGAAGTTGTACTCTTGTCTCTCTGGCAGGCAAGTAGGTGGACTCCATTTTCTATCACCTTTACAGCTGGGATGTAAATGAAGATTGTCACTTCCTGGCACTTAGTTGACCCTTTGCATAGAAAACACACCAAATTGGGTGTTGATGATAGTGGAGGTGATTATTTGGGTGAGTCCACATAAAGGAGCTAGGCAGCCACATCACTGCCTATGGAGCAGAGAGTCCTACTTACTGTGTGGAGACATTTATGGTTGACAGATTTTCTCCAGGTGGTCCATAGGCTGTTTTTTTTAATCATATTAATGTTTTCTTCATAATACAGAATTGTTTCTGGCACCAATTAATAATGTGATTATGATATTTCATACAACTCAGACAGTCCCAGTTTGATTTTTTATCAGTGGCAATCTATCTTCTCATTATTTTCCTGGTAGGGAATTCTTGTTTTCCAGTGTGTCATCAGAGATCACTCTCACTTTAGTAGGCTGAGATTTGAAAAGGAGTACTTATTTTTAGTAGAGAGATCCATATTATTCCTAGGAGCATGGAAGAGTAATTACACAGCATGATGCTGAAGTATGGTATAGTGTTGGAAATACTAGACTAGAAGTCAAAGGATTGGGAAACTCATCCTGACTTACCTACCAAGTAGTTTTGTGATATGACAACTCACTTAACATTTCAGGGCCTTACCTTTCTCTTCTGTAAAATGACATAATTTGATTAAATCAATTCTAAAGCCTCCTCTAGTCATAAAATTATAGGGATCTAAGTGAATTGAAAATTGATGGCACAATTTAGGAGAAAACTTCCTGGGTTATGGAAGATATTATTGTAATTCTTGTGAAACACACAAATTACACCAAATGACCCTAGAGCCAGAGCCCTGCAGCACTGAAGCTCCCAAGGTGTGAGAGGATAGCTTTATGTTTTTATGCTGTACCCAAACCACCCTTTTCCCCAAAACAACAAGCACATTTTCAACCATATCTGTTGGGTAATTACATACCCAAACACTAGCCATCATAAGCTATATCAATGTTTTGTACAGCATGCTATGGAATGGTGTACCATCTAAGTTCTTTCTGATGGTCTCAGGAAGACTGGGGAGGAGAAAAGAGACAGGAGGGGAGACGGAGAGAACTAAAGCATAGGCTTTCTGAGGTGGGTGTTGGTAGAATGTCCTTTAAAAATACATCTATCTAGTGTAATGGAAAATTATTAAAGCTGATACTCATGTGGCTAACAGGACCCATCTCGTTTGTCATAGTCTCATTCCACATACATTAGAAACACAGTGCAACCCAGTGGGGCAGCTCTTTGATCTGCCACTAACTTGATAATACTGAGTATTTTCCACTTATTAATTGTAGCCATATAGTGTAATTTTTTACTGCAACACAGAAATCCTATTGAACAGGTGTTCCCTTATTGCCTAATGTGACTGCCATAAGATTCCATTGTGTGTGTGCTTCTAGCCCTGAGATTTGAGGAATTAAAGCAGTTTAGGGAGGAGATGTCAAGAAACCTCTCTTGTTTCTGCAGAGCCATCTTAATCATGCCTGCCTCTTTTCTTCAGATTTATTTACATAGCAGCGTGACATTTCATCATTAAGGAAGCAGGTCCCAATCTTCTGTGTCTTTTTCTTGGCTTGTCTGGCAAGCAATTCTCTTTTGCAAGCTATGAAATCCTTAAGGAGGACTTCCTGGCAAGGGAAAAATCCTCAGTCATCCAACAGTCTCTCACTTTTCTATTTTAAATCTTGGCCATGCACATATGGTTGGGCATGTGTGTCTAAAAATTTCTTCCACATTGACTAACTTGAGCTATTTAATAGATTGTGCTGGCCGTGGGCCTCTGCAGCAAATCCTGTGATGCTCATCTCCTTCCCTTGGGAGGCAGAAGACGGCTTCATGCATTTGCCTTTGTGCTTTCCTTGTAATCTCCCTCTCTTGCCCTGTTAGAGCATGAAAGTTAAAACCCGCTTCTTTGCTCATTTTCTTGCAATTAACATTGTCCCTGCTCTCCTGCTTCCAGAAGAAAAGTGAGATCTCCAAATATCTTGGTTAATGTCCCAGCAACTGCACTTTCCCTAGGGCTTTGCTAGGGCTGTTCTAACACATTTCTAAGGACAGGAGAGCTTGAGGACATTTATACCCTATGCTCTTCTTTAAGGCCTGATTTTGTGTGTGTGTGTGTGTGTGTGTGTGAATATATGTCTCAACCTCTACTTGCTCCTAAAACTCGGAATTCCTTCCTTATTTCTGAACAGCCCCAACCAAAGACCTGGGGCCTATTATATCCTCTGAAATGATGGTTAAAGTGAATTTGGAGACAAAGCCAGGTTCTGGCAACTTTGTTTCTTCTTCCAGGTTGTAGGAAATGGGGCCAAAGGAATAAAGGAGAATGGTGGGGGCATGCACCCTAAGGCTGTCCCCAGCTGTGCCTCTTCCAGGCATGAAGCCCAAACCCCCATGGTTTTCTCAGCAATTTAGCAACTCAGAGAAACTGGCTAAATGATACTCTGTGATCCAGAAGAATGACTTCTCTGCCAGAAGGTGAACAGTTCTGTCTTCCCAGAGGAGACTATGCCTAAGAAGACAAAGAGCAATAATAACAATAACAACAGCAACAACAACATAACAATAATAGCATGGGGGATGAGGAGATTAATACTGAGTGGTTTAGAAGCTTGCAGAAATTATCCGCTCCCACTCCCCCATTTTGTCACATTCTGTGCCTGGATGGTTTGGCAGTGTCTTAAAGCTCAATGCTGCTGTAAGAATGGTGTTATTATCCTCCTGCTGGGTGGCCCCAGAAATTTCATTTTTTGTAGAATGTTAAATATGTCCCCCGAAGTTTATCACAAATAGCATGAAGGAATAAAACTCCACGTGGCTGGTATTCGGTGGATCTTCCTCCCCACTGAATGACAAGTCCTTAAGTAAAAAAAGTCGGAAGGGTATGCGATAGATGGGAATATCGGGCTTACCTTGTTGGAGGGGTGCCTTGGCAGTGCACATGGTTTCAATATATAAAAATAATACTGCTGCAGTAAATGGGAAGAACATGTCGTTTTTGGATTCCAGACAAAGGCAAGAGTAGACATGCATTAAAATGGAATCTCTATTTTTAACTTACCTTTCTCTTTCTAGAAATCACATCAAAATCAGATGACACATAATACTGCATACCTTTTAAGGGGGAACCAACCTCCCAGCATAATTTGCAAAATTATTACATTTCCTACTGCTAGTCAGATGTATAATGTCTCAAGGCACCACCACCATTTCATTTTGATTCTTAGAGCTCAACTTTGTTACTAGTTGTTGATTCTGACTTCATTATGCATTTAACTACTCTTGTTTTGTTGTGATCTCTGGAATGAGGATATTTCAGTGATGTAGCCCCCTATTTTCCTTTATCTCATGTTTCCTCACCTCTTTGGGAGCATTTTCTTATTTTGCGTCTCTCATTTTGCTCCTAGTTTGATGCTTTCTAAATCCAGACTTGCAAACTAAAGTCATCAGTACCGAGAGTGTCCGGGGCAAAAGACATCATAGAAATGGGACACACATTTAATGGTTGGCTTTTAAAAGTGTAAGAGCAATTGTAGAGAGGACTTGGGGAAGAGCCACCTGTAATTTTTCTTCTGTTTCACTTCTCTCCCTCTGACTGAGAGGGAGGAACACCCAGATAGTGAGTCCAGACTCAGGATTTCTCAACATGCTGCTTGGAGTCTGCTCATTATAAAAGGCCAAAGAATGGTGTAGAGAAATAAGCACTACCTCAGAATCCTGGTGAGATGTTTTAGATTCCGCCATGTTAATAGTTGATCCTTGCATAGCCCTCGTCAGGCACTGTTGTGAGAGCTTTACCTGGGTTCCCTCTTTATGCCTCTTGACGATGCTATGAGGAACTCTTATTGTCTTACCTATTTTACCAGTCAGGAAACGGAGGTAGAGCATGGCTGTGTAACTTGATAAGTTACAGAGCAGAGTTAGCCCATCTGGCAACAGAGGCCAGAACAACCGCTCTGCTCTGCCTCATTTATGCACCACACCTACCTCAATGCAATGATGGGAAGAAGCTTGTAAGTTAAATGGTGAATGTTAAAATGCACTGCCCTTGGACTACCAAGACAGCACAGGTATCTTCTTTCCATCCATAATGTATGAGGCTTAATTTTTATTTTTCCTGTTTGTGTTGATTCTCACTGCTCACTTCCTAAGACCATCTTGGGGTCATTAGCACTCTTTTATTTTTGTTTTCTGACACTTTCCCAGCAGTACAAAAACAAAGTTCGTAGGTATAGAAAATTTCATTCTGCAAAATAAACACACTCACATTAGAATCAAATGTATAATCTTGGATTTGTTAGTACCACGTGTTACCTAACATGGCTATCCAGCTCAGGTAATAAGAAATTACCTGAAAACAGTTTGATGCCTCCCTCACCACCCTGTATGTAAATTCAGTCATATACAGTATAGCAGAAGATGCAAAAGTAGAATACATTGTTCTGAATTTGGGGCTTTTATTTTATGAAAATTAAAATTTGATGCAAAAACTGGAGAAAATGACTAATATTAATTATTCTCATAGATATTTATTGATCTAACTGTGCATATGGAACTACACTAGATGTGGCAGGGAATATGATGATACATAAATAAGAGTCCCTTCCTTTGGGGAATCATAGACTAATTGGGAGACATAATGGAAAATGAAGGCCCACAAAGTAAAAATTGAAAGTCACAAGAAAGTAAGTAAATATAACAAGTTAGTATATCTGAATGGCTTAGAAATTTCTCTGAATTCAAGAGGTAAGGAAAGAGACAAGGAAGTAAAACATTTATTATGAAACTAAGCTGTTCCAGATGCTTTTTTATGTGTGTTTCATGTAATTATCACACCCACCTTACAAGGCAGACATGATTATTTCCTTATTTTATGGATGAAGATGACAACTGATCCAAAAGAATGCCTGGCCTGCCAGAAGGTGAACAATCCTGGCTCTTCAGTGACTCCTACCATGGTTCATCTAAGTATGCAGTGGTAGATTTAGATTTTTGAAGCCAGGCCTTTACTAAGAGTAATCAAGGAAGGCTTCCTGGAAGGGGTATGCTGAACCAGACAGATAGTATGTGGGCAGGGAGAAATCAGGGTAATTCCTGGCAGAAATTGGCATGAATAAAATGATTGAGAGAAGACTCTGCACACATATTCAGTCAGAGAAGACTTAATGGTAATAGGACATTTATTTAGGAGAAGAGTTAGAAACAATGGTAGAAAGTGTGAAGCTAAGTCTGCATGAATATGAACTAATGATGGTGAAGTGAACCATAGTGCACACTCACAAATCACCAATCTTTCAATCATATTGCTATATTCAGTCTACAACATAGTACCAATATTTAAACCCTATATTAGATTTATAAAAATTGTATTTTTTATTAATATTTACAGGTCACATTAAGAAATCAGCTCTTCTTCTCCCTATTATTAATCAACACTTATTGAATTGTTCTTTGATGTAAATATGTGTGTCAACCCCAAACTTTCCTACTATCTGATCATCATGGTCATCATTGGTTTTACCTGAGTATAGTCAAGTAAATAAATCACTGTGGGTCCAGATGTATGGGTTACATTCTGCTGGGGTTCCCAAGGGCACTAGAAATGAAGAGTAGAAAGTGCACAAGCATCTCTCTGGGACATCCATAACTTTCTAAAAATCCCCTTTGTCTGACTTTATAATGTCACATTCTAAAATATTCAGGTTGCTTTTGTTGTTCTCTCCATAAAAAATTAATGGTCATGAAAGTATTATCATGTTTATTTTAAAGCAACTATTGTCCACATTTTAATTAAAAGTTGTAATTCACCATCTTTTGACCAAGTTATCTTAAATCTTCATCTTATTGGTAATGGGCATTGGGCTAGATTCAGAGAGAAATACAAACGTGACTTAATGCAAATAGTAAAATCTCAGCATTTCGAGAGATATAGTTCTGTTCATTTCATGTGCTGTACTAACTCTGCCTTTTTAATTAGAAATATCCTCCCTGCTTATGCAAGAATACTGGGAAAGGGGCATTGTCTTATTCATTATGTATTCCATGAGAATCATAAGTGGACAAAACCCAGGCATAATACGATGACTGTTCTGTTATTAAAGCACTTTAATAAGGTTACTCCCTCAGTAGAGTGAGCTTCTCAAATACCCATTTCTTTTCAAGAGGTGAGCTGCACGGAGCAAGATGTATGTTGCTCCTCTGAGCACATGTGAGGATGATTTCTGTCTGTATTTTACAGATCTCCATGGCTATCCTACCAGGACTAGTTCCTTTTTAGTTCCCTGTCCTACCTCAGGGATCGATGTCCTAGAAAGTATTGGATATTCCATTTTAGTCCTGTGGTATATAACAGGAAATAGTTTGAACTAATGATATATTGAAGAAAGGTCTGTAAACAAAGATTCACTACATCTAGGCATTTCTATGCAATGCTGTGCTGCTATATTTACCTCTTTGTCTACCCTGCCCTCCAACTAGAAAACATTTTAATTAACATTTCAATCTTTAATCATTTTCATTAAAACAAAATCTTTCATAGTACTGAAGTGTCCTTTAAGAAAGAAAATGGAAAGAGTGAGGAAGGGTGAGAGGCAGGGAAGGAGGGAGGAAAGAAAGGGAGGGAGGAAGAAGAAGAGGAAAGAGGAGAAAGAGGCCGGGTGCGGTGGCTCATGCCTGTAATCCCAGCACTTTGGGAGGCCGAGGAGGGCAGATCACGAGGTCAGGAGTTTGACACCAGCCTGGCCAATATGGTGAAACCCTGTCTCTACTAAAAATACAAAAATTAGCTGGACGTTGTGGCGGGTGCCTGTAATCCCAGCTACTCAGGAGGCTGAGGCAAGAGAATCATTTGAACCCTGGAGGTGGAGGTTGCAGTGAGCAAGATCGCGCCATTGCACTCCAGCCTGGGCAACAGGGCGAGACTCTGCCTCTTTCTCTCTCACACACACATACACACACACACACACACACACACACACACACACATACACAAAGAGGATAAGGAAGGTGAAAAGGAAGATTTTTTTTTAAAGGCTTACCCAATGGCAGCAGAGCAAAGACTTATCTATATGCATTACTTTGATTTCAAATTATTTTTAGCATGGCTTTTATTATACTCATTGTTACATACATAAATCTTTAAAGTAATATGTTTTGTAAGAAATGGTCATAAAAATTTACAGCCAGTAACATTTCCCCTGTCCCTTACAATGATATTCTACTAAAACCATTAAATGGTTCTCATTAATGCCCTTTAAATGATTGTGTAATGACCCACAATCGCTTGTAAGTGAACAACCATTAAAGAATTACCAGTTCTTAGCATGCTTTTAAGTACAGCTTAAATACATGGGAGGTAACATATATTAGAAAAAGTATTAAATTTGAAATAGTAAAAACATGATCATCACAAAAGAATGAGTAGGTGTGCAACTTTACCCTGCAATGACCACAGTTCCTACTGAACACATTATTATAGTAGATTTTTACAGCATTTGTGCTTTTTCCTTAATGAATCTTTTCCCTTTTTTCTGGGATTAAAAGTAATAATAATAATAAAACCCTGACACAACAGGAGAGAAAGTACATATAAAAGCAAATAGGGAAAATAATTAAACCCATGTAACAGACAGCCTATCTAAACAAAAGTGAACAATTCATCCCTCAGATACCTTGTGCATAACAGCAAATATTTGCATTTTCCCTAACCATACAGATATTTGACATGAGATAGTCTAAGCTCTTGGATGATTGCATTTTTTCACCTCAAAGTATTCTGCATCATGGGAGTATGGTCAAAGATAGTAATAAATAATAACCTTTCTGAAGGTGTGAGGTCAGATTAATTCTCTGCTATTGCAAGCTTGTTCTGTGTCAAGCTTATCCATCCATGTAGAGTTGGACATTTGATCTACCCTAAACTACAAATGTCAAATAAAGACTTTGGTGACATTCTTTTTTGAAGTTCTTTCACTTCTGACAGACCTCATTTGTACTCAACTACCATTCATGGTGATGAAGCAATAGAACCAGGACCCTGGGAACCACATCACCAAATAGAGCAAGGCATAGGCTGAGCACAATGCCACATCACACAGGGGAGAAGAGAAAATCAAACATTTACTGCCACTTGCATCTGCTTTTTTTTTTTTTTTTGAAGACATTTTACCAGGAAGAGGGGTATACAGGGGCATGAGTAGTGTTAGTTTAATGTCCCCAAAGACACAGCCACATATTTTGCTTGGGACATTTTAGAAACTCAAGTTAAGCCTTGAACCCCACTCCACAACTGTTGTCTTCTTTGGCCTCCCAGGATCGATGATGTACTATCTTGTCTGCTGTCTGACAAGCTCTGCATATTCCCACATGAGCTCTCTTTTCTTAATTGCCTCATTATGGTGCCCTGAGCCAGGGCAGGGAGGAGATTCCTAACTTTTGAAATTCTGAGATTAGACTCACAAAGATGATCAGACTTGTTTCTCCATGTCATGAAAGTCTCAGTGCGACTATTCACAATAGCAAAGACTTGGAACCAACCCAAATGCCCACCAACAATAGACTGGATAAAGAAAATGTGGCACATATATACCATGGAATACTAAGCAGCCACAAAAAATAATGAGCTCATGTCCTTTGCAGGGACATGGATGAAACTGGAAACAATCATTCTCAGCAAACTTACACAAGAACAGAAAAGCAAACACCACATGTTCTCACTCATAAGTGGGAGTTGAACAGTGAGAACACATGGACACAGGGAGGGGAACATCATACGCCGGGGCCTGTTGGGGGGTGGGGGGGAAAGGGAAGGAGTGCATTAGGACTAATACCGAATGCATGTGGGGCTTAAAACCTAGATGACAGGTTGATGGGTGCAGCAAACCACCATGGCACGTGTATACCTATATAACAAACCTGCACATTCTGCACATGTGTCCCAGAACTTACAGTAAAATAAAAAATAAATAAAATAAAATATTTTAAAAAAGAATTTGACCTGAAAACCATCATTAAAGTACAGCCCTAATAGTTCAATATAACTTAATTAAGGTTTTGCTGTAATTTTAGCAGAGGCAGGGCTAAAGTTTATATCTGCTAACCAAAATGCAGAGAATGTTGACTTACATGGACTAGAGATAACGTGAAAATCCAAATAAAATTTTCTTGGGGACAAAAAAGAAAAAAGGAAAGTCTCAGCTTGGCCCTCACTTCCTCTGGGGTTCCTTTCCTAACCCCATGAGAGTTTCCGTAATGCTTACCAAGTGCTGTTATAGCGACAGAAGATCTTGAAGGGCAAGAACCACGTTGGTTCCATTCCCAGCCAGGTCCCTCGTGCCTAACACAGTGCCCAGTAATCCTAGGCTCTTAACTAAATACCAGGTTATGAAATGTACCCAGAAAGGTTGCAAAATAAGTTCAGATGGCCAAATAGAGCTGGATAATTCTAAATAGATTGCTATTCAAAAACAAAACATAGAGATCTACAACATTGTCATTAGAAAGTAGAAATCTGGGCCTGACAAGAAAAAAACAAATCTCAGGCATTCCGCAGTTTGTCTTCTCTACACCTTTTCCCCTGTCCCATGTTGGTCCCTCTTGTTCTCTATCCCCTTTCCAGAAACTGTGCTGCTATTATTTCCATCTCTTCCACCCTTCTCCCCCTGCCATAGATTCCCATCCCCATTAAAGTTGTTCTTCAAAAGTTGTTCCAACTTTATGTTAGTCCATGGAGGTCTTTTCATTTTGAATGTTTATCATATGATGAAAAAAAGGATATTTTCTTCCCTGTGACAAGAAATGCAGTTCTGAGCATTGGTGGGCTTGTGGGCAGCACCTCCAAGTAGCCCTGAACCCTGACAGAGAAATGAGAGAGAGTGGGGTAGAGTGAGAGGGTTTGGATTAACTGGAAGATTGACCTGAAAGAGCATTTCCCTTAACTGATTTGACAAATAAATCAAGCATAGAAAGAAAGGTGAACAAATACAAATACTTCCTACTTACTCCCAATCTCAGAAGGAAAGCGTTCAACGTAGTACCATTAAGTATGATGTTTATTGTATTCCCTTTATCAATAGAGGCTGTTCCCTTAATCCATTTCTAGTTTGCTAAAATTTGCTTATGAATAGATGTTCAAAGTTGACTGCTTTTTCTGCATTAAGATTTTCTTCTTCATAACATGCTTATTTTGTAGTCTTCATTTGATAATCCTATTGTTTAAAGTGCTTTAAGATCTGACTTCTCTCATTTGTGTTTCTGCTCTTTCTTGTGTTGGATTTTCTTTGTCTTCATCTATTTTGTAGTTTGCAGTAAATTTAAATAAATATATACAATTTTATATAAAACTTAAAAAAAAAGAACACAATATTTCTTAGCTCTGTGTCACCTGGTATTCTCCCCTGAAGTCAGGAATCTTTCCCATCTCTAATTGTGAGACACATTCACATTCAACCTCGGAGCCTCTTCCCTGCATGCCTGGCAGGAGCTGCAACACTGTGTGTTAAGCGTCTTCATTCAGCTTCATTCAGGAGTCATGTTGCTCAGTACTGAAACACACTCACCTTAAGGGCAATTTTCCAACAGTTCATGTTGATTTACAACATGGAATGAAGACCAGATGAAGTTCCAGGAGGTATTCAGAGAAGACGGGCAGTGATGCATGTTAGAATTTGGTCAATTTGCTGGATTGCATGTTTCTTCTGGAAAGAGGCATGGAGCATTGGTAGACTATCAAAGGGAGGGATCCTACTTTATGGCCCCATTTGTAAATGCAAAATTCTGCTAAATCTTTCTATAGAAAGAAACCGGCAGTGAGGGTTGCTCCATTCTTATACTCCTCAGCAACTTTTTTTTCTTTCCATGACTAGTAAGAACTCACTTTATTTGGTCCAGAAAATTATGCTCTACCCCCCATGCTCCTACCAGATTCTTCCAGGGATTCGTGTTTATGATTAAAACAAATAATGACTGTGGCTTTGAGGGAAATTCTGAAAAAGTTTATGTTGTGGATTTTTGGTGTTGTTTTGGTGGTTTTTATTTTAACCTTTCTGAAAGTTTCTATGGAGGTGGTCCTGAGCCAGTGTGTTTGGCTTCCTAAAGACATTTTATGTGATTTGCCGAACGCCAGTTTTAAAGAAGCACCATTAAAACAACTGGGGGGATAAAATGTCTTGGCTCTCAGATGGTATAAGAGTAGACAGGCAGGATGTCTCTAATAGGTTCATGATTTAGAATACAGTGCATTATTTGCCCTTTGTTCCTTCCTTCTATTGTAAATTAATCATTAGAGAGCTCTATCTGAAGCACTTTTTTCTCACTCTGTATCCTGTTTCAACTTGCCCCATGCGACTGCACCTGACTGTAATTTGGGGAACACAAATTGCAGTGGTTCAGCACTTTGTGATTCCTCTAATAAGTTAATGTCACTCCTATCTTCTGGCACAATTCAGTTTGGAAGGGCTGCAATGTATCATTAATGCATTAAAAAATGTTGTGTTTTTAGGTTGAATACCTGGAATTAGTTGGGAGCCTGACGATCCAAAACACACTTTTTACAGTGCTTGGGAGCCTCAAGGAAGCAATTCTTGTTTAAGCATCTACGTTATCAGAGCAGCCCAAGTACTTCAAAGGTCTGTGCAGGATGCTCAAAATAGGCACCTTGCCAAACAGAAATTGAAACACATATACGTACTACACTATTTGCCTTACAGAAATTAATTTTCAGCCAGCAGCACCCAGGATTATTTAATATTTATCTTTAGCTGCAGGAAGATGAATCTATTATTTTATGAGTTGATTTTGCTATTTTACCTGAGTGTTTCAGTCAGTCTTTCCAGTAGGAGGCACTTATGGTCTCCCCTATCCCCTGCCTATCTCCCTTCTTTTGTTTTTCTAATTTTTTAAGGATTTGGAAGCAAGAAGAGATTTCATTTGTGTCACTTGATTTCCCCAGTGGGTTCCCTTGAATCAATGATCCAAGCAAGTTTTAGGCCTAGGAATGTATCAGTTGAGTAAAGTCAGTAGTGGTAAAAGGTACTGAAGAAGTAGTTGTGGATTGTAAGTAAGGAAACCTGAGTTCTAGAGCCCCTCTCTACTTTTGTGACCTGTGATAGGACACTTAACTACCAGAGCCACCCGTCATCAGTCATCATCTGTACCTCACTAGTTTAGAGTCAAGTCCCTGCAGAGCTATTTCCCCTAGCAATTCCTGCCTTTCTGAAATGCCACCAAGGCCCAGCAGCTCCTCCTCCTGTTGTTAAGATTCTGAAGGACTGTGTGCTATGTTGATTGTTTGCACCTGTGAAGTTAAAACACCAAGAACAGCATATGTCACTGTGTCAAATAACAAAATGACTGATAGAGTTTCAGGGGGACTTGAGTGTATAAAAAGCCACAATATTGCAAAGTACTTTGTAGATGGGAATTGTTAAATATCAATGGAGCATTGCTGTGTCTGCACTGTCAGCAGACTTCCCTGTGACCACAGTGAGAGAGATGCTAAAATGCCATTTCATGGACCACATTATGTGCTGCTTACGATGAATATTCTGGCCATGGTTTATTACATTTTTGATAAATTGTAACTTCTTGGACCCAAATTTGGTTAGCTTATCTCTAGTACCATTTAAATATCTTAAAAGACTGAATTTGCCCCAAAGATTTAATCATCATTCAGCAGCGGTCTGTAGCCATGTGGTACTAATTTAAATTTCTGTAGCTATGGACAAGTCTCTATCCAGAAATTAATAAATGCAATTTATAAGGAATCTTAAGTAACAACTAACAATTTAATGCTTTGTGAGTTTCACCCAAACTGATTAAATAATTAAAACAGATTTCCAGGGATAGGGGAAGAGATTTTACCATAAAAGAGATAAACAGTTTGGGAATTGCATGCATTCTTTTAGACATTTAAGATAATTAAATCCAAAACCTATGTTAAAATAACACTAAAGGTCTGGTTGAAATCAGTAGTGGGAATTGCTAAGTTAAAAGTTGAACACCGTCCTCAGTGTCTGCCCCATTGTTTTAAACAAGGCATTTGGGGACTCTCAGAACACTGGGTCAATTTATAGAGCACACTATTGGTGCGACAATATTGGTCTCAAGCACAAACGAATGTATTCAATGGAACCTCCTTTTTGTCATGATGTTTCTTGGCTTTTCATGAAACTAAACTGAATGTTTACAATCCGCTTAAACTTGTTCAAACCTAAAATTTATTTATTTACTGTTTTCAAATTCTTATTGAAAAAAGGTAAAGGAATTTAGAAATCATAGCTGTTTTGATTTAATGTGTAATAAACATAATATGTACATTTATGTGCTTAATGCAATTCATTTTTGCAATGAATTGTTGAGTGCTTATATATGTACAGTTTAGGTATGGCTTTGTGGTAGAAAGATTAATAAGGCCTAGAAGCACTCTGATTTGTGATGAATAATGATTTTGTAGGCAGTAAGAACAGATGGTAGCTCCTTTGATAGAAATGACCATGGGTTACAATACTATGTATTTCTTTAAGGATTTTTTTAGTAATTTGCATAAATGACTCAAAAAGTGTCCATCAATCATCCTTTATGTTCTATCTGTAGCCTATGAACCCCAGTGGAGAAAGACCATTTAACCACTTGTGTCAGGGTCTCCCAGATTAAATACGTGAAAGCTGGATGGTGGTATCTACAAGATAGAGTGGAAATACGGAAGACTGTTTTACAAACACCTTTTTGAAGGGACGTAGTGAATGCTAGCTGGTTGAATTTTCACTGAACTGGCCATCTTTTTAGGGGCCAAGTAGATGCAAATTAAATGTTCTACTGTATAGTAGGTTTGGAATCCATTATCTTCCAAACTGAACTTATCAAATTTTCCTCAAAATTTACTTTTCCTTGCACGGTAACCAATCATCCTGGTTTGCCTGGAACTGAAGGATTTCCCAGGATATAGATCTTTTATTACTAAAACTCGGAAAGTCCCAGGCAAATCTGCATAAGTTGATTGCCCTATGTTTTAAATTCTCATCTTGTCTTTTCCATCCTGATTAATTATACTTTCACCTATCCAATCATCCTGGATTCCTTCGTTTCTTCTTCCACATTCAGATTTTAGTGAGTTTCATCAAGTATTTTATTTCTCATCCTTCTCCAGTCTCTTCGTTATTGCATTGGGTCAAGTAGTATTATGCTTAAGCCTGAACTATTGAAGCAACTTCTAAACTGAACACCCCACATCTAGTCTTGTTCTCATTCCGGTCCCCCTTTGACCTAGCTTCCAGTGTTATTTAAAAATACCTATTCACTTTGTTAAGTGTTCAGTGGTACTTATTACATAAAATCTCAATTTATATACAACACAAAAAGGCCCCCCATCATCTAGTTCCTGCCACAATCTCCAGGCTTACCTCCATCTGCCCTCCTTCCAGCCATCCAGATCCACTTTGGGTTTCCTGGGAGCAGAATACTAGTCCATGCTTCTCCACCTTTGGCTATAATATTTCTTCATTTCGGGATACCCTTTCCAGCCCCTTGGAACTGATTTTTTTTTATGACCCAGTTCGAACACTGCATTCCTTTATGAAATCCTTCCTGCCCTCAAATAAAATTGACCCTAATTTTGTGCTAGACTGTGTGTTTTACAGTTATCATGCATCTACAAATACATATTACAGTTACTTGTTTAGTCATTAGTCTTTTCTTCTAGATTCCTTTCTCTTTTAGTGAAGGGAACCTTATTTATTAGTATTTATTTCCAGATTTTGGTATTAGATATTACACAAGACAGATACTCTAATATTAGTAGAGTCGATGAAGAATCTGTCTCTCTGTATCATGGAATCTATACTGAGACAACAGAGCAATGTATGCAGTGATCTCCAAGGACTTTCACAATGCCCTTCTCACATCACCTGTTTGAAACTTGAAGTAGTTATTTACCTGCACATGACTTCACTGCTATATCATCTGTTTGCTCATGGAGTAACTTTCAGAAGCAAACGGTATGTCCACATAAGACATAAAATCTTACGTTTTATATCATTTTATCCCCTTACACTGTATAAGCTTTGATTCAAGTCTGATGAACACTGTTGACTGCCTACCTAACATCCATTTCTCTGCTCCACCTCAGGCCTTTATCCATCCAAAGACAGACCTGTTTATTCCAGAATCCACTGTCCTCCCCAGACCATCTACTCCTGAAAAGGTTGCTTCTCTTCCCAAGGGGGTGGCCCCTGATTGTTCTAAAGCAACGGTTCTGTTCCCCATTGCTACTGAAAATGCTGTGAGATTTGGGCATATGACATAATTCTGACCAATAAATGTAAGAGAAGTCTGTTGGGGGTCTTTTGGAAAGGTTATTTCTCACCAGAAAGGTACCCAGGAAGAAATGGTATCTTGTTCTCTGGATGTGAGTAATAACACTACTGTAGCCATCTTGTGTTGCTGAAGGAGACCAGTCTCTGGATAAAGCCAGTACTGAGACCAGCATGTGTCATAAATCAGAAGGAGCCCAATCTTGATGTTACCATGGAGTCTCTGATCCTACCCAACTAGTGCCCTCAATCTCCTTCTTCCAGACTTGTAATTATGTTACTTGTGGCTGAATGTCTCATACTGACACCTACAAGTTCAGCATTGCCGTCTGAGAGGCCAGAGACATTTGCTTAATACTCATTTATATGGTACTTCAAAAGTAAGAATAAAAATGCTTAAAGTACACTTGAAATAAAGGAAGAGGCCAAAAAGACCACCTGAAGTAGCTTCTAATTCTGTCATCTGTTCAATATGTTGAATGATTGAATCAATGAGTGAGTATTTTGTTCAAAGAATTGTACAAAGTGCTTATAAGGAACACATACTCAAGCAGCCACAACCCTTCCTATATGAGCTAATGGTCTCGTTAGTGAGCTGGGGCAGTGACCTAAATTACTATACAATAAAGAAAAAAGTAATGGTTATTATAGTAATGATAATGACATAACATGTATTGAGCAATGACCATGAACCAGGCACTGTTTTAAGTCCTTCCCAAGGACTTTTTTGCACCAACTATATTTTCTCTCTCAAATATTTTCCTCCTAGAGTACTTAGCCTAAAAATATTTACATGCAAGTGCGTGTATACTCTCATTCTGTGAAAGAGAAAATACCATTATCTTTCCTGACTTTGTTTTCCTCTCAAGGTATCACTTTGTTTCTCTTGAATTTCAGTTTTTTAAAAATTAATAAACTTCATTTTTTAGAGCAGGTTTTTAAGTTCACAGCAAAATTGAGCAGAAAGTACAGAGAGTTCCCGTGTACCCCTGTCCCCACACATGCGGAACCTGCCTCACTTTCGATGTCCTGTGCCACAGAGGTACATGTGTTACCGTCCGTGAGCCTACATGGACACGTCATTGTCACCCAAATTCCACAGTTGATGTTCGGGTTCACTGTTGGTGCTGTACATTCTGTGGGTTTGGACATGTGTCCTCCTATAGTGTTATATAGAAGTGTCTCAATGTCCTAAAAATCTTTGCTCTGCCCACCCACCCCAATCTCTCTTTACCAAGTTTTTTGGAAAAATAAATAAATGACACCTTGTTCTGCCGGCCTTTGATTCTTCATATCACATTCATTCTTTGGTCCACTGCACTTATTTTTATCCCCTTGTTTTTCTGAAACTTCCTTAATAAAGGTCACCATGGACCAAGATGCTGAGAGTGCAGTGACTGTGGTCTTGCTGATTACTTCTGTCTTACCCTCATTAGCAACATCATTTGTCCAGTTTTTCTCCCAAGCCAGGAACCTCAGGCCCCTGCTCAACTCTCATCTTTTCTCTTTTGTCCTTGTTATGTCACTTGTTAATTCTATTTTCTTTTTTAATTTTTATTTTACTTTAAGTTCTGGGATACATGTGGAGAACGTGCAGGTTTGTTACATAGGTATGCATGTGCCATGGTGGTTTGCTGCACCTATCAACCCATCATCTAGGTTTTAAGCCCCTCATGCATTCGGTGTTAGTCCTAATGCTCTACCTCCCCTTGCCCCCCATCCACCAACAGGCCCCAGTGTGTGGCGCTCCCCTCCCTGTGTCCATGTGTTCTCATAGTTCAGCTCCCACTTATGAGTGAAAACATGTGGTGTTTGGTTTTCTGTTCTTGTGTTAGTTTGCTGAGAATGACGGCTTCCAGCTCCGTCCATGTCCCTGCAAAGGACAAGAACTCATTCTTTTTTATGGCTGCTTAGTATTCCATGGTGTATATGTGCCACATTTTCTTTATCCAGTCTATCATTGATGGGCATTTGGGTTGGTTCCAAGTCTTTGCTATTGTAAATAGTGCTGCAATAAACATATGTGTACATGTGTCTTTATAGTAGAATGATTTATAATCCTTGTTAGTTCTATCTTCAAAATTTCTCTTTCATAAATTTCTCCCAAGAGAAACTCAACTTCTCCTGTCTTCCCTTAGGCTCAGCACCTCTCCCCTGGGCTGTGGTATAAACCTCCTGGCAGATCTTCATGCCAGCCTATTCTCTGAATCAATGTTGGAGTAATATTTTATGGCATCATTATCTTTCTGGCACTCCCTTGTTTGAAATACTTCAATATATTTTTTTCCTGTAGAATGGCATCTCAACTCCTCAGCTTGGCCTGTGATTGTCTTCACAATCCTGGATTCACAATGCATCTTGAGTGTCACCTCAGTCACCCCTCCACCATGCTCTCTTTTCTACCTAAATAGTTTGTGCTGGAGCATGTGTACTTTCACAGCTCTGTAACTTTGCCTAGCCCATTCTCTCTATGTGGAAAGCCCTCCCTCTCCTGTCTAGGTAATGAACTTCTACTACCCCTGAGGCAAATTACAAGTGTACCCTGCTCTCTAGCAATCGTTCCAAGGCATTTTTAATATATCTCCTTCATTAAAGCTATTTTTTTAATGATTGTGTCTGATTCTTTAAAATGATTGTGTCTGATTCCTTTGAGACAAGGAACTTTGGATTATTAATCTCAGTATCCTCTGTACTTGGATTAATGTCTAATGCTTAATATATGTTTGTCGAATTAAGGCTTCTGTGGTATGAACAGAGATTGAGGGAGCTTTCAGAGGGAGCATTTGGCAGGGGAATTTCATAAATTCATTCAACAAATATGTATGGAGGACTTAAAATGAGCCATCCATTCTTCTAGGCACTGTACATAAAAGTGAACAAACAGATGAGTAACTTACGTCTTGTGAGACTCACAATGTGTAACTCACAATGCTTGTGAGACTTAGCATTCTATACTAGTGGGAAAAGACAGATACAGTGAGTTTAGCAAAGAACCAGTGCCCAGAATAAATGAAAAGATTGGGGTGTAAGACGTAGTGAGTGATGAGGGTCAGTGATAAACTGCACAGTACATGACCCACCCAAAGGCATTTATTTGAACTCATATTAAAATGATATCTATAAGAGTGGCTACACATTACCTGGCTCACTAAACATATGCTAGGGCCATATTTGTTCAGTGGATGCCATATTTGTTCAGTGGACACCTCTTTGTTGTCTTTGTTTCAAAGACATCTTTGTTCCAGGTCCTGTTGGAGAAGCAGGAAGAGGCAGTAGACCCTGGAACCTTAGCAGAATTTATTCAGTGTTACTCCCATCGGCCTCGAGGACAGCACCTCACTTTGTCCTACCCTCTTTATGATGTGCTTGCAGCTTTTAAGATATTTTCTCAGGCCGGGCGCGGTGGCTCACGCTTGTAATCCCAGCACTTTGGGAGGCCGAGGTGGGCGGATCACGAGGTCAGGAGATCGAGACCATGGTGAAACCCCGTCTCTACTAAAAATACAAAAAAAAATTAGCCGGGCGTGGTGGCGGGCGCCTGTAGTCCCAGCTACTCAGAGAGGCTGAGGCAGGAGAATGGCGTGAACCCGGGAGGTGGTGCTTGCAATGAGCCGAGATTGCGCCACTGCACTCCAGCCTGGGTGACAGAGCGAGACTCCGTCTCAAAAAAAAAAAAAAAAAGATATTTTCTCAGCAGCCACAAAGGTGTCCTGAGCAAGTGGTCTACTTGTGTTTTTTGGAAAGAATAGCTTGTGAATAGGAATAGAAGGTCCAGCAAGGAGAGCTCAAAGAGGACCAAAAGAGTGTCGGCTCTCTCCGACCCCATTCAGAAGTTTTGGTGTGTTAAATAACTTCTCCAATCATCTTTTCTGAGGCAACGGAGAACGAATAAATGTGCCATTAATATGTATGTGTATGAATAGATGGCAGAAAAAGATAATATTTTAAAGTTAAAAAGGCACTTGAAGATCATTCTAGATTAAGCCCTTTGTAAACAGACAGGAAAACTAAAGTTCGGTTATGTACCTGAATATAGTAAGCAGTGTTCATGCTTGTCCATCTGCTTCTCCCCTATGTCGGTAGTCAAGGGTTTCCAACAACAGAAATGGATTGGGGGCCCTGACCGGCAAATTGTGTTTTTCTAAATTTTTCTTTTTTCCTCTTTCCCACCCCCTCATCTTCTTTGTGCTGGTATGTGTTTTTCCAAATTTCTGTATCCTAAATAACAAGCTCTTAATAAGGAGGAGAGCTATGAAAGAGGTAGCTGGAGATGGGTTTGGGTTAATGTGAAGGTGTGAGGATGGTGCATGGAGTACATTTAACTCCAGCCTGAAAATTAAAGCCAGAGGCTTGCAGAATTATTAAGTTCTGATAGTGTGTGGGAGAATAGCATTGTTGATTATTATTATTTTTGTTGTTGTTGTTGAGATAGAGTCTTGCTCTGTCACTCTGGCTGGAGTTCAGTCATGCTACCTCAGCTCACTCTGCCTGCCGGGTTCAAGAGATTCTCCAGCCTTGGCCTCGCAAGTAGCTGGGATGATAGGCACTCGCCCAGCTAATTTTTTTTTTTTTTTTTTTTGATTTTTAGTAGAGACGGTGTTTTACCATATTGGACAGGCTGGTCTTGAACTCCTGACCTCTGGTGATCCACCCACCTCGGCCTCCCAAAGTACTGAGATTACAGGCGTGAGCCACTGCGCCCGGCCCGTTTATTAATTTATTCATCCATGTATTTATGTCCTCATTTACAAATGCTGAACCCTCACTACTGCTTACTTCTTGGAGGACATAAGGTGGCAGAATGCTCCTCCATCCCAGGGCTCACAGTCCCATGCAGGAGCCAGGCATGCAGGCAGATTATCACAATGCACTGTGACACGCAAGCATTCATGTTATTCCTGAAGAAAAGGAAAGCTCACCTGGACTCTGAAGGCAGTTTGCTCCAAGTCAAGTGCCATATTAAAAATACTTTACCCTAGCAGTTCTGTCTGTGCACTAATAATCCTCTGAAGAACCTTTTTCCCTCTAGCAAAAATAACCTGCTTAGAAGATATTATAAAGAGGTTTTCTATTTCTTTTGAAGCTATAACACCCTCCAAGTGACGTACTCTGTGTTTCTGTTATTCTGTTCCCGGAAGGACCAAGGCTCCTGAGTCATAAGATGGCAGTCATTCTCCACAGCCATTGGCTCCCGGGAAGCAGGCATTTCCATCGTCTGCAAAAGGAAGAATTAGCTGCCTGCTTGAATCGACCGTATGTGTGTTGGTTGAGAGTTGTGATGAGACGTACTCCTGACAAGAGCTGAGTTGCCCAGCCAGCCTCCCTTTATCAGATGGGCCAGTGCCAATCATCATTGTTCTCGCAAGGTGATAGCAGGAGTTGTTCCCCGTTAGAAGATGGTGGCATTCTGGCAGGGTCACCGTGGTGTTAAGATGCATAGCATTTGTCAGGTTTGCCTAGGACTTCTGGAGGTTTAGTTATGAAACTTGTTAATTGAGCTATAAATATAGCTGCAGCCTTTGCCTTCCAGTAAGGCAGTGTGTTAATTTGGGTTTGGCAGGGGGATGGTGCAAGCTGCCAATGTTATGTTAGGATTAGTAACGTGCAGTACATTTTAACTCCACTTCCCCATGTGCCACGCGTTCCTCCTCTGTTTGTTATCTTTGTGAGGGAAGAGAGAAGAAGAGAAAGCAAGCTCATCGTCATGGGCAACTTACATTAGGGATATTTATCTGTGGGCCTGCTTTCTACCCCTTAGGTCTCCAAACAGAGTCATAGGGAGAAATGAAGAAACCCATATGCACGATTCCAGAGGGCACAGCCGCAGCCTTCTGCCTAAGATTAGTGTAACCCCAGTTGAGAACAGGGGTGTATTTGCTCTTGCTCCCTGCAGGGAACCCCTCGCTATATTCAGGATATCTCTCTCTACTTTAAGGTGGAAGTGATAATCATAAATATATATTATCCTTTTTATAAAAAACACACATAGAATTAGATGTGGAATGGAGTGGGTTTATTTGCTTGTTTGCTTGTTTCTTCTTGAGTTATTAGAGGGTAAATAAATGTGTCACTTGCTCATCTGACCGAGAAAATATGTGAGAATTTTAAACTAGACAGAAGAGCAACTTTGGTTGCATACTTTGTGCTCACAGAGGAAGGGAGGTGAGGCTGATGAAGCAGTTATTTTCATGACCCTTTAGAGATGCTTGATAAGTATTGAATGAATGAATGGATGGGTCTCAAACAGTTTTAAAAGAGTGGCCTTTGCAGATTAACCAGATGGCTATGTCTGCTTTCTTTTCTTAAAACACATCAGTGACCTGGAAATAGGTTGGTAAAAATGTGGAATCCTGTTAGCTGGCAATGTGGATGAGGAAAGAACTAACTTCCAACTAAATAACACTGAACTTCTTTTTTTCTAAAGCACCTAGCTTGAGTAGAAATATGAGCGATTTAGAAGCCTAACATCCTGTGTGGGTTTCTCGGGAGACAGTGCTGATTGCATTTCCCTGGTTATAAAATGTTACAGAGAGATCAGCTTGAATTAAATATTCTTGGTTTTTCATTCAGCTTTCCACTTCTTGGGCATGTCTCTCACCTCCGATAGAGATAATTTTCCACTTGTTTTTGTTGTTTTTGTTTCTTTGTGTGTGTGCGTGTGTGTGTGTGTGTGTGTGCGCGTGTGGTTTTAAGGAGCAGAGAGTTTAATCGGCAAGAAGTGAAGGGAGAAGACATAAGGAAGAAGCTCCCTTGTACAGAGACAGAGGGAGGGGGGCTCCAAAGCTGAAAGAGGAGGTCCCCCTGTTGTTTTGTTTCATTAGAGTGCTATGTCTTTCTTCCTTCTTGAGTTGAACTCTAGAAATAAAGATGTTATATCATGGACACAGAAATGTGCTCAACTCTAATGAAGATTGTATTATTATTATTACTTTTTTTTTTTTGAGACGGAGTCTCGCTCTGTCGCCCAGGCTGGAGTGCAGTGGCGCAATCTCAGCTCACTGCAAGCTCCGCCTCCTAGGTTCACGCCATTCTCCTGCCTCAGCCTCTCCGAGTAGCTGGGACTACAGGCGCCCGCCACCAAGCCCGGCTAATTTTTTTTGTATTTTTAGTAGAGACGGGGTCTCACAGTGGTCTCGATCTCCTGACCTCGTGATCCGCCCACCTCGGCCTCCCAAAGTGCTGGGATTACAAGCGTGAGCCACCGCGCCCGGTTGAAGATTGTATTATTATTATCATTTTTTTTTACAGTGAGACTGTAGCCTGCCTTAACTATACCAGCTGTTAATTGTATTTTTCTTAAGTCCTTTTGATATTCATTTGAAATGCATTTTATAACTCATCTGGTAACCTTGCTGCTAACCAACAATTATAGTCTGACATTTGAATACAAAGAATTTGGGACAAGCCACAGTTGTACATGGAAACTTTTAAAACAATGTCTCACTTAATGTATTCCTTAGTGAAAAACATTGTGAAGAAATGATTATAGCCTCACTAAATTCTGACATGCTGAAAAAATGTCTGTTCATTCTTTGAAAATTTCTACCAACTTAGTGACTGTGAATTGAGAAAACAATAATAATAAAACAGCCACAGTCTACACCAGGGAGCCAACCTTTCCTCCACTCCATCCTGTTCACAAACTTGACACAGCCTGGACCAATATTAATTCCAACTGTTTGAGGTGGACAGTGAGTGGGTGCTATTCACAATGTGGTTCCTTTGGAGACTGAAGAATCTGGAATCAAATTGATAGGATTATTAGAGTCTGAAGCAGGCTGCTATGGGCAGTTGTGGGTTTTTGTGCTTAGGCACCAGGCCGAGTAGGCAAGTGTGAGCTGGAATCTAGCCCTAGTACTGCTTGCCAAGCTGCATGCCCCAGCCTGGGGCTGCATCAGCTGGGAGAAAAGGGCCATTCTGCAATTCATCTGCCAGGGTGGAGTGCCTTTTTGTAACTTGTGCAAAGATATACAGTGCGCTAGAGGTGGCCTTGGCTGGAAATAACTGTTGTGGGAGATTTCCCCATTGCTATTGTGTATATGAAACACTCCTGGACTCTAACAACCCCTTCATTAACCCACACCTATTAGTGGGAGGAGAGATGAGTTATCGATCTGATGGCAGAGTCTTGAAGGAGAAACTAAACATGGGCAGCTCTATCCCTTTTCCTGTCTTTCTCTCTTTAGGGAACTAGCTGCCCATAGACAGCATACATCCTCTAGGTGGATGCAGGAGGTAAAGAAAGGAGGGATGAGAGGCCTGACCCCAGTGGTCTTGGAAATTAGAGTCTAATTCCAGGAAATTCAGCTGCACATCTCTCCCAACCTTGCTTTCTTCAGTAAGTAAGGTTCTGATTTGGACCCCAGCTGCTTACTTCTTTGTCTTATTTTTTTAGTTGCTTTAGAATTCAGGAAAAGGGGTGCTATTTATTGAGCTCCCAAGAAGATCTTAGAGACCATATAATTCCCCATTTCCCTCCACACCCACACTTATAACAGAATTGTTCATTCCAGCAAAAGCCACGAACTAGTGGGCCATTGGCCAAGTGCAGCCTACATCATATTTTGTTTGGCACAGAGAGTGTCTTTTGAAAATAATTGCACCAACATTTAAAAATGAGAGATTGCATGTGCACATCAAGAATTCTGACCTTTCTTAAAAAATAAAATGGGAAAATCTGGCCACATCGGTCCTGCGTCTCCACATGGCAACAATCAGCTAGAGTTGTACTCCCATTTCCATGGAGCATTTACTCTCCAGTTTTCCTCTGTCTTCTCCATTCTCTGTTGGCTCATGGGCTAAGGCTGGGTGTCAGCCACCATTTATCATTCCTCTCTCAGTTTTTGTTTAGAAGTAAATGAATGTCCCTTTATTCTTCTGTCCCTTTCAAAAGTCGATTGAGAAGTCTCCATTTATGAAGAAACATGGGAGAGAGCACATGTCTTTATGGAACCATAGATTATTTCCATATATTTAACATGTATTTTTTTTCCTGGATGATTCACATATTATGCCACCTACCTGGCTTCTGTAGATATTTGGGATTTCTTAGTGAAAGTCTTTATGCTTTTCTTAAAATACAACACATGAAAAGGAATTCACAGCTATGTGGAAGCTCTTCCTTTTCTTAATACCTGCTCCCTGCACCTTGCACACAATGGTATTGGCTCAGCCACCTCGAGCCAAATGAAGAAATATGCTGCTGCTAGCTCATAACGTGTTTGCTGATATTTCTTGTCCCCCTTTTGGATGTGATAGAATTTCACCTTCTCTAAACCTTTAAAGTAAACCATGACAGATTGACTTGCATCAGCCAACAAAATGGCCACAGAAGGGATAGGTTATTTTCAGAAAAAACTTGTGAGAATCAGTGTGAAGTGAACAATTAGCCTCTTTTCTTCCTGTCTGTGAAAAGGACTCTACAGAAAACAGAGGCTCCTTCAGCCTGTGTGCCTGAGTGTGTTGAGTGTCTCAACCCTCACCTTCACCTCACCTCAGATCAAAGATGGACAGGTAGTGCTAGTGAGGGTGGGAAAAAAGAACTTTGTTGTTTTAAGTCCCTGAAATTTTAAGGTTGTCTGTTAGTATTGCAAGCTTGGTCTATATTGATAGATAACACCTCTTCTTCCGTTTAGCACTTCTGGTATTTGAAGATCACTCCATTGCCTTTATTTTATGATTCTCTGGAATAAACTTCCATTTGATACATGCATGATATATTTTCTAAATATGCTCCAAGTTCCCATCCCATTCCATTCAAGAAAATCTTTCTTAAGATAATATTCCTATGGTCAGCACTGCCAACAGCTGCAGAACAATCCAGAACAGGGAGTGAAATCTGCCTCGAAGCCAGAAAAAGAACATTGTGACACATTCCGTATTCAAAAATATGTCACATTGGGCCTGTTTGCTATTTTATGTGGCCCTGGGTTGTCTGTGATAGGGGCAGCAAGAAACCTGTTGTAGAAAGCACAGTTACCATCCATCGCTGAGAAAAATTGGAGGCATTCTTCAAACTTTCCAGCTCCCCACTGAGTTCCTGCCATGCCTGAAAGTCTCCAAACTGTCCTTGAACTTGCTGCTGTATTCAGCCTTTATCTGAAACCCTACACTTGCTTGGTGGAGTGAGTTCCAAGGTTTACTGACTAGTGTGAAACTGAGTAGTCCCTTTATTGTTTCTGAAGAACATCTTCGAAAATTCAGGAAATACGCTCTTGTTCTAGTACTTTGATAATTGTATAAGCTTGAACTCTATAACCTTTTATTACATGAACCTTCCTTGTCTACCAAAGGAAAATAACGTATTTTCCATTTGGGGGTTATTTACAAGGATTTAAAAACATTCTTCCTAACTCATCAGAATTAAAATATTATGCAATATAATATTTTTAAATGAATTTTATCCATCAATCCATCTATTTACCTATGTTAGTGTCTCCTTTTCTGTTTTTGTCCCAATGTGTGTTTGGATGATGTGATGAGTAGCAAGGAGGAGCTAAATGAGAACTGCAGAGAGGAAACAAAATGACTGTTATTTGTCCTTGTAAACCTTGTAGTCTCTCCCCTCTTCCTAGTCCCTATTCAGGAGAACAGAGAGATGAAGGCTGAAGGTTCCAAAGGTCAGTGTGATACACTGGGCTCATCATAGATATTTCAGTGGGAAAACCATTTTGATCTCCTGCCTGCTGATTATAGTTTTGGGCGAGGTACAATAGGAAGAACTTAAAATTCTGCAGTAAGAAGGTTCCAGCTCCAGCTCTGGAGGTAATTAGGTCATTTGGCTTGTCTAAGCCTCACTTTCATAGTTTGTAAGACTTTTACTCTACTTACCTCATTGAGGTCACCTGAGAGTCCAGTTCAACATCTACAGATGCATTGCCTTAAAGTGGACTACTGTGAATGTGCATGTTTTTAGGAAGGGAAGATTTGCCCAAAAACTTATTAGAAGGCCCCTATTGGCCTTCTGTCCCTGCCATTTCTCCCTCCGTGACCCTTTTCAGGCAACAGCACCAAAGAGTCCTAGTGAGGCTTGTCTCCAGCACCAGGTAATTTTTATGTCTTTCCCAGCTTCAAATGCAAGCCCCTAAGGAATTCAGTCTCCCTATGCCCCTCCACATACTGTTTGCTGAGTTTATGTGGGAAGTCCCTAAGGTTATACAACCTAGAAGAGCTAATGTCAGAGACAGCAAGAGATCGAGCTTCTGGCTTTGCTCAGAGATTGGACTTTTCTGGTGTGAGGGGGCCTCAGTGGGAGGATCATAATGCACTGGGAGCAGTAAGGCACTGGAAGGAAAGGAAGGCTTCCAAGTGCTGAGGGCAGGCCCCGTAGCCACCAGAATCTCTTTTCTTTCTCCACAGTGGGACGTATCCCTTCATTTCATCTCCTACTTGTGTTACCAGGGACATATTTTTTTCCATTTGTAAATCAGACAAACGAGATTTAAGGATTTCGAGGGCAGTCCTGAGCACTTGGTTGGTAGTATTTTTTTGGGCAGGGACTAGCCACTTTCCAGCTTATTTTCTGGATACTCAGAAGTTTCCCAAACGTTACTCTGAGGGCCGTGTAGAAATACACTCTTCTGTCAGGCTTTGGTTTCTGAAGTGTGAATTCCTGTGACTCATGGCTGTCGTCTTATTTCTCATTTTTAAAAAATGAGAATTATGTGGAAGCCAGACCAACTGTTGTGGACTGAATTGGTAAAAGAAAAAGAAATTGGATTCCAGGTGATCCAGTCCGTCCTCTCTGAGAAAGCAGATTGTGGATGAAAACATGGGTATAAATGAATCAACATATATTACCTTTTTAATATGTCTTCCCATCATCAGTGTGTTCATAATAGGAATATATAAGCTGGAGGGAAGACTTTGTGATCTATGCCTCAGATTTATTTGCACTCCCTGGAGTCGCTGCTTAACTAACCTTGCCCTGCCCTGCACCATCCTTCATCCTTGCAAAGTAAATAAATGGAGTTCCCCTCAGCTTTTTTTCTTAATTAGCTATCAAAATTTGAGGTGTCACCCAGACTTTGAAGCCCCCTCTGACTCTGTTTTAAGAACGTGGGGGTTGTCCTGCTGTCCTTGGCCAATTCTTCCCCTCTCCTATCAGTGGTCTCCAAGATGAATGCAGCCGCACACGTGTTTCCTGCCTGGCTCCCACCACTAGTTTCAGAGATGGCGGAGCTCCTGGCCTCTGTTTGTATATAGAGCTGTCTGAAATGCATTCGGGATCTCTTGAGGTGAAAAGAGTTATATAAACAGAGAATGTTATTATGGATTCTTACTACAGATGGAAATGACTGGGTATTCTCAAAATAAATAACATTTCACATTTTTATAGATATGTAACATAATATGCGTGTGTGTGTATTTATATTCTTTCCATCTTGAATACACAGCCTCTCCTTCCTCAGCACTTGGATAAGCCATTCATTTTGCCTCCTGCTTTTTTGATTCTCTTCTTAAGAATTCATTTAATTGTTGCCAGCATTTGGAGAGTTAGGATGAAGCGGTTATAGGCTTCCTGCTAGCTCCCGCCAGATAAGCCTGCCGTGGCTGCAGCAGTTAGGAGAGCTGAATGCTGAAAACACTTAAGTTCTGTTTTTCCACTTCCCCTCTAAAGAGAGATCAATCGGCTAGTAGCTCAGCATAATTACAAATGGAAACTTCCTAGAAGAGGTGCCCAGAGTTAGAGGATTCAGTGTAAGGCACCTAGACCTCGAAGTTACTTGTTTAGATATAGTGGGTGCCTCCTCCCCCTTTTATTGAATCTGTATATTTATTTTCCTTGAGTTCCAGAGGACATAGCATGCCATATCTCATTTACATTAATCTACTTTCAGTTAAACAAACAAGTGAATGTAGGTGAATGAATGATAGGATTATCACTTTCATAATGGTGCCATTCCCACGAGGAAAATCCCAAGTATTGGAACCCCATGCCTGGGGTTTGTGGAAAAGAGCAAAGATGCCAAAAATTTATCCTGAGCCAGGGAAGAGGAAGATTGGCATCCAGAAGTCCAGGCAACACAAGGCAGGCAACAGCTGGCTTTGCCAGCTCCACCTGGCTCCAATAAAGGACTGGCTGCCATCCTTGGCAATGGCTGATGGGAGAGACAGACAAAAGCCAACTTCCCCGAGGCTGGCCAGTTCTGGTGGAAGAAGATGGAAGAAGGAGAGGTAGCTGGGTGAGAGGGCCTCGGGCCCTCAGTATGGTGCTGAGAAAATGACTGACTTGGGGGAATTCAGGCCAATTATAGAGTGATCCTTTCACACCCAGCCATCTGGAGGTGCCTGTAAGGGGACGGAGCCTATAATTGGGAAGCTAACCTAAATGACAACTTCCAAATTTTAAGGAGATTTAATAAAATTTTAAGCTAAGTTTTACTGAGTGCCTACTATGTAAACAGGCTTTTTGATAGGTGCTGTGATCAAAAATAACAATAGTCATAATGATGGTCATGACAAGATGATGATGGTATATTGCTAAACTTTAATGAGCACTTACTAGGTGCCAGATTGTGTTATGTGCCTCAGCCCCTTTCATTCTCATCCTTCTTTTAAAATGAGGAAATCAAGACTTAGGGAGTTAAAGTAATGTGCCCAGGTCATAGAATTAGATGATATTGCTGGAATTTGAACCCAAGCAGTTCAACTCTTAATCTCTATTCTAGACTAGGCTGAAAAATATATGGAGTTGTACTTAAGCAACTAATAGTAAATAAGAAACTACATAATAATGATGATGGAAATAATTAATAGTAATAACAATAATACAGTAGAACCCCACAGTAATGCACTCTGCAACAAAGTAAATTCAGATATAACACACTTGAATATTCGATTTCATTCCTGGCTTTGAACTCATTTACACTAAAAATTAACTGCACAAACACCTAATCTATATTTTTAGAATTATTATTTTTGGATCCCATTCAGAGTGACCTGGAGGAATATCACTGTATAGTATTAGTATAACAATAGCAGTAATAGCTGATTTGAATAGTATACAAGAGTAGCTGGTTTTTATGGACCATATACCATGAAGCCACTAATTCTAGTTCTTACAACCATCCAGAAAAATAAATAATGTTATCCCTGATAGAGAAATGAAGGTCATGAAGCTTACATGATCTGCTCAAAGTTGAGTAAGTTAAGTGGAGAGCTAGGATTGGAATTGACTCAGAATGAGTCTCAATCCAATGCTTGCTTCACTATGCCATCTATATTGCCTCTCTCCAATAAAATGAGATATATGAAAAGATTGCATATGTTACAGTTACACAGAGGAGAGAGCATATTTAATTTTAAGGAATGGGTTTGTATCAGAGAGAGAGAGAGAGAGCTAGCAGGTACTGAGTTCTTATTATATGCCAGTAGCACTACTGAGCACGTAGCCTGTATTCTTTCATTTAATCTTTGTAAAAACTGAGTCAAGCTTTATGGATGAACAAGAACCATCCAGAGAGACTGTGAATGAGAGGTGACTAGTCCAAGTTGAATGAATAGTATGTAGAAAGGCCTAGAGCCATGAAATAACACGGTGTGTTTGGCAGAGCTAAAATCATTTTGGTTTTATATGAGCATAAAAGATAGTGCAGAAAGGCAGTATGTGGTTGTGGGGGAATAGAAGATAGTGGGGATTGGAGATGGAGTTATAAAGATAGAACTGTGATGACATTCTGAAAGGCCTTGGACGTGGCCCTCGTCCTACAGATAGTATTTGGGTGGCAGAGTGGAGGGAGAAACAAGTCCAGGTAGAAATTTAATTTTCTCAAAAAATCTTGAAAGGTGGAGCTATTATCTCATTTCATTGTAATCAGTAAGGAAACATGATGCCCAGATAGAAAGAGGAAAGAACTTAGCCAAGATTTTGCAATTTGCAAATGGCAGAGCTGGGCTTCAAACCCACTTCTCTCTGGCTCAAAAACCCACATTTCTTTTACAATCCCAAGATGTATCACTTTATGTAGCTGAGTTCTAGAGCTTGGAAAGGAAATGAATAGAAAGAAGGTAGACAGAAAGTGCTCAGCAACTTCAGATCTACTTATCCAAGACTGTCCTTGTGTTGCCAAAATAAATTGCTTTTTTCTTATAGATTTTTATTACAATTATCAATGTTACCATTGCCACTATGAATTTTAAAAAGATCAATCAAGAAAGATGATATTGTAAGGTGGAGTCACACAGAACCTGAAGAAAATGATCAAGTAATGGTATAGCCTCTCTAACTTCTGTCACTAGCTAGTCTGCCGCTATTTACATTTAGAAAGTAGGGCTTCCAAGAATTGCTGGTGCAGGTCATGCATGCACGATGATACCCAGTGAGGATAAAAATCTTACTTGCAATTGACTAACCTGTCCCAGCACTGAGTTGTTTCTACCCTGAGGAAAGCACCCATTTTTCATACATAGGAGCCATATAGGTAGCAGAAGTCATCGTCATGAAAGAAGCATCAATAAATTGGCAGTTCCCATTAAAAGTTTTACCTGGTCTCCACATTTTGCATAAAAAAGCACCACTCTACCCATTGTTTGCATAATTTCAGCAATGCTAGCATTTAACTTCTAGTTTAATGATACATTCAACCTTTACCCCAAATTATTGTTTACCCTCCAAAGCTTTTGATTTTCTTGATTGAAACTCCAGATTATTTTGTTTGGTTTTGTTTTTGCTTTTATTTTATCCTTATAAGTGTGGAAAAGAACTGTGGCACAGGAGTCTGATGATTCGCTCTTCTACTCAATATTTAGCAGAACTATGCCATATTGGTTACTTTCTCAGAATTCCATTTTACTCAGCTTTGAATTGAGCATAATAATACCTACTTCCCAAGGATGTTTAATGGGAAGTGTCTGACATGGAGTGAGACCTAAAAAGTGGTCATGATTATTGGGGTGTTATATAATAAACAGTCAAGATCACACAGGTTTATCTTCACCCAACCTGGCTTAAAACTGCTATCACTCCAGTTCCCCCCAAGTGACAGGTTTACTACAAGGACAAATAATGAATTATGGATTCAAAATGGGGAAGTGGTAAGGGGCATATAAGAACTCATTTTCCACGTGGCCTGACTCCACACCATCTCCAAACCCTATTTTTTTGCTAGCTTTCTTTTGAACCTTTCCTTGAAGGAAATCCAACTAGTTTTATCATAGTTTTAATAGTTTATTATAGTTTTTTATTATATTTATATGTATGAAGCTATACATTAAAATTGCATGTAATATATATTTAGGTTATACATTAATGTAAGTATCTACTTGTCTCTTACAAGTCTTTGCTCAAACAGATTAATACCCTCTCAGTGTGGTCTACCCTAACCACTCAGTATAAAATCCAATCTTGCCCACAGAACACCTTCTCCCTTTCCTGATTTATTCTTTTCTCTCTTTAGCATCTCTCACGTTCTCATATGCTACATAATTGTTGTTTTGTTCATGTTTTGTTTACTCTCTCTTTTCCACAAGAATATATGCCATATGAGGGCAAGGATTTTGCTCTTTTATCTTGGTAGCCTTTTCCCCAGGGCCTAGAAAAGTGCCTGGAATTTGTAGGAGCTTAATGTTGAAGAAATAAAATTGTATTATGGTTGCTTTCCCCCCTAATTTCCAGGACCTGAGAGTTTACATATTTTATTTAAAGTTGTCAATAAAATGCTTTTTTTGGAGAGTCGATACACCTACAGACATAGAGGTCCTAATTAGCATCCCAAAATTTTACTTAGCCCATCGTTTATGAAAACCAAAGTAATCTCCCAGTTGTCCAGAATGATGCGTTTTCTCCTGGGATGAGAAGCCTGAAGGTTGCCTCTGCCTATTTCATGAAAAGGAATTAAATTTAGAACTATCTCTTCCATCTATAATTTTTTCCCACCCTATTATTGGAAACTTCTAAGATTATAATGTCAATATGAGATATTATGTAATGGATAATAATTAAAGGCTTAAATCTTGACTCAAACAATGAAGTAATGCTGCTCTGAAAGGTGAAATAACAACTAAGGTCCGTCTCTTCCAAATCTCTCAATGCGGAAGTGCTTGTTTGTAAATTGTCAACTCTGTGTGTATGTGTATGTACTTCTTTTTAAATGATGATTATTTTAGGCAAGTAAAGAGCTTTGATTGTGTCATCTGTGCATAAAATTAGTATGAAAGTAATGAGATTTTTTATTGGTGATTCACTGAATTGTCAGGTGCTAGTTAAATGGCTAAGGCAAAGTCAAGTGACAAAGATTTTCTTAAATCTTTGTTTCAAAGTAATGTAATGGAAACACAGATAAATTTCAATATGATTGTGTTAAGGAAACATTTAGCAAGACAGCAAATAGATGTGTGTGGGTCAAATGGGAGGATGGGTAACTTTAGTATAGGGAAATATAAAATAATGCATATTCAAGATCATGGACAGTTTAATCAGATACATATAAATAGGGACAACCCAGTTTATTTGTTGACTTACTGCTTTTATATTTTATCCTGGAACTCTATTTTGTTTAATTGACAATGGTTTCTATTTACCTCTCCTTGAGTAACTATTTTTCATTCCTGAGTCTGGGGGTGGGAAGAGGCCTAAAATATCAGTAAGACAAATGGGAAGAAAGGCGAAATTATCTTTGTCTGCAGGTTATATAACCTGTGTTTATTATTTTTATAAGGCATGAAGATATACCCACTATAGTATCCAGAAAAAGAGAATCATATTAGTTGGTTCTCATGTGTAGGAAGCATTTCAGGCTGAGCATAGTGAACTTACTAGAGTGCTATCCTCAGCTGATGGAAGCTGAGCTTATGTTGTAAGCAGTGCATATTATTGTACAAAATTTACTGCAAAGGGGAGTGATATGAATAGAGAATGTATACAGTAGCTTACTGCGTGCTAGCAGGTCTTTTCTGGGCTCCTAAATGTTAACTGGATAGTAATGTAAGTTATTACACTCATTAAATTAGGCCACAAACAAGTCAACAGTGATTCAGCAAAATGGCTTTGTTTGTATAGTGCAAGGAAGTCTGATAGATATCCAGTCACACATTTATGGCTAAATGGATGAAGATTTTAACATTACAGCCTAATAAAAACCCCATACTGTGTGATTAAATAAGAGGGAAAGCAGTAAAAAAGAGAACGCGTAATGACGGTAACATGTAGGTCAGTTACAATTTAATTGTCATTGCACTTCATTGCTAACATATCAATTCTCTGCTGCTTAGCTGAGCAGAAAACAACAACTTAACATGTACACTGGGCCCACTGACGAGTCGTCAAACCCCCACTTCCATCACCTGCTTTTGACTACTTCCTTAACAACCACATGAAGTCTTCCTGCTTTAATAGGATAATCTTGCTGAAAGCTCCTGCTGATTGTTTCTTCCTATGCTCAATGCATCAGTGATCAGTAAATTTACTTCACACTCTACATAGATGCTAAAATTAGATTGTTTGCATTACAACTTTCAATACTTCTGCAACAAGAAACACCTGCCTGCAGATTTATATTGTTTTGTTTAATGGTTTAAAATAAAGATAGCCTCACAGTGGCGATACCTTGATGTACTATATCGGAGGCACACAATGGCTGATCATTTTTCTTACTTATCCAATTTGTACTGTATTTCTTGCCATATAAGGTATAGCTTCATTATCATTAATTGCAGCTTTAGAAAAACCAAGGAAGTATTTATTCTTGCCAACTTTGCTGCAATTTTACTTATTCAATGCAACTAAGAAATGAGGGGGGTAGAAATGCGCAGTATATTTAACATTTTTTTCCCTGAATCTGGATAATTCACACAGATCTCAAAGGGGCTTTGGCACCTTTTAAAAATGTTAGCTCTAAAGAATTGTCTGCCTAGCATACTTATGCTGATCTATAGTAAAGACTTAACCGAGTACATAACCAAACTATTAATTCAGGTGCCCAAGGTGACATTTTTTATCCAGCTTAGCATAGTCTATTCCATATAGAATAGAGCACAGCTCTTGGTATAAAAAATGATCTAGCAGAAGCTAGATAACTTTATTAGAATGATTAGAAACATCAACATTTTTTTTCTCATTTCAAATCTCATTTTAATTCAGATTTCTGGGAATCAGGCCCATAGATTCCAAATGTCGCAAGTATGTTCTACTGGTAAATTTTCTTCCCTTTGCACCTCATTTTACCTAGTTAGATGGAATCATGTGTCATCTAAGGGCAAGAATAAGGTCCTGTAGTTCAAGATCATGGACAAGCAGAGCAAAATCCCCAGGAAAAAATTCTATCCCCAGAATGATATCTAGAGGCAGTCTCCAAGCAATGAGAGTTATTAGCGATTTGGGAAGAGCCTCATGGTTACCTCTAAGACTGGCAGCTTATGAATCTCCAATTCTTATTTAAGGGTCAGTAATTGATAGATACTAATCCAAGATTGTAATCATTAAGAAAACATTTATAAGAAAAAAGGGATGAACACAAGGAAGGCATGCTTCTTCTTTATGCACTATGGATGGAAATTCTTTCTTTGAGTTCAACCAGGGAAAGACCGAAGTAGTACAGTACTTTTGGTTTCCATGGTGCTACTTATAAAGATTATGCAAAGTGTTTAATGAATAAGTAACTCCTCTTAACACTTTGTGGATGAGACACTTAAGAGATTTGGACAAAAATAACAATATGAATAAAAAGTTATATGTGGTGGTCCAAATGCCTAGTTATCTGCATATACGCCTGTCTACTCAACTGCACCAGGAAGATGGCTGTCTTCTATTAAGAGTATTCTTTCATATCCTTTCTAATAATGAGTACAGGCCATGGGCAACTTCTTATCATCTTGGATAATCATGCCTAGTGGAATTGGTAACACTCAGACTGCCTAGAAAATGAACCCTAGCAATATGCAAAGTTGCTTATACAGGTGAACATTCTGCAGATGCTCTAGAAAGTGAGGGAGAAAGCCGAGGAAGACCTGTCATCGCAGAACTATCCAATTAGAGTTTTTATTGGTGAGGGTTCTCTTCAGTCTTTTATTTTAATTCATTTGTTGAGTGCTCGTATACGTTTTTCTCTGTCCCCATGGGAAATAAATTGTAAGTAAAAGACTCATTTTCACAAATAACATATATTATCCGGGGGTTTGGGGCGAAAATGCATTGATTTTTCCATAAAAATGAGCTTTGGAGATTTACAAGTGCCTGGCCAACTAAGTATAGAAATGTGATAAATTCAAATTCACAACAATGGATTTAACCACATTATTGTCAAAATAATTTATTTAACCATGTATTAACTTATCTGAAAATAGCTAGAAGAAGGACTGGAGAAAGCTGAGTTTTCAAGTGTTTTCAGATACCACTTTTCAATCATATTTACCACTTGTCTAATTTTTAAACCTTGACCGAATAATGCCATGTTCATTTTATCTTTGAATCAAAGAGAACTTGGAAAATTTCCAAATGACAAACTCTATTCACTGACTTTGAGCATAGATTTATCACCCAGAATATTAACTAGCTTGATTCTTGATACTACTTAGCTGTTTTAAATGGTAAGGCCAATCAGTGTTCTCTAGGGCTATTTTAGATTTGTCTCTCTCAAAGCCGCAGGAGATTAGTGTCTAAGCATGGACTGAGGGAAGCATTGCCCCATTATGCATCATGTATGTGTGTGTGTGTGTGTGTGTGTGTGTGTGTGTGTGTATGAATGTGTCTGTGTGTGTATGTGTGTGCGGGGTGTGTGTGTATGTGTGTGTGTGATGTTTGTGATGATGGTTTGGCAGGATGGACTTCCACCTTCTCCAACAGCTGCCTTTTATAAGCTTATCTGAAACACTGACACAATTTTTGGAAGCTCATTAGACTTAAGAGTGATTGCAAATGAAAGAGGATGCACGGTTACTCACTGACATTCATGCCTGCTTTTTAAATCTCATGCTGTATTGTTGCGGATCTTGATTTCACACTCAGATGCTTAACCCCACATTAATATGTGTCTTCTTCCTCAAGATGAACACAGTTGCCTTCCTTGCCTGGTATTATCATTCCCCGCCAACAAAATGGATTGCAGGAAGTTTAGAGGGAGAAAAAACAACCGAGATGTCTCAAAATTTAAACCATGATTTTCCCATGTATTCCTTAATGCAATACATATATTTAATGCAATACATATTGTTGAGTGCCTACTATGTACAGCCCTGTCCTGGCACAATGTAGATTGTTATGGGGAATTAGCTTCTTAAATAAAAAGACAGGTATTTTCATCTCCCTAGGGTCATGCCAGATGTCTGTTTCTTTTTATCTTTCCTTATTAAATTATGTTTACCTGAATACATCAGGTTCATTTCACCTAGGCAGGATGTCCCATTAAGCATGACAAGTAGAAGGTTGCAAGATTAATGCCCTTCTTGAGCTTGAATTAGTATGTCAGCATCTTTGCAGACCTAGGACCAGAGTATACAGGAAGTATTCCATAATGGACCTTAGCCTCTAACTGAACTGCTCTAATATTACTCCTATAACAAGACTACTTTTAAAGAGTCTCATTATTGGCTTCATTAGATATGTTACTTGCATCAGTGGCTGTAGTTACATGTATAATATAGGAGAGGTTAACATAGCGTATTTTTTATGTATTATATGGCATACAGCTTGAAGTAGCCAAAAGGTTTATGGCGATGTAATTGGTAGTTAGTGTGAAATTTGTAAGACAAATAGACAATATCTAGGGTAACCCCTCTAATCCTCATCTTTCAGTTTTTTACAGCCACCAAAGGGCCTCATTAAAACAGCAGTCAGCACCTTAGTGAAAAGATACAGTGCTTAGAGTGCCCAAATGTGACAGAAAATCTGCATTTTGTAAATCTGACACCTTTGATAGATTATACAGTGTGAAGCCATTTCTTCTAAGCATTATGATAACGCTTAAGATTCTCTTCTGAATCCAACTTTGCTATATTCACCAGCTATAACAATGTGAAAAAGAGCCAATTGAATAAAATGAAGCTTAGAAGGTGAAGAGGAACCTTTTTCTATGCCACAAAGCTCTTTGCAGGCAAAGGGGCTGGAACGCAGTCATTGGCATTTCCAAGGACCACTTAATCTTGGGGGTAACATTCCTTTAAATATGAGGATGCTGCTTATGAATACGCTAGCGTTCGTGTACAACAACATGTAGGCTTCTAGGACAGAGGAATAGCAGTTTTATTTTCTACATGGGAAAGATTACTGGCTTTTCGTCTTTTTTTAAACAGATTAATGTTGTACAAGGGTACCCAGGCTAAGGGAATTAACGAAAACCTTACTCTTCATTTCACAAAAAGACCCTGTGAAATCTGAGACTTCAGAATGAGGAGGTCCAATGCAAATGATATAAAACCAAGCAAATCTTCTAATTTAGTTCTAGGTAGCTGCCAGAACAGAGCAGGACAAATGAAAATGACACCATGAATTGTAGAAGCATGACTGCAGTTATCTTAAGCAAAGACTGCCTCCCTTCAAGCCCTTACCATACCTTTCCCCAAGCCGGAAGAGTTTGGCATGGCCCCTTTCACTCTGAGTCTCATCCCCGAGGCCTCCTTCAGAAAGATTTGTATGGACAACTGACAACAAAGGTGGAAACTCAAATTGTAGGGCCTATAGAAGAAATAGTCTCTAGACATTCTGTTACATGTAAATGTACATTTGTATAGCTTCTTGGAGGAAGAAAGGAAGGTGTAGAACAAAATTTCAATATGATTTCATCTCTATATTGGCCCACAATTTGAAAATGTTTACTAATTATGATTGGGCCAAAATAGAAGGTGATCTCTCTTGAGCCCTTTGTGTCTGCCTGTGATTGAGGACTGTTCTTGTATGTATATATTTCCAGCAATTCTTGCAAAAGTAGAAAAGCCCATTCCCCACTCTTCCAAGCTTTCCATCTTTCTGGTCAAATGATATTAAAATGAAGTCTTCTGTTTTAAAACTTCTAAAAAGATGACCGGACCATTTTGGCTTGTATAGTTTATGTATTTTATAATGAATCCAAATTGCTGCTTAATATAGCAGTGGAGTATCTTTAGTAAAAGTTGAAAAGTAGAAGAGATGACTAAAAAGCATGTTGTGTTATTTATCTTTTAACCCATAGCATAATAGAGTGTTATTTGTAAGCAGCTATAATTCAAATGAAATAAAACATATCTGACCATTGTTTATATTTTAATATTGAAAGTCTTCGAGGACAGATTGATCATCATATTTAAACATGCCAAGGTAATTGCCTATCTTTCTTGTTAGATATACTTAACCATATATACCTCCTGAAATTTCCTTTTCAGTATTTTATGTGTACTCATTTTGAATCTATTTTCTAAAAGGGTTAGGATTTTTTTTTCCCGTGTGATAAAAGAAACCAGTTTTCATTTAAATGTTCCCATTTAGGTATTTGCAATTATTAATAATACAGCTTACAAAAGGAAACATTTCAATGACAGGAACCTTGAAACAAATCCTTGAGAATTTGGAATGGCTATTGCTTTCTCTTATAATAATCTGGGGCCAGTCATCACTTTTGTTGAATTCAGTGTGTGGTTTCGTGTGTGTGTGTGTGTGTGTGTGTGTGTGTGTGTCAAAGCTATTAAATTTTAGTCAGTTGCTAGAGGGAGTGGCAGGCCTCTTGACTGAGAAATCTACTTGAAATTACTCTTTAGGAGAAAAAAAAGATAGAAAATTGCCTCATCAGACCCATCTTTCAACCAACAAATCCTGTGACTCTCACTGTTCTTAATTGTTGACCTCTACCATCTGTGTCATGCGATGTGTTAGGAACTCTCCCTTCAAGTAAAGATCCATGCTACCTCATCAGAATGTACTTGTTAAAAGTGATAATGGTTCACAATCGGCACTTAGCCATGTGAAATACAATATCCCCTTTTAAAATGTGGAGGTTTCAGGCCTAAATTAATACCTTGGTATGTAAGTCATTACATTATCTGAAAATCATTTGATACGAAGGAGAAATATCTGTGAGATGCTTTTGTTATCCGAAGGGTTTGAATTGCTGAATTTATTTAATTTGGGAAAGGGAAGTTATTGTGCGATGTCTACGGCTAATTGCTGGGAGTCATTTAGCCTTTAAAAAGCTGCCTTTACATAGGTAGCACCAGCACCGGAAAATGTATTTTAGGAAGTTATATATTTTTTTCATCAAGTAAACAAAAAGCATTTGAAATATATCTGGCATTATATTCGTGGAATTGGACTTTAAAAAATCACAGCCTTATCCAGTGAATTCTCTGAGTGTATGTGGCTTGCCTTGCCCTGCAAAATGAACTTAAGGGGCATTGTGAATAGAATATGTGGGTTTAAAATTCAGTGGATTATTCACATCTGTTAGGTGAGAATTAAAGAGCGCTGAAATAATGTATTCTTATGTTTTAGAGCTATCACTGCCAAAGGCTACTGACTAGTAAGTATCAACATCTGTGTTACTTCTCCTTTTGATTTCCTGATTCGATGTGTCTAAACATTTCATTTACTACTGGAATTTTTAAAAGTAGTTTTAAGCCTCTGTTTGATGTACTAATTCATTGAAAGATATTATTAGCAAATATTAGTTAAGGGATTATATGTACAATTAGCCCAAAATAACATTAACCGAATGTTGTGATTCGTATTATTGAAAGGACGTCAGACTCTTGAAATGGTAAATAATGGAATAAAAATAAATAAAGGTACCTGTATTTTGACAGTGATATTCCACCTCTGGTTTCCCCATGCGCAAGCGTAAACACACACACTCTCCCTCTCTCTCCCTCTTTCTCACACACACACAATCATTCAAATGCCTTTTCTTTCTCTGACAAAAATATTCATTAAAAACATTTCACTGTGCTGCCTTTTAATATAGCACGGGCATTCAACCTGCGCGGGAAGCTTCCTGGAACCGCACAAATACTGTGTAATTATCTGGTGGCTCCCTGCTGGCTGCTGCATATTCCAAGCACAAAGTGAGCAGCGCATTTCTAGAGCCTGACTCCTGTCTTCATTGTCCCTGCTTGGAATATGAAGCCTCACTTCATTATAGTAGACCTGATCAAACTTGATAGATTTAGCCATTATTCTTGACTGTGTCAACTTTCCACAGTTTTCCACCCCCTCTCCTTGGGCTCTTTTGTTTTGCCACCCAGGGAATGCAGAATATTCCGAGTCTAGGCTTCTCTCTTTCTCGCCTCTTCTTCTCTTTCTTCCCTCCCTCTCTCTCTGGGCTCTCTTAATCCCCCTCCTTCTCCCTCCACCCCATTTCTTTCACTATCTCGCCCCCTCTTTCTGTCCCCCCTCCCACACAAACAAACCAAGGATTCAACAAATAATGTTCTTTCCACATCATGTGAGTCAAGGAAAATAAGGCTGCAATTTTTCTCTCAATTGTCCTCTTTGGTTTTGAGTTTTCAGTTACTATAAAAGAATTCTGCAGCAATGTTGACACACAAGGCAGAAATTCTTTGAAAATCCTTTTATATTTCCTGTTAGTAGCACAGTAACTTCTGCTCTATGATGTTGTGGTGGTTGGTTTTTTGTTTTTTTTTTGTTTTGTTTTTTTTTTTTTTTTTTTTGGTCTGTTTTATGACAACTTTCAAGGAGCACTTCAGAGTTCATATTTTCAAGGATCATCCACGTCAGTGTATCTTATCAAATTTTATAAATGCCCTAGTGCATTTTCTTCGCAAAAGGCATTAGATCATTCTCTAGGCAAATACAGATGTTGATGCAACTGGTTTAGCATAACAGATTGCTTGTAGTATTTGAGAGTTGCTATGTAACAATAGAGAATTATATCATAGCTCTAACAAAATTTTAAAGTATCAGAAAAAGAATGCAACCCACATTACCATAATTAGGACCACACTGATCCCTCAAACTGTCGTGGAACAAGTTAACCAATATGTCAGGAATTGTTACTGAACTTAAAATACTTATAAGGTCAATTTATCATTACCCTAGTTAATGAATGTTTTGTGGTGAGATTTAATTCCTTGAGTTTTAATTTATTTCTTTTGCACATATAGCCCTTGGGTGGATCTCGAGTGCTATTTAAAAGTTAAAAAATAATGCTTATGTTAAAGTCTGCTTATTAAGTGCAAATTATTAGTACAGTAAAAACTTAAGGGCCTTAGAAAGTCCTCTCACTTTCAAGAGTATCTCCACACCCCAAACCACTCCCATTCCTTTTCAGTTTTTATTTTTTGAAAGCAAAAGCCAGGCTCCCAACATGGTGCTTTTCAACAAGTTTGCTCACTTATTCTTATTGTAGCTTCTGCTTTTATGCCACAGAAATAAGGTAAGATGCTAGTATGGCATGAATTTAATATTATCCTGCTTAAATTTAAAATAAAATAATTGTTTTTTAGAGTGGCATTTTCAGTCACACCAAAAGCTTCATGGCATCTTAAAATGTAAATTGCCGTGAAGCAACACAAAGGAGAAAGAGAAGATTTTGAAGGCAATCGCACTGATCACTTAATTCAGTAGCTGCATATCCACTTGGCATAAGGTAATTAGAGTGCCACATTGCTGTAAAGACAGAAAGCTTAGGGTCCCATTCTGACTCACCCAGACGATAATACATGATTAGAAGTCAGTGACAGATCACAACTGCTGAATGACCCACCAAGGTCTTATCAAGGGCAAATCGCATAATTAGCATGCACTTCGCTGGCAAAGGAGTACAGTGCTATTGTTCCCGCACAATCAAATTAGCCCCGCCAATGAGGTCAGTGTTCTGTGACCTTAGAGACATTTTATGTCTTATTCCCCCTCCTTGTCTCTCACATACACACGTGCAATATGCACACATGCACACACACTTAAACTGAACCTAAGTTCTATGGACACTCCACACATGTTTTATAGAGGCATTTTTGAAGTACACTCCATTGACTCTTTAGTTCATCATATGTGGAATGAGGAAACTAGCTAATGTAGTCTGACCCTGGGGAACACATATGTAATGGAGCTACTTTGACATAAATTCAAGCATCTAGTGAGGCTCTGATCTCACATTATTTGCCCTTAATACATCTGCAGCATCCCATGTGTACTAATGAAGTCTTAATTCAAGCTGCAGATCTCTCCTTCCTTTTGGCAGTCAAAGTGACCTGGCTGATTTGTCCACTCTGCTTCCATCCCATCTACATTTTCCTCACGCACTATGCATTTCTGTGACCCTAAACTTCGCTCAGAAAGGGCAAAATTTGGAGAATGGCTGAGGCCCCTCATAGCTCCAGACCATTCTTGCAGCCAGAGTACCCCTTACTGTGCCACCGATGGCCCACTGACTGTAGCTGTCATGGGGTCAGAGGCTTCCCCTGCTGGGTGACATGTTGGTCTGTGGTCTGAAAAGTGGGCATCTTCTTTTCATTTTCAGCAATGTAGGGAATCCTGGAAGAGCCCTTCCGTGAAACAACTTGACTGACTAGCAAGGAGCCTGTTTTGTTTTCCAGCTTGAAAGTCACTTTTTCATTTGTTCTACACACTTCTTCACGTGTTCACTGCACAGGAGAGGTTGGCTGGCACTCTGCACTGAGCAGAAGCATATGTTACCCTCGCCCTGCCATTTCCATCATTCCACTGTGCTCTCCCTGAAACAGGTATTATCATCGCCCACGCTCCTGGATTCCATTCTGCTGGCATTACCTGCCTCCATACTTTCTATTGATTCCTTTAAAGACATGTTTACATCCTATCAAATTAAAGCCAAGTTCTGAATCCTCTAAAGAGGATAATGAAGATATTTTGTTCTCTTAAGAGCTAAATAATTTCAAGTTTTCATTCTTCGAATCTTGCCCAAACATGACTCACAATTTACTACTGTTAAGATAAGGCTCACATGAGCTGAGATTTCATGACATTTTCAGAAACATGTAGTCCAAATTTTAGTGCTAATGAGAAGTCTAGGGAATATTGATTTGTATAAAAGGGAGGGGCTCTGGCTTGAGGCTATTGTTCAGGGAGTGGGGGCTGCCTGAGGTGTGGGAAGCTTTGGATTTGTGGTGCAATCAAGAAGCAGTGGACTGAATTGAATATCAGATGACTTGGGTCTAGCCCTGGCTTTGAACTTGGCCAAGGCTTTTTAAAATTCTTGGCCTGCATGTCTTCATCTGCAAAATGACTAGATTTGGCAAGAGGCTGTCTCTGGTCTCTCCCAGCAATAACATTCCGTACTTCTAAAACATGTATGAAAGCTTTGACCAGTTCATCTGGTCATATGTACGAATCAGTTGCCATCTTCAATGTTTGCATGTCACAGCTCTGACCATTGTACCTAATAGCAATGTTGCAGATAGTGGATGCAGACCTTGGAAATCTAACACCACAAGGAAGAGAGGGATGCAAGCGTATCTCTTGTTTATAAGATTTCATCTTCTCTCACCCTAGACACATATACCTTCCATAATTAAACACTAAGAAAAGCGAGAAGCCAATGAAAGTACAACTGAACTTATGTTTAAATAATATGTTTCCAAAGTGTCACTGACCAGGCAAGTTTATCTTTGAGCCAATTAAATAATTCTAGCTCCACTTTGGCCTCTTTTGTAATTGCTGTATTTTGTGACACTTACATGTTAATAGGTAATGCGTGTTTACAACTGTGTTGGGGTGCTCCCATGCATCCAAACATATTTTCTTGGGCAAATGAAAGATTTTGATTGACTTCTATTCTCTGAAGCTGAACTCTATGGATATTTTAAGAGAAGGAGATTTAAGTTAGTGTTTGGTAGTATAGGGTCCTCCCTAAGAATTTATTTCTAAAGTATAGTTCATCTATTATAAATGCCTTGGCCATTGGTGCTATATGCAGGGATAAAACTTTTCTTCTCCTATAGCACAAAGATAATTTCTAAAGGTGTTGTTGATTGTGCAAACACAGGGACGTTTCCCTTCAATGAGAATTAATACTGTCTGTCTATAGAATGGCAGCAGTATTCAGCTTGCCACAAAAGTTCCTTAAAACATCATATTTATAATGATTGTGATAAGCTATTCCATCCTCCTGGTATTTAGCCTTCATGGTAACTTCTTTTTGATGAAAAAATATAGAGAATTATGCACAAAGGAGCAGTTTTTATATTTGTAATGGAAATATTAAAAAGAGACCCATTTTTACAAATTGTCTATCTAATAGAGATTTTACAGCATCTGTAAAATATAGACACTGCATCTTGCAGCACTGTTTCTGCTGTTAGGGTGTGTGCTGATTTGTATAAGGTGTATATTTTCATATGTGTGCTCTGGTACATTATATATATTACATATAAATATAAATCATGGTACCCAAAGTCTCCAGGGGACCCCCTCAGCCCTTAGTCATCCAGTGCAAACCATGAAAATCCCCTAACAAACAGGATTAAAATTCACTCCTTTCAACCATCCCAGGCATTTATTCCTTCCTTTTCATTGAGCTACATTTGTCTGATTTAACAAGATAAGATTTGAGTGCTGATGCAGCCCGTTGTTAATGTAGCAGCCGCATCCACCATACCATCGACACTCGGCATCAGAGGAATGCATAAATCAGGTATTCAAAAAAAATTAGATATGCAGCACACCAGTTTTATAGTCCCAGTCTCAGAAATTGAAATGGCCCAGATTAATGTATTATATCTTACACACTGTCCGAGTGAATCAACTTTAATATATTGAACAGATTCGCAGAACAAGACTTTGTTATCTAAGGAGCACTCGGAAGAAGGAATTGACCTGAGGATTTGATTTGGTTCAGGTAGTTCATGTTGTACAGCAGCATTTGAATAGTTTCACATAAAAATAAAATTTGTATTAGAAATATTTCACATCATTTCTGGGCTCATCCACACGGCAGCTTTGCAGAGGGCCAATATTACAGAAACAATGTCCAGCCAAGATACGATTTTAACCTTTGCTTCTGACATGGCAAAACAATATAATTGTAATTTTAATGCAAGCTGCTGTTTCTCAGCAAGGCAGCTTGTACAGGCTGACTTTAACTAGTTTGGATTTTGACTGGAAATGAAATGCCCATTGAATTGCTCATACAATAGAAGCACCACAATTTGTAGCATTCCATTCCCAAAGGCTCAGTCGGGGCTGAAGCTGCTCTGTGAAGAAGCTGCTTTTTATACTGTTGGATGCCTTTCCAGGAAAGGACTGGCCTGGAAGCAATGCAAGGTTGTGAGGACAGTATCTCTTTTTTTTGCCAGGCTGGGATAGCCATGACTAGGAAATAGTTTGGGGATTTGAACTCAGAGATGATGTGATCTTTCCCCTGATCACCTGGAATAGAGGAAGGATGGGAAGAAGAAGAGCAAAAATTGAAGTCTAGAGAGAAGTAATCTGCATTTGGGGAATACGTGCCAAAGTGTTTCATTCTTCCACACTTTCTTTTTTCTGTTTTAAATGTAGCCACATTCTAGAGGGCCCTCTTTGTGTAACTGCAAGACCTGCAGGACTGTGCTCTCTTCCCAGGGTGACAATGATGGAGCCTGAAATCATATCTTATACTTATTGGCGATGTCAGCTATGTGATCCATGACAGACTATAAACTCCACCCTACCCAGAGGTGGCATTCTATTTAATGCATTTGATAGAACAAATGCTAGCAGTAGTGACAATTTTCTCACTGAACTCAGAAAATCTTTGTTATTTCTAAAGTGTTTGTAATGAGAGAAATAGGCAGAGACAGACATTAAATGTAAAGACAGTAAATAGACACAAAACTGGTCAAACACTAGTTCCTGTTACATTTACATGCAAGGTAAAAAAGAAGTCAAAAAAAAAAAAAAAAAACATATACTTCATCCTTAGGACAATACTACAGCCCTTGTTGGCAAAGATTCTTTTGCCTATTTATTTACCCAATTAGTCTTGCCTGTTTTTCACACCTTTAATTTATTCTAATTTTTAACTAAAAGGCATGCTTTGGTTCATTCAGCCAACCTCATAGGTAGATGGCTAATGTTCTTGGTTTTTCTGTGGTTGATGGAGCTGTACGTGAACATGTCTGACATCAGAAATCTGACTATGCTTTCATGATTGTATCTGCTTCTGTTTTCACCTGCCCAATTCTCCCTTTTCAGATGTCAATACTAATGTTTTTATTGACTGGAAACCCAGACCTCAGCCCTCTTTCCCTTCTCCCCTACCAACCCGATCTAGGCCGGGACCCACTGATGGAAGAGGGAAGTTTGTCCCTTCAGGGTCTTGGACTTGGAAACCATCTGATGGCCCCTCTGAGGATACAGGTCAAGGCCCAAGATAGTCTTTTGAGCAAGGCAAGGGTCAGCAGGGGGAGGGTCCCACGTGCCACTGGCCATATAATTGCAGACACTGGCATTCATTTCTCTCCTTGCATCCTGCATTACCCCTTGTCCCAGTGTTTGCCTATTAGCTTTTTAGGTACTGATTTAAATCTATTTTTCCCAAGAGAACTCAAAGCTCTTTAAGACTGTCTTTTTCATATATTCCTCATTCTTAGCACAGTGCCTGGTACATAATAGGGTTTCACTAGAAATCAGTGAATTCACATGTTCATTCATTCAGTGAATATTTTTGAATGCCACCTCTGTGTCAGGCACTGTTCTAAGCTCCAGGGATACAGCCGTGAACATAACAAAGCCCCTACTCTCACAGCACTTACACTTTAGGGTGGGAAACAGATATTTGCAAACAAACAGATGTTAAATGAGCCATATGAAATTACCAATGTATGACCAGATGAGATCTAGAAAAATTGCAATTTCATATGGTCTGACCTAATACACAGCATATCATGTGGAGATAATGAACATATCAGTGCAGTCATGGTGTTTGACAACATTCTCTGAGCCATGTTATGATTTGAGAGGTTCCAGCTCAAGCTTAGTCTACTTTCACATAATAAAATTGTCCAAAAATCATGAGAAAAAAATGGAGCACCATTAGTCAGATGGAATATAATAGTTGCTCTCATGGCTGTTGAAACAAAAATCATCGCATCCTGTTATGTGTGTGTTACTCTACAGAGTTGGCATGGCAGAGCCAGTCCTTTTTTCTGTACTCGGGGGTCTCAGCACGTCCTCAGAGCCCTAGAGAACCAGCCTGTGCCAAGTACCTGTGTGGCCCAGGCTGGGTCTCTGGCCAACAGGATTCTCACTGAGCCACAGTGACTCTTCTCCCTCATGGCTTCAGGCCCTTCACCATGGCTCTGGTAAGTAAACCTGCCATTCTGGGGAGAGTGATTTGGGGGCTGGAAAGCAAAAGGAAATGAGACCACACAATGTGTTTCCCCACCTCCTTGCCCAAGCTGAGGAATGAATGCCAGTGTCTGCAATTATATGGCAAGTGGCACATGAGACCCTTCTCCCCGCTGACCTTTGCCCTGCTCAAAGACCATCTTGGGCCTTGACCTGTGTCCTCAGAGGAGCCATCAGATGATTTCCAAGTCCAGGACCCTGAGGGGACAAGCTTCCCTCTTGCAGGCACACTTGGTGCATTATTTCTCTTGGCATGTTCTTGTAATATTTGGCTTTGACAGCACAGTCTCTGAGCATGCATAGGAAGGTGTCAAAAAAGTGCTAATATTTCTGCTTGTTCAGATCATTAATTTTCTCAAAGAAATACTAAATAAAATGACTTTTTTTTTTTTTTTTTGAGACAGAGTCTCGCTGTGTCACCCACACCAGAGTGCAGTGGTGCAATCAAGCTCCGCCTCCTGGGTTCACGCCATTCTCCTGCCTCAGCCTCCCGAGTAGCTGGGACTACAGGTGCCCGCCACCACGCCCGGCTAATTTTTTGTATTTTTAGTAGAGACGGGGTTTCACCGTGTTAGCCAGGATGGTCTCAATCTCCTGACCTCGTGATCCACCCGCCTTGGCCTCCCAAAGTGCTGGGACTACAAGTGTGAGCCACCACGCCCAGCCTAAAATGACGTTTTTAAAAAGCCCTCCTACACTCCTATTTCTAAAGTTTTATTTTAAATCTTGTGCCCTTAAATGGCTCTTTTTCTCTTCCACTTAGAATTATTTTTCCAGATTAAAGTTCATAACTCTTTTATAAAATATACATCATAAATATTTTTGCATATTTTAAAAAATTATATAGCAAACAGTGATGTTTGAGAGCTTTTGCTGGAATTATAAAGGATTTTTTTTTTAAGGAAGTCCAAAGCAAAGTCCAAAGCAGAGGGAAGCTGCTGCAGAAGGGAAAATGATGACTTTCTGCCCCTCTATGATCCTGGGGTTGGTAGATGGCTTTTCATCTCTAGCTCACTGGAACTGAGTGAAGACAGAGGTCATATGTCTTACTTGGAACATCTCTATAGTGACTGGTACAGGGCTCTGTGCACAGGGTAGGCTAGAATGGCATTTATAGAGAAATCATCTCAGCTGTCACTTATTAAGCACAAGCAATGTGCTACATCTCACCGGACCCTTCATTGGGAGAATATTCTTCCCATTTTACAAACAGGCAAACTGAGGCCCAGAGGGTTCACTGGGTGTCTAAGATTACACAGCTAGCAAGTGACAGAGAGGATCCAAACCCAGGTCTCCACCTCTAAAGTCCTTGCCCTCTCCACTCTATTACTAAGCTTCTGACATGGTCGAGTTCTCAAGAGAGGGTAGGTACATCCAAACTGTTGAGCAAAAGAATGCATTTGTCATTAGGAAGTGGTTGAGTTACTCAACTCAAATTAAAATCAGGGTCCATTGTGTATCTATTCTAGGCTTGTTAGGGTTCATTTTCCCCCCTTTCCCAAAAACTTGAGCCTTCCTGAGACCTATATCCTTGACCCCATATACCCTGACATCTGGCAACAGGAGACCCTCATAGTAAACTGCACAATGGATGAGAACTGCTCTCCTGCAACACCACTTCCTACCCTTGTCCAAACAGACAACTCTTAGAGATCCACAAACATCTTTCAGCAGTCATATGACATTCTGTTCATTAAGATAAAAAATAAAGTGTCTCCAACCCCCAATTTATGGATTTCCCCAAGGTTTCCAGAGATTTGGAAACAGGAAATGCTATATTCTCCCAGGCACCTCAAGCTCTAAATTCTTGCTTTCTCTGAACTCTCTCCACAATGCTTGGCTATGCTAATGAGTACTGTCATCATTCTCTCAAGTACCACAAAATTGAGTTATTACACATAATATGCATTTATTGATGATGTCCCAGTAGTGGAGAGGGATTACAGCACAGAAGAGAAAACATCTTTAAATTGACCATGTGACATCACTGCTCTTACAGTTCCTTGAACATCCTCATTGCAGGGTGTATCCTCCCTGGGACTCAGTCCCTGACCATTAAACTGGGGCTTGTTCTTCCTGCTGTAACCTTTTTACAAGCATCTGTTCTCCCCTCAAATCTCCAGCCTTACTCCAGTCCTCCAAGCCTACCAGAGGAAAACTGAAAATTCCTGTGAAGTTATTCTGCAGAGTGACTTAAGGCCACTTTTTCTCATTTCGTACTTTGCAGAGGCCTCTAATTCTGTATAACTAAAAAGACTCACTCACTGGTTATCTTCAACCATCAACCGTATACCACCGACATGATTTCAGGAGCTTTTCGGGAAAGCACAGGGTGCTCCCATCATCTCATTTTGTACATCACATCTTGCCCCTCATACTGACTCTTTTTTTGTACTACTAGTCTGATTTGGGTTGATCGCATTCCAGGAGTCAGCTAGTAGCTGACTCCTTTCTCTCCTCTCCTTTCTCTACTCCTTCCACATACTTGCTTAATGTTTTGGGAATATTTCTGGGCTCCAGAAACCATGTTTGGGGAATCCTTGAAGCCATTACTCTTTAGGGGCTGAGGGCTAGTCTGTCAATCAATGTGCTGGGCCTCTGGTTGGTTTTTCTCTGTCCTCAGCTACCCTGTGATACAAATGCCACGTGGACATGAGCCTAAGTCACTTCTTTCCATCCAGAATGAGACTTGATTTGGTTGTAATTCACATACAAATATGCCAACCCCAGTGCCTTAACTAATCTGTAAGGCAACTATATATTTAACCTTCTAAATAGTGATAATTTAAATGTCTACTACATATTAAACATTTTCTAAGTGTAAGTACCATGTCTAACATATATCATCTAAGCTTTATCAAGCAATGTGTCATAGAAATTGTTAGCCCATTTTACAGGTGAAGAAACTGAGGCACTACGAGTTTCATAACTTGTACAAAGTTACAGAGTTAAAAAGAAGGAGAAAAGATTGCAATTTGAGCCTTTTTGTTTCTGGAGCACAAGTTCTTAACCATTCTTTTTTTTATCACCTGTCCCACAAGTGATATATAGATATCTACTCCAATTCCCATGTGATAAAAGGCTGACTTTATATGTAATCTAAGCAAGTGAGCCCATGGCTATAGGTCAATAATGGACAAATTCACCAATCCATAAAAGCCAAGTAAAGAGAAATAGAGGTTCCACAGAATCGAGCGTTTTTTTTTTTTACTATAGCTAATCTTATCTTTGATTTAATTATTTATATTCCTGGAACAGCCTCTTATATTCACTTAATAAGCTAGCTTCATCAGAACATCTTTAACAAGTTATTACCTATTTATCCCTCCTTTGTTTCCCACTGGAAATTTCTTACAACATATCCTAGCCTGGAGATCATCAAATGAGTCAATTTTTCTAAAGTCTATCAAGCACTGGGATCATGTCTGTGACAGCTAGTTGTGGGAGTGAATAGTTGATTTTATGGTGCTTTTAAAGGATGATGTTTGGACTATGATTCAGAACGCTCTTTGTTGGTTATCTTACATACTTAGAAGTTTTAGGTGTGCTTACTTGAACAGCATGGTTCTTTTACGTGCCTCCTTTAAAAATGGTGCTCTGCTGGTAGAAGGCCTGGTGAGTCATCAGTGCATGGTGATGGAGAACCACACTTTAATGAAAGCAAGCTGTTTGTGGGCTCCTGAAGGACCTCTTACACTTAGGCTTGCAGTTACCATGAGACTTCACAGAGGCCACTAAGAGAGCCCTTATTTTCTAAACACCTTTAAGAAAGGGGGTACAAGGATCTGAAAGAGACTAAGAAACTCTTGGCAATGTTCTCAGAGCTGGTCTAAATAACAACGACATTAAAAAAAAAAGTTAAAGTAGAAAACTCAGTCAATCAATCAACTAAATGTTTTGATTTTCAACATCTAGATACGTTCAACATTGGTCTGATGGGAACAAAGCCATAGTATTTCCTTGGCCAGTGTTCCAAATGTGGTGGAGGGACCTGAATATTCTGGAGATGTTTTTGTCTTTCAGATGGTGAAAAGATTATCTTAAGCTTGGAATTAAGTGATGAAAGGGACCTTCGAAATTATCAACTCTAAATACTTCTTTACAGGTGAGTGCCAGTGAGGATATGACGTGGCCAGTCTTAGTCACATTGCTAATTCCAGAGGCAGGAGTGAAACAAAGTTCTCCTGCTTCCAGTTGCATCTTCATACAGTTGTCATCCTGTATTTTCTTTTGTAAGGGGAAAGAAAAGTGGCAGCTGGAATACTCCACCTTTGACATTAGTTAGATTTTTCTGTTTCCAAATATAGACATGATTATGACTGCATAGGTGAGATTTACAACACAAGTTGGGCCATCATCATGATCGTCCAGTATGTAGGATGAATACATTGTACGTGCAAAGCTCCAGACAAGGCCCAAGAGAATGTGAAGAGCTGGAAGACAGCACCCCACACTTTATCTGATGGTTGTGCCGTTGGAAACAATCATTTGTGCAAACCTAGTACTTCAGAGAAAATAACACAGCCTAAAGAAAATTAGGCCTTGAGTCAAATGAATCTTGACTGTGTTCAGCCTTCCCTGAAACCCAACTTTTTTCCTGAGAATGCGTATGTAAAGGAATTTTGAGAGTATTTGAAGAATGCAAATAATTATATTTTCTTAGTGTAGTTAAGAAAAGGATGTGTGTGTGGGAGGAAGAGTAGACGTGCAGTGACTGCACTAACAGGTATGGTCCCCCCAGTGTATATTTAATAGGATAAGGACGGTTTTTTGAAGTTAATGGCATAGAGTTATGATTAAAGTATATGTGATATGAGGGATGTAGGAAAGTCCAACAAATAAGAATGTATGGGCAAGCTCATACAAAGAAGACAAGACTATTTTATTAGTGTGGTTATTTTTGTTTTAAAGAAAGTCCTGAAGGATTCATATTTTAGAAGATTTGCTTCCAAAGATGCCATAATCTTCTAAAATAATACTCCAAAAATCAATGTAAATGTAAATGTTTGTTTCTAATATGAATAAAATTAATCAAATATTTGTTACTATTTCATATATCCAGGCTTTATTATATGCCCTTCATTTTAGGAAAATTGAAAGCAGTTAGGAACCTGCCCCCTGCCGTGGAGTTCTTGGTGCCGTGATTTGGAGTTCTTGGTGCCTGGGTGCGTCCCCAAGGCCACTGGTCTTCAGATCTTTCTTACTTGAGAAGAACGCCTCCGCCTCCTGGCTCTCCCATCAGTGGTACTGCCACCACCACACACCAGCATAAAGCACAGATTGCTGCCCAGCTCCTTGGAGAGGGGCCAGTGCATTTGTCAGGAATTGAAAAGTTTTGGAGCCAGTTCGAGGACTTTCTGCTACACAAAGTGTTGGCTGGAAGCATGGTGAGTATTAAATGGGATGTTAATTTTCATGAATATTTTCCCCATGGTTGTAGCTTGTGGTCATTGAGCAATTTAGCAATCACTATGTGGTCTGTTGGACACACAGCCTGGGTGAAGTTCAAGAAATTAGAAGCCAGTCAGTGGGGACAAGGCCAGAACTCAAATTCATGTGTTTTCACTTTCTTTCTTTCTTTTTTTTTTTCCTCCCACCTCAGGGGATGGTTGCTTCTTTATTACAACTTAGGTGCAACCATATGCCTGAGATCCCTTTGTACCACCCATATTGATGTTCCTTCACATTTTCACTCCTTTCATTGTAGCTCGTGTCTGTCAGACTTGTATCCTGGCTGTAAAATCCATGATTCAGTGATTCTTTGCCAGTTCATTCTTTGCCTCATCATGTAGGGTAGATTACATCATTAATTCCAAGGACACTTATGTATGGTACAAGGCATACACGATTTCATACTTATCTTCAAAGTGAGAGGGGTTTGTTGGAATTCTGGAAATTACAAGCCTGTAAGAGAAGAAATTTTGATACCACAACTATGGAAAATCAGGGTCCTGTATTTGACATGAATACCATCTTATGTTTTTATGGTACCTTTCCTACATCATATGATTGCAATTAACTTTCACAACACTTTGTGAGACGTCTAAGGCGGGAACTCTATCACAGTTCCTTCATTACCCATCCTATAGTCCTTAGAAGTGAAAGGATGTTGCTCAAGCTAACACAGCTATGAGTGGAAGACCTCCTGCTCCACCCACATTCTCCTTCCTCCCTATCAGCCCTCTCCCACCTCAATACCCAAGCTGTGTCATTAGAAATTTGTTATTGATAACAAAAATAGCAAAATTCTCCCATGACTTATTTTTCTTGGTTTTCAATAAATTGTAGCAAGTCAAATTTTTATTCCCATTTATTAATATTCCTGCATGCTTTCTTGAAGAGAAAGAGAGTGGATGGAAATATCATACATGCTCTAGGACAGCAGTCCCCAACCCTTTTGGCACCAGGGACCAGTTTCATGGAAGGCAATTTTTTCATGGGCCAGAGATGAGAGAGTGGTAGGATGGTTTTGGAATGAAACTGTTCTACCTCACGTCATCAGGCATTAGTTAGATTATCATAGGGATCACACAACCTAGATTCTTCACATGTGCAGTTCACAATAGGGGTTCGTGCTCCTTTGAGAATTTAATGCCACTGCAGATAGAACAGGTGGCAGAGCTCACGGTAATTCTGGCTCACCTGCCACTCACCTCTGGCTGTGCGGCCCAGTTCCTAACAGGCCATGGACAGGTACCAGTCTGCAGCCTGAGGATTGGGGACCCCTGCTCTAGGAGTTATGTGTCACACACAGATGTTAGCATATCTCATTGGCACCATCTGAGGAATGGGTGTAGCATGCAAATTGATATTTGACATATTGTTGATGAGAGTTTGCATACCCTCTACTGTGTTAGCCACTTCTGTCTACTGTCTTAGGAGGAGATATTTAATAGGGTCACTTCGATGATCCTCATTATTTAATTGCCACCCATGGTAGAACCCCAGAAATGAAACTTTTTGATATTCTCTTTTCCAGGATAAAATTCTCTGACATCTGAAGTTGCTTTCTGAGAATTAAATAGTAAATGAATCTGAGATGAACTCTAAAAGTTCACAAATAAATTATGTTATTTGTTTAGCCTATGAATAATTGCACATATAATCAATAATATATAGGAAAGCACATTAGATGTATTCCCAAATATATGTACATATGCATATATAGAAAATATATGAGCAATCCGTTTTTATTCAATATTGTTGGAAAATCAATTGATCTGCATATGTAAAATTTTGGCTTCCTTACTTAAAAACTTACCTTTTAAGTATTTTAACAATTTTGATGGACTTTCCTTTGAACTGTTTTACATACTTCTTTTTCCGGAAAGAAAGAGAATATGGAACTCACTTAGTCCTTTTTGGAAGGCTTGTGTTAATACTATACACAGAATTTATTTGCTCTGTTCTCTGGACACCTTGAAGATAATCTTTGAGACATTCTGTCCATTATATTTTTGTGGCTCTTTTCTTACCAGAATAACCAGCCTAGTGTTTAGAGGTTTTAGCCTGATGATCTCTAGCATTCTCATAATTTGCTTCTTATCTGCATTGAGCTGCAGCTCACGATATAAAACCATTAGTATTATGTGTAAAGTAAGAGTTAATAGGCCCTGAATGATTAGAGTACATATAAATTATGGGGGCTTGATGTTGTGGAATAATAACCCTGAACTGCTGATTCTCAGGCCCCTTTTTTCCACTTTCTCTTTGGTTTCCAGGTGGGATATAAAGAATACAGGTTGCCTAATAAGTGAAGTGTTACTCTCCATTAAAAAACAATGAGGTGCATATGAATGCTTTAAATCTTACTGGGATTAGCAGTGTTTAGTTTGGGATGACCAAGGGATAAGCAGGGAGCGCTTCTGGCTGTGCATAAGAGAGGAGTGTTTTTATTTGTGTTTGTCAAGGATGAACTTATGAGCAAACTACAAAAGGACATTGCCTCTTTAACGGAGGCTCTGGCTTGTGTTCCTGGGAGCTTTGCAGCGTTTGTTCGTAAAGCAGCATGAAAGAGTTGATTTTCATTTTATGTTGTGCTTGTGAGGCATTAGCATGATGTTCTAACACTTGTAAATGAATATAGCTCTCGCCTAATCTGTCATTTTAATGCCTTATAGATTTTATTTCACTCGATGTTGTACCAGATTCTCAATAATAATAATCAACTGCTTTGTTGTTCTCTTGCAGAAATTAAATTTCTGCAGTGAGTGTGCAACTAATAAAAGATGTTGCTTGAGGAAACAAAAAATAAATATGATGAATCATAAAAGTTGGGTGGGGGGAGAAGGGAAGTTGCTCCTAGATGAAAGACAATTACTGAACCAGTGGTGAATGTGTCTGATTCTCATATTGTCAACAGCTTAATAACCCTCACAAAGTCTTTAGCCACAGTACTTATGTCTGAGCATTAACCTCATGGACTTGGCATTTCCCACAATTTCACTGAAAAGCATTAAAATAAAAAGGTGAGGTGGTAAAATCACTGTTCTCTTTGCTTTGCATCCTAGATAAGTTTGCTCAGGGTTGCCATTTTGCCACACATACATTTTATCTTTTCCTTGTCATGAGCTATCCAGGAGAGCGGCATCAAGGCAGCTGTGTGGGACTTGGAGTATTGGCAAAGACTGCAAAGTGGAAAATAAACAGTGTGTCTATCACCAAACTGCAAGAACACAGCACTCAGAGCAGTGAAATGACAGTCCATGGCAAGCAACTAATTGGTCACCAGCTTTGGAGGAAATACATTATTCCAGACCTCTGTCATTTACCATGTTCTTTAAACTAGAGAAAAATCTGCCAGGTTGAAGTGTTGGCTGTAACCCCCAAAAGAAAGGAAATAGAGAGTTAAGACTGCGAGGCTGGGCGGGCACTTTGGAGACTGAGTAATTGAAGACATCCATTGCTAGAGAAAGAGTCAGTTTCCTGAGACATAATGAATTCACCCCATTGCGCACCAGTTGTGTGACGAATATTGTATTCATATAGCTTCTGCCTGAGAATACAGGCTCAAGTGAATTCAGCGTGTGACCACATTTTTATGAGAGCCGTCCCTTTTTTTTTCACACTTTGTCTCTCTAATGTATCATTTCTCTTGGAAAGGTTGATACACTGGTGAGCTACAGAAAGCAAGAGGGACCATGCCCATCTACTAAGAGGAGAAGAGAGCCTAAAACATACACATTCACTAAGGAAAAGAAAGCCAAATGTGAGGTAACAGACACTCACAGTGCTAGACCTACAACTGGTCAATTTAAAAATATTAAAAGTAAGGACCTAATGCATAATCAGATTGACTTAAGCATGTGAACCTCTGTCCCAAACTGGACATATCATATGCAGAAGAGAAGGAATAAGAAGAAACTTCTCACACAAACATGCATTTTATTTATGTATTTAATTGTGCAGCCACATAGACTCTCTCCATTCAGGTTAGCTTGGATGAATGAGGCCTTAGTGTGCACTGAGATTGTGAATTTAAAAAGCCAGAGGTCTTGATAGCAATAACTGGTTGTTTATTGTAATCCACAGAAGTATGTAGTCCAAAAATTATAAAATAGTTTAAAATCATGTAGGTTAATAGCTTTATAAATGTAAGCACTGTTTCTTTGATGGGCCTTAAAGGGCCCATAAACTCTGGAATTGTACCCTTTAATGTGTATGGATATATGTACATTTTAGGGACAAAGAAGATCAGTGGTTTTCCTCGGATTCTCTAACAAGTACAACACCAAAAAGAAGCGGAAAACCTCTTAATTGTGTATACTGAAAGAAAAAGAGGAAGAAAAGAAAAATAATAAATTTTAAGGAAACCTATGATCAATTGTTCGTGAATGTCAGCTCTAAATAGGAAAAGACTTACTAAAAGTAGTTTTTAAAAGTTGTTTATTTTTATAACTTGCTTTTAATCACAAGAATCATCTTAGAATTTCATATGGAATCCTTTTGCATCCATATGACTTCATTTCCATTTTTAAAACAAATATATAACCTAAAAGATGCCCAGACTGTATCTTTGTATTCCTAATCTATGTGTACTATTGCGCACGCACTCTCTCTCTCTGCCCTCTTTTGCCTTTTCAGAAACAATAACACATGGTTTGCCAAAGAATCTTCATTGAATAATACTGGTGGTGACCACAAGAACATGGCTCTCTGACTGCAAGGAACAAGAGTGACCCAGGGTTTCAGCTGCTGCCTTGGAAATTCATCACAGTGTGAGTCTATGCTTCCCACGGGCTGCTCCCAGCCTGTGAATAAGCCTGGCATCTTTGTTGAGGCAGGCCTATTTCTGGAGATGCAGGATCCTCCGATGGGCGAATTTGGCTCTAGGACTGCTTGATGGCCTTGACAGACTTTCCTTAGAAATGCATGGCAATTTAGGATTCCTCTACCCTTCCCTCTTTCTCTCCTTCACCTAGGGTCAGACTTGCATCATGGCCTGAAAGCTCCCCCAGCCTCTCCTGCCCTCCTCCTCATTTTCTTTCACAGGCATATCCTCTAATAAATTTCTTGCACATTGAATCTCATCTTGGCATCTACTTATTGGAGGATCCAAAAATTCACATTTTTAACACAATAATAAAATTCACATTTTTTCATCATCCACTATATGCCAAGTAATGTGTTACTGTGTAGTCTCATTAAATCCTCTCAAATCCAAGAGATAAGAATTACATTTATTTTACAAGAAGAAAAGCAGTCCCTCTGAGAGGTAAAATAATGTATATGGCAGTAGATTGCAGAGTTAGCATTTGAAGAATGTTCGGTTCTACTCCAAAGCCCACCACAAAACTCCACCACTAAACCACAGCACCTTTGGAGCAATTGGAATGACAATTCTGTTCAAATCATATTAATACCAATCACTGTATTTGACTTTTTCTTTTAGATATGGCTGTGATTGAAAAATCATGGTGTTTGTATATAGTCACCTGTTCTATCTGGCTTTGTTTTGGGGGACTGCCATCTAAAATTCCTGACTTTTACTCTGGGAGGGGCTGGCTTGTGCAGAGGATCTGAGTTACTCATCTGAATGGACTGCCTAAAGACGCCTCAGTTTGTGTTGTCTGTGCATTCACTCAGCCTCCATAGCTAAGCTAAGATGCTGGGAATGAGAGACTGTTCAAGGAGTAGAAGCCTTGCTTCTAGCTTCTGTATTCCTCCAACCACCTGTGACTTTTAGCATTGTCAGTTAAGTCATGAGGTTAGAGCTGATTTTTTTTTTTTTAAGAAAATGAGAAACATAAATGTTCTCTTTTCAAGGTTTCTGTTTGATAGTGTTTGCTAGACAAAGTAGAATTTTCACAGTACAAGTCCTTAGCTCAAGAGCTCCACTCAGTCAGCAGTTATTTCATGTGCCTTTTATCCAGCCTTTCTCATTTAAAAAAAGGAAAAAGAGAAATTTATCCACTCAAAGTGAGCTTTTTGCTAAACTTGTGTCTTTCCCTTGTTTGTCATGTTAATTACATCCCAAACAACCCTATTGCAGAGAATTCTGCAATCAAACCCTAAAGTCCCATCAGATGTACAGTGGCTTTTAAAGTGGACTGATTTTTTATGTAATAATAAATTTAGTGTTATGTTTACCTCTAAATAAATGCAGATTCTGCTTCTTAGAATACCTGCTACTTCGTGTATCGTGTGACCTAATATGGTAAGATGTTTAACCTCTCATTTCTTAATTTCCTCACATTTAAGGCAGAGATAATAATATCTCCTCTATAAGGGTTATTATGTGCAATGTGTTAAAGGATATGCATTTAATTCACGTAAATGTGTGTGAAATAAATAATCAGATCTTGCCCAGTTAATTTTTGGTGAGGCAATTTGACAGTTCTATTGTAGATAGACCTATTCAGCAAATTATCCATAAGAGAGAGAGTTTATCTGAAATTGCCTTGGCTGGACAATACTTGTGGGTTCGGATACCTTTAGGAAGTGATTTTCACCGCGAATGGCAAAATTTAAGGAATCTCAACTGAATGAACATAGGTAGGTGCTCAATAAATATTACAAAACTAAGTCAACAAGGGAATGTGGCATAGAATGAGCTTGGTCCTCCAAGGTGAAAAAGCTAATGCCTGCATTAGTAAAGAGTTATTCCATTAACTCATTTTCAGTTAATACAAGACTAATTATTCAAGTATTACTCAAATTGCCTTTAATATTAACATTGTGTATGGAGATTACACATTACAAAAACATTTGAGGATTAAACCAATGTGTAAGTCATTAAAATTATTCTGTTGCAGGGGTGGGGTGGTGAGGACTATTTTATTACTGTGCAGAAAATTCCTTGCTCATCTAAAGTGAGATCATACTCACCTTCCAGCCTTGTCTACTTGTTTATAAACTCCAGCAAGCAAAACAGTGCCAAAGGACACACAGAGATTTTCTGAAATAAAGTGCTAAAATGGCGGTCAAAATGTTGGCAGTATAAGTGTATCACGTGATATGTTAATAATAGTTACAGACTGACTGGGAAGTGTTAGTTTAAGAGGGAAAAAGACAAAGAACTTTACCTGTCTTAAATAGAGAATCAAACTCATTTTGGAGGGAGAGGGTTTGAAGTGGTTCCTAATTGGATGATGTTGGCTGGTTTCATCTCAGTCCTGAAGGGATCTAGAAATACAGTAGGGTCCCACATTAGCTTTATATGTAATATGGAAGCAGCTTAATGGGGCCTTATAAAGCTTAATTCAGCACTCTTATGCAAGAAGAAATGTGGTCATAACCCAAGGACCACCTAAGAATGAGAAATATTAATAAAAGGAATATTTGTGGGGTCCTTGGCCAAGGTTTGGTGTGGATCTCCAGAAAATTTATGAGAGGGGCAAATTTGCTTTTTTTTTTTAAAGCCACTACTACATTATAATTCTGCCATGTAGCATAGTTATATATGCACCTATTGTATTCCCTCTTACTGGATCATCAGCTCATTATAGGCCAACATTTGTTCATTAAACAAAACATGTATTAAGTTCCCATTTTGTTCTGAGCACTAGCAATATAAAGAAAAAGAAAAAAAAGATAACATTGCTGTTCTCAAGAAGAGTATTATCTAGTGGTAGATGTACAAATTTAATTAAGAATTAAATTTATATCTCCTTGTGCAGCAGTTTCCAAAGTGAGATATGCACAATGAAGGTATGGAAATTTAATATTCCATAATATGATGACATTATATGATATTTGATAATAATAGAGCATCTATTTATATTTAAAAATGAGAAATTATGTTTAATATTGAATATGTGGATTTACATATATTACATATATATCATTGTTTGTAATTATATATTAAAAATACTTTAGTGATAGTAAGATAGCAGTTGGGAGACAAATATTATATATACCCACTGGATGTCAGTAAACAATTGTTGAATGAAAAGACTCATAATCTCAGGTTAGTAAATCTTCTTATTTTTGCAGGTACACTAATATCTACTTGTTTTCCTTTTAACCACGCATGCTTCCTCTTCTGCCTATTGCCCCATGAGCAAGTTCCCTCAGTGACATATCTAACTCATAGTTTCCCCTGCATTGACCAACCCAGAAGTCCTAATTCAATCTTGAGTTAATAGAATTGAGTTATATTGCTTGAATGCATTTCTAATAATGTTTTCATGAGGTAACACATAGCAAAATTCACAGTAGGTTCATTTCAGTTCCCAAGTTGTACACATTTTGTCTGAGCAGTTCAAGTTAGCCTCTATATTAATGAACAGATATGACAACCTCTGTGGATCACAAAATACTAGAAACCGTAGTCATGATTAGGTTTCTAATTTTTCTGCCCCCGAGCTCTTGTTCTACTTACTGATGCCACTTCAAGGAAGAAAGTTAGTGTTTATTTTGAGGGATTATAGCAGGATTTCTCAGACTCATCACGATAGATATTTGGGACCCATAATTCTTTGTTATTGGAGGGCTGTCCTGTGCATTGTAGGGTGTTTAGTATTATCTCCATCCTCTACTCACTAGATGCCAGTAGGAGTTCATTCCCCTCCCCCATTTGTAACATGACAAATGTCTGGGGATATTGCCAAATGTTCCCTGGGGAGTAAAACTGTCCGAATTTGAAAGCCGCTGGGTTAGGGTGAAATAGTATGAGGCATTAAAAAATGTACAGTGTAATTTAGCAAGCAGCAGATTAACTATGTAATTGGGTTCAAATGCAATGTGAATTTCTAAAATGTGAATAATAAAAAATGATGTATTTGAGAGGTTAGAGTCAACTCCATTCCCCTGCTAATCACATTAGTTTTGAGTTGTAAATAATAACTTAAATCTTACTTCCCTCCAATGTTATTTAGCCATGGGGGACAGAGGTTTTGAGTGGTGAAATAGTAAATGGTAGAAAGAGTAAGGTGGAAGATCTACAGATAATATAACAAATTGGTGAAGGATGATTAGTAGCATGTTTTCTGAATAATCAAATGAATCAAGGCTATCAGGAAATTCTATCGCTCATGACATCCATTGGGAGGTTTGCCCAGAAACAGCCAACAAAAGGTAGCATAGTACATAGGAAAAGATGATCCTTGGAATCTCATTATTAAAAAGTGGCTCAAGGTCAGTTTCCCAGCACATTAGCAGAGTGCATGTTTTCTGAATGAGCTAGCTAATTTTACTCTAAAGGCTTTCTCTAAATTCTAATTGGAGAGTCTTTAAATCTTCAAACATGAAAATGTTGGGGAAGAGATTCAATTATATGTGAATTGAAAATAGGAATAGATATGCTTGACCAATATGTTTCTCTTTTCCTGTGAGAACTAATGGAAAAACATCCAGCCTACCCCAATGGGCTTGCTGTCCATTTGCTGGATTTATGTCAGATGGGGAATTACTCAGAATCCAAGATACTGCAAAAGCAACTTGGGTCAAAACTGTCAATTAAATGGAGAAATTATGTACAAAATTAGGATTTCAGAGACCCAGATCTTTTGGCAGATAGCTAGGTCCTGACGCCCTTTGAAATCGGAATATAGTACAATGACCCTCTGGGGTAAACCTTCCCATTAAATTTGCAATTCTTCAATGTTTGATACTGTCCAGGGAGCTAACAAATTAAGACTTTCTTTTGTAAAATATTTTTTTTATTTCTACCTGGCCTAAATTCTGATTCCTGCTTCTCTGTGGACTGCAAATGGAAAGGTTCATGTCCTATGGCAAGTGCCATCTGTAACTTATGCTTCTGAAAATTTAAAATGGCAATAGTTTATTGTTTTGTCACTATGTGTTACATCTACAGATTGTTTAAATGACAAAAGGAAAAAAGGGCTCTGTATGTATGCAAAAGAACATGTAATCGGATGCAAATAAGCAATAAGGCAAAGAACAGACATTTAACTATTGCTTGTGTAATGTGATATAGGTTTTGTTATATACATATCATATTTATTTATCATATAGCAACTGGATGCACAGACTTTAAAACCACTTGAATATTAGATTTTGCTTAATTGGGAGGCTGCCGTCACCAGTCCATAGCACAAAGTCAAAAGGCATTTTAGGAATTGCTTACAATGAATTGTGGGTCATTTGAAATAAATTTGTAGGAAGCCTATTAAATCTCTTTCTATCTCTCCTCTCTCTCTCTCTTTCTGTTTTCACTACAAAACACCCTAAAGATCATTTCTCTAATGCATTGGTCTGTCAAATCTGTATAAACAAGTATAAATGTTAAAAAAGTAAAGAATACTAATCAAGAGACACAAGACATACACTGCCTAATAAATCTTGCCTTCAATTTATTTGTCTAGTACTACAAAGGCAGAGGAGATATCAATTAATATAGGCAAAGAGGACCCATAATTTATAATTAACTGGCAAGTGGTTTGTAACAAACAGCAGCACCGAGTCTAATAGCCGGTAGAAAAATAACTAGTGTTGATTTGTCCCTCGGCAAATTAATAGAGTGCTTATCAATGACAGGGTTACATAAAACTGCTAAATAAATAATCATCAGTGAGTTCGAGTGAAGCAGATCTTTAACAAGCTTAATCTGAACCTCTTGACATCTGTAGACTATGAAGAGATTAAATGGTAAGAAAGAGAAGATACAGTGTGCACATTGTAAGCCTGCTCAGTAACTGTACAAGATCATGTTCTTATGTAATGAGAAAGAAACATTTTTATTGCAAAATTACATTGAAAAATGATTTTCATTATAATTAGAGTGAAAATTATAAAAGATATATCAAGGAAATGCTGAACTGGAATTCACCAGATGAGAATTTCACTACATCTCTTAACAATGAAAACACATAATTTTAGTCACTTTTGATATATTTTTGCTCGTTTGCTTCACTTTTATTACTCACCTTTGTACATGCCACATGTTCCAACTCATATGTCACCGCCACTACATCCGTGAGCTTGTTTTTGGTTATTATGGTTCCTCTATAGAAGAAAATTAATCAAGGTTCTATATTTAAATGGACATTTCCACCCTGCCTTCCCACCTACCCTCCCCCTTGGCATATATATGGAATTCTCAGTTTTTTTTGTTGCAGGGCATTTTATTACTCCTGGTTTGGACTGCGCATCATTTGCATTGCTGGGAATTAATAGACCTGTATAATACCTCAGGTCTTGTCTTTTCTATAAGAAAATATTTTTAAATTACCATCTTTTGTAGGCATATTAATATCATGATACAACTTGGGTTTTCAGCACTAGTGAATTAAACAATGCCTTTTAAAGATTGATACAGATACAGATATATAGTTGGAGCTTCTCACAAATGGGGAGATCCCCCCCTAAATTTTAAATAGAAACCTGATTTCTAGTGGGATAAATATATATTTCCATAGATATTCCTGTGAGAGACAAAACATGACGTCTTTGTCCATTTGTGCTGCTATAAAATACCCTAAGGCTGGGTATTTTATAAAGAAGGGAAATACTTATTTTCTCACAGTTCTGGGGTCTGGGAAGTCCAAGATCCAAGATTCTGGCAAGTTTGGTTTCTGGAGAGGGCTGCTCTCTGCTTCCAAGATGGCACCTTGAACACTGCATCCTCATATGGTGGAACAGAGGGGTAAAAAGGGACCAAATACTCTGTGAAGCCTCTTTAATAAAGCCCTTAATCCCATTCACGAGGGAGGAGCCCTCATGACCTAATCACCTCCTAAAGTCCTCACCTCTTAATACTGTTGCATTGGGGATTAAGTTTCAACAGCGATTTTGGAGGGACACAAAACCATAGCATATTCAAACTATAGCATATGCAAACATGGGGCTACAAAGTCATGAGCTGCATCCAGTGTCCCATTTTTGTTTAGGGCAGAACATATCGTTATTACAATTTCCACATTCCTTGGGCTTGGGGATGCCACCTTTGTAGGGGTTCACCATTAGACTTGTCTTTGCTCTACCAGTGAAATCAGCTGCAGATATGATTGATCATTTACATTTTATTTTTTGGATATGTCTTATTTTCTCATGTTAAATATTAGCTAGCACCAACAAGAGCTGCTAAATATTCAGTGGGCATGTGTGTGTTTGTCTTTAATGTGCTTGGTAACTTACAGCAAACTACTCTGATGGAGACATTAAATTACTTGACAATACTCAAATCTTAGTTATCAGTGTCACTGCTTTCCTGAGCTTCAGACCGAATTCCAACAACCTTTTGGGCATCTCACCCGTAATATTCTAAGAGAACTTTATATTTACATATTAGACACTCAACTCAGAAGTTAGTGGCATCATATTTCATCAAGCTGTTCAAATTTAAGTAGGAGACATCCTTAATTTCCTATTCTTCCTCATGTTTTCTATACACCCTAAAGCCATCCAAATGAATCACTATATTCTTCTATATTTTTATTATTTGTGTTTGAGACAGGGTCTCGCTCTGTCACCCAGGCTATAGTGCAGTGGCATGATCATAGCTCACTGCTGCCTCAAATTTCTGGATTCAAGTAATCTTACTTCCTGACCTCCCCAAGTGCTGGGATTACAGGCATGAGCCATTGCACCTGGCTGACATTCTTTAAGCATCTAAAAGCTCTCTCTTGTATGTCCCTTCCTGTTTATTTCCACTGTCACCACTTTGATTCAGGCTCTTATTATCTCTTACTTGAGATTTTGTAATAGCTTCTGAGGTAAGAATAATGACCCCCCCAAAGGTGTCCAGGTCCGAGTCCCCAGAGCCTATGAATATGTTACATTATATGTCAAAGGGGAATTAAGATTGCAGATGGGTTTAAGGTTGCTAATCAACTGACTTTAGGGAGATTATCATGGATTATGGCAGTGGATCCAATTTAATAACAGGGATCTTTAAGAGTAGATGAGACGGACAGAAGAGGAGTGAGAATGATTTGATTTAAGAAGGACTTGACCCAGTGTTGCTGGCTTTAAAGATGGAGAAAGTGGCCATAAATAAAGGACAAGGAAATGGATTCTCCCAACAGCCTCCAGAAGAAAGGCAGCCCTGCCAACACCTTGGTTTGAGCCCAGTGAGACCTGTGTCAGACTTCTAACCTGCAGAACTGAAAGCTAATAAATTTGTGCTGTCTTAAGCCACGAAATTTGTGGGAGTTTGTTACAGCAGCAGTAGGTAAACGAATACAGTCACCAGTTCTTAGCCAGTCCCCTGGCCTTTAGCTTCCTTCTTTTGGATCTATTTTCCTTAGTTTTACCAAAATTATCTCTAAAAATACAGATCTGGCTATGACACATTCTTGTATTAAATTCTTTGATGGTTTCCTACATTGACTAGGATAAAATTGCACTGCTTTATCATGGCACACAAGGCTCTGCGTTATCTGTTCTGAGTTTCCAGCTTTTATGCCTCCTATAGGTTTTCCCCTCCCTCATACTCCCCCTTCCCCACATTCCAAAAAAATATATTCTATACTCAATACTTATTAGCTTACTCAGTTTCTGGAAAACACCAACAACGTTTATAGCTGCTAAGTGCTTGTTTATGCTGGTCAGTTTATGTGGTATGTTCATTTCCTTGCTGTCTCCCTGATGTGTTTACCAAGCACATTCTTTAGTGCTGAGTTCAGGGATCTCTTTCATGGCTCTTTGCATGATATGATTACTACTCATTCCACAGCTGCTCCCTGTCAGACTAAGTGAGCACCTACTATATCCCAGCCATTCAGTTCTAAACATTTTACAAGTATTAACTTGTTTAATCCTTGTAACAAGCCTACGGGAAAGAGATATTCTCATCCCTATTTTATGGCTGATAAAATTGAAGCACAGGGAAGATAAGTGTAATGTTCCCAAGTTATAAAGCTAGTAAGAGATGGAGCTAAAATTCAGTCCCAGGCGTCTGTGACTCCAGAATTTGTTATCTAAACAATACTCTGTACCTTCAAATACCAGTCAAGTTAGTGAATAAGGAGAACATCTGCTTTTTCGGCTCTGTGAAAATAGGAAACTTTTTACTGAAGGAGTGCACAACATGATATAGGCCCCCACTCTCTGTGGTCTCATTAAGTTTGATATATTTGATTTATCAAGCAAAATCTGTTCATGCCAAAATTGTATTTTCTAAAATGTTTTTGAAAATGCTTACATCTATGTCCATGAAGGATTTGATCGGTAGTTTTTTTGTAATGCCTATTTTTGATTTTGCTTTCAGACTAATGCTGGTTTCATAGAATGAGGTGGGAATTATTCCTTCTTCTCTGATTTTATAAAATAATTTATGTGAAATTGGCACTATTATTATTTTCTTATATGTTTGGAAGAATTCACCAGTAAAGTCATTAGATTTTAGAGTTTTCTTTCTGGGAAAGTTTTAAACTTTAAAATAAATAAAAATATGAAATAGGGCTACTCAGATTATTTATTTCTTCTTGAGTGAGTGTTGGTAGTTTGTTTCTTCAAGGAATTTTTTTATTTCGTCTAAGATGTTGAATTTATTGACATAAGGTTGTATATAGTATTCCCTTATCCTTTAAATATCCTGAAAATCGTAATGATGTCACCTCTGTATTTCCTGAATTTGGTAATTTATATCTCCTCTCCCTTTTTACTAATTAATCTGGCTGTAAGTTTACCAATTTTATTGATTTTTTTCAAAGAATCTGCTTCTGGTTTTATTGATTTTTTAAAATCATTTTTCTATTTTCTATTTCACTGATTTCTTCTCTGATAGTTGTTATTTCCTTTCTTCACTTTGAATTACCTTTTTTTGTGTGTGGCTGTTGCTTTTGTTTCTTATGGTAAAAGCTGAGTTTATTAATTTAAGACCTTTCTTCTTCTCTTATATAGGCATTTTCTGTTATAAATTCCCTCCCCAAGCCCCAGAACCGCTTTAGTGGAATTCACAAATTTTGATACACTGTGTTTTCATTTCCATTTAGTTCGAATTACTTTCTACTTTCTCTTTTGATTTCTTCTTTAACCTATGATTTATTTAGAAATGTGTTAAAATTTCTAAATATTTGGGAAATTCATTTCTTTTGATTTCCTATTTAACTTCCTTTGAAGTTAGAAAACATATTTTTTAAGACTTGAATTCTTTTAAATTTATGGAGACATATTTTTATGGCTCAGAAGTTAGCCCATCTTGGTGTTTGTAGCACATTTGAAAAGTAGAGTTTTTTGAGACAGGGTCTCGCTCTGCCACCCAGGCCAAATACAGTGGGGTGATCACAACTCACTGCAGCTTCAACCTCCAGGGCTCAAAACAGAATGTATTTTCTAATGGTGGTAGGATGGAGTGTTCTATATATATGTATCAATTAAGTTAATTTGTTTGATACCATTGTAAAATCTCTACGTCCTAACCAGTTTTTTGTTCTATCAATTAAGAAAGAGATATTAGATTTCTAGATTAAATTTATGAATTTGTCTATTTCTCCATGTAACTCTCAGTTTCGTTTCATGTATTTTGAAGTTATTTTATTAAATATATACACATTTAGAATTTTTATATACCGATCCTTTTATCATTATGAAATTACCTTCTTTTCCACTGCTCATCTGCTCATAGTCTTTGCCTTGGTGTCTACTTTGTCTAATATTAATATAGTCACTCCAGCTTTCTTTTGGTTGTCATTAGAATGGAACATCTTTTTCTATACTTTTAAGGTATTTGTTTCTTTATATATAAAATGTGCTTCTTGTAAATGGTGTATAGGCCATTCTTTTTTAAATCATTTTTTGACAATTTTTGCCTGTTAATTGGGGTGTGATATGGTTTGGCCGTGTCCCCACCCAAAATATCATCTTCAATTGTAATCTGAATTGTAATCCCCACATGTTGGGGGGAGGGGCCTCATGAAGGTGATTAGATCATGGGGGTGGTTCCCCCATTGCTGTTTTCATCATAGTGCGTGGAGTTCTCACAAGATCTGATGGTTTTATAAGGGGCTTTTCCCCACTTCACTCTGCACTTCTCTCTCCTGCCACTATGTGAAGAAGGATGTGCCTGCTTTCCCTCTTGCCATGATTGTAAGTTTCCTGAGGCCTCCGCAGCCATGTGGAACTGTGAGTCAATTAAAAATCTTTCCTTTATAAATTACCCATTCTTAGGTATTTTCTGCATAGCAGTGTGAAAACATACTAACAGAGTAAGCTGGTACTTCAGAGAGTTGGGCACTGCTGTAAAGATACCTGAAAATGTGGAAGCAACTTTGGAACTGGGTAACAGACATAGGTTGGAACAGTTTGGAGAGCTCAGAAGAAGACAAGAAGATGTGGGAAAGTTTGGAACTTCCTAGAGACTTGTTGAATGGCTTTGACCAAAATGCTGATAGTGGTACAAACAATATAGTCCAGGCTCAGACAGAGCTGAGGAACTTCTTGGGAACTGGAGCAAAGGTAACTCTTGCTATACTTTAGCAAAGAGGCTGGCAGAATTTTACCCCTGACCTAGAGATCTGTGGAACTTTGAACTTAAGAGAGATAATTTAGGGTATCTGGCAGAAGAAATTTCTAAGCACCAAAGCATTCAAGAGGCGAAAGAGCATAAAAGTTTGGAAAATTTGCAGCCTGACAATGTGGTAGAAAAAGAAAAACCCATTTTCTGAGGAGAAATTCAAGCTGGCTGCAGAAATTTGCATAAGTACCGAGGAGCCAAATGTTAATTGCCAATACAGTGGGAAAAATGTCTCCAGGGCATGTCAGAGGGCTTCACAGCAGCCCCTCCCATCAGAAGCCCAGAGGCCTAACAGGAAAAAATGGTTTCATGGGCTGAGTCCACTGCCTTGCTGCTTTGTGCAGTCTTGGGACTTGGTGCCTTGCATTCTAGCTGTGGCTAAAAGAAGCTAATGTATAGCTCAGACTGTTGTTACAGAGGGTACCCCAAGCCTAGGTGGCTTACATGTGGTGTTGGGCCTGTGGGTGCACAGAAGTCAAGAATTGAGGTTTGGGAACCTCTGCCTAGATTTCAGAGGATGTATGGAAACACTTGGATATCCAGGCAGAAGTTTTCTACAGGGGCAGAGCCCTCATAGAGAACCTCTGTTAGGGCAGTGGGGAAGGGAAATGTGGGGTCAGAGCCCCACACAGAATCCCCACTGGGGTACTGCCTAGTGGAGCTGTGAGAAAAGGGCCACAATCCTCCACACCCCAGAATGGTAGATCCACTGACAGCTTGCCACCATGTGCCTGGAAAAGCCACAGACACTCAATGCCAGCCCATGAAAGCAGCTGGGAGGGGGACTGTACTCTGCAAAGCCCCAGGGGCAGAGCTGCCCAAGGCCATGGGAGCCCACTCTTGCATCAGCATGACCTGGATGTGAGACATGGAGTCAAACAAGATCATTTTGTAACTTTGAGGCTTAATGACTGTCCTGCTGGATTTTGGACTTGCATCAGTCCTGTGGCACCTTTGTTTTGGCCAATGTCTCCCATTTTAAGTGGATGTATTTACTCAATGCCTGTACCTTCATTATATCTAGGAAGTAGCTAACTTGCTTTTGATTTCACAGGCTCATAGGCAGAATGGACTTGCCTTGTCCAGATGAGACTTTGGATTTGGACTTTGGGGTTAATTTCAGAATGAGTTAAGACTTTGAGGGACTGTTAGAAAGGCATGATTGTGTTTTGAAAGGTGAGAACCTGAGATTTGGGAGAGGCCAGTGGTGGAATGATATGGTTTGGCTGTGTCCCCACCAAAAATCTCATCTTGAATTGTAATCTGAATTGTAATCCCCACATGTTGGGGGCAGTACCTCGTGGGAGGTGATTAGATCATGGGACCAGTTTCATCATGCTATTCTCATGATAGTGAGGTTTCATGAGATCTGGTGGTTTTATAAGGGTCTTTCCCCACTTCCCTCTATACTTCTCTCTCTCCTGCCACCACATGAAGAAGGATGTGTCTGCTTCCCTTCTGCCATGATTGTAAGTTTTCTGAGGCTTCCCCAGCCATATGGAACTGTGAGTCAATTAAACCTCTTTCCTTTATAAATTACCCAGTCTCAGGCATTTCTTCATAGCAGTGTGAGATTGGACTAACACAAAGTGTTTAAACCATTTTTATTTAATACGATTGTTGACATGTATGGAAAAAGCTAAGTCTATTATCTTTCTGTTTTCCATTTGTTTCATTTCTTTTTTTTAACTCTTTTTTATTTAACTTTTCTGGGTGGTTATTTGTATTATTTGTGTTCATTTTCACACTGCTATAAAAATATCTGATACTGGGTAATTTATAAAGAAAAGAAGTTTAACTGGCTAACAGTTCCACAGGCTGTACAGGAAGAATGGCTGGGGAGGCCTCAGGGAACTTCCAATCATGGCAGAAGGAGAAGGGGAAGCAGGCACATCTTCATATGGCCAGGGCAGGAGGAAGAGAGAGAGGTGGGAAGTGCTACACACTTTTAAACAACTACATCTTGTGATAACCCACTCACTATGAGGAGAATAACACCAAAAGGGAAATCTGCCCTCATGATCCAATTATCTCCTAACAGGCCTATCTCCAACATTGGGGATTATAATTAGACATGAGATTTGTGTGAGGACACAGACCCAAACATACTATTATTTATTATTACATTTTTGTCTCCTTTATTGGCTTATTAGCTGTAACTCTTGTTTTCTTTCTTTTTAGTGTTTGTTTTAGGGCTTATAATATATACCTGTAATCACATTCTACATAAAGTATTACTGTACCATGTCAGGTAGAGTATAAGAACCTTATATTAGTATACTTCTAGTGTTTTCCTCCCGGTCTTTATGCTGTTGCTTCATACATTTTTCTGATATATGTTATAAATCCCCCACCACATTGTCATCATTTGGTTGAAATAATCAGTTATCCTTTAAAGAAATTTAAATCGTAATAAAAACATCTTAAATATTTACCCCTTTGTTACTATTTCTAGGGCTCTTCATTCTTTTGTTAGACACTCATGTTTTCATTTGGTGTCATTTATTTTTCTCCTGATGAGGCTTCTTTAACATTTCTTGTCATGCAGATCTGTTGGTCTTGAATTTTTCAGCTTTTATACATCTGAAACCAATTTTCATTTCATCTTTACATTTGAAAAATGTGTTCCCTGGTATGGAATTCTAGTTTAATAGTTACTTTTTTTTTCTATCAGTGCTTTAAAGGTGTTGCTCCACTGGCTTCTCCCTTGCACTGTTTCTGAAGAGCAATATGCTGTAACTCTCATCTGTCTTCCTCTGTGTGTCTTGTAGCTCTTTCTTTGGCTACTTTTAGAACTTTATTTTTTCACCAGGTTTGATCAGTTGGGGGTAGTTTTTCTTTATGTTTCCTGTACTTGAGCTCATTGAGATTCTTGAATTTGGAGTTCATAGTTTTCATCAAATTTGAAAACATTTTAGGCATAATTTCTTCAAATTTTTTCTCCACTTCCATCCTCTGCTTATAGGATCCCAATTACATGTGTATTAGGCAACATTAAGCTGTCCCTCAGCTCACTGATGTTTTTACAAATTATTGTTTTGTTAATTTTTTGATTTTGCTTTTGTTTTTGTTTCTGTTTTGTTTTGTTTACAGATAGGGAGGGTTTCACTTTGTCACCCAGGCTGGATTAGAGTGGTGTGATCATAGCTCACTGCTGTCTTGAACTCCTGGGCTAGAGCAATCTTCTTGCCTCAGCCTCCTGTGTAGCTAGGACTGGGTGTGCTCCGCCATGCCTGGCTAATTTTTTATTTCTATATTTGTAGAGATGGTGTCTCACTGGGTTGCCCAGCCTGCTCTTAAACTTTTGGTCTCAAGTAATCCTCCCACCTTGGCCTCCCAAAGTGTTGGGATTCTAAGTATGAGCCCCTGCACTCAGCCTGCTCTTTTATTTTGGATTGTTTTTCTTGCTGTTTTCAAATTCACTAATCTTTTCTTCTACAATGACTAATATGCTATTAATCCCATCCTAGTTAGTTCTCTGGAAGTTTGATTTTGATCTTTTTTATCCTTTATGTCTTTTCTTAGTTTTTTGAATACATAGAATGGCGTTATAATAATTGTTCTAATGGCCTCATCTTCTAATACTGACATCTGTGCCTATTTTGGGTTGGTTTTGATTACTGATTTTTCTGCTCCTTAAGGTTTTGGTTGTCTTTTCTCTTTTCTTTTCTTTTTCCTTTTCTCTTCTTGATTCTTTACATGTCTGGTAATCTCGGGAACTGTGATTTTACCCTGTTGGGTGCTGATTACTTTTGCATTTATATAAATATTTTTGTCTTTTGTTCAGGACACAACTAAGTTACCTGTAGGCTTAATTTTGGAGGGTTTTACTTTTAAGATTTTTAACTGAGTCCAGAGCAGTGTTTGGTCTAGCGCTAGTTATTTCCCACTAGTAAGGCAAGAAACTCCTGTGTACTCTTCACAATGCCCTGTGAATTATGTATGATATTTCCTTGCTGGTGGGAACAAATACTCTTCTCAGCCCTCTTTGGCCACCTGGCACTGTTTTCTCTAATCCTTTTAGATACTTCTTTCCCTGGCCTCAGGCAGTTTCATCACAGGCCTGTGCTAATAACTACTCCGCTTAAGTACTCTGAGGGCCTCTGCAGATTCCCAACGCCCCTTCTCTGGGCAGCCCTCTTCTCTCTGGCACTGTCTTGTGAACTGTCAGCCACCTTTGTCTCCCTATACTCTCAGCTCGGTCTCTTCAACTAAGGATTGGGCTGTGCCCCGCCTGGGTTCCTCATCCCTGTACCACAGCCTAGAAACTCTCGAAGTATATTTTATGGCAATTGTAGGGTTCACCTCACTTGTTTCACATCCCTTAGGGACTACTGTCCTTTGTTGCCTGCTATCTAGTGTCTTGAAAACCATTGTAATGATCTGTTTTTTATTTTTTCAGGCAGAAGTTAAATGTGGTCACTTTTACTCCCTCTTGGTGGGAAGTAATGTCAAGTTAACATTCTTGTTGCTCACTTAAGGGCTTCTTGGTGGAAACAAAGACCCAGGACCTGAAGTTTGAATTTTCTGTTTCGATGAATTCTGATGGACCGGAAGCTTTTTCTACCTCGTGACCTCGCTCTATTTGCTAGAAAGAATCAATTGATGGCCTCTAGCAGAAATGGGGTATTCAAGACAAGCTTCTAAGGAGCCTGTGCTGATAGTATTAACCCACCCAGCAATCCCAGCTACATTCTGTAGCACTTAGGTCTAAAGCTGTATTTGGACAACCTCCATGGTAGGCGCCTGTAATAAAAAGTCACACCATAAAAATAGACATAGGTTCTTAGGAGACCCATGGCTTTGCACTAAAAGATAAAGGAAAAAAACTAAATCTGAGCCTTCAAAAATCATGTAGAAAATTTTGAGAACTGGATGAGAAGTTTTTCTGCTTTTATGCAGTACTTATTTTCGTCAATTTTTTAATCAACTGTAGCTCCAAAATTATTCCTGGGCCTGACATTTCACAGGATCATTTGCCATTCAAATGTGTTGCTCACTTTTGTATGACTGATCTGCAGAGCCTAGGACCAAACATTTTTAATAAAAGTTTAAACAATTACAAAAGACAGTATAGAGTCCTCATACCATGTTTTGAAAGGCTTTAGGTTGTTAACATTGAAATGGATGTCAGGTTTGATAAAAGAAATAAAAGCACTTTTTTTTTTTAAATTATACTTTAGGTTTTAGGGTACATGTTTGTTACATATGTATCCATGTGCCATGTTGATTTCCTGCACCCATTAACTCGTCATTTAGCATTAGGTATATCTCCTAATGCTGTCCCTCCCCGCTCCCCCAACCCCACAACAGTCCCCGGAGTGTGATGTTCCCCTTCCTGTGTCCGTGAGTTGTCATTGTTCAATTCCCACCTATGAGTGAGAACATGCGGTGTTTGGTTTTTTGTCCTTGTGATAGTTTACTGAGAATGATGTTTTCCAGTTTCATCCATGTCCCTACAAAGGACATGAACTCATCATTTTTTATGGCTGCATAGTATTCCATGGTGTATATGTGCCACATTTTCTTAATCCAGTCTATCGTTGTTGGACATTTGGGTTGGTTCCAACTCTTTGCTATTGTGACTAGTGCCGCAATAAACATACGTGTGCATGTGTCTTTATAGCAGCATGATTTATAGTCCTTTGGGTATATACCCAGTAATGGGATGGCTGGCTCAAATGGTATTTCTAGTTCTAGATCCCTGAGGAATCGCCACACTGACTTCCACAATGGTTGAACTAGTTTACAGTCCCACCAACAGTGTAAAAGTGTTCCTATTTCTCCACATCCTCTCCAGCACCTGTTGTTTCCTGCTTTTTTAATGATGGCCATTCTAACTGGTGTGAGGTGGTATCTCACTGTGGTTTTGATTTGCATTTCTCTGATGGCCAGTGATGATGAGCATTTCTTCATGTGTTTTTTGGCTGCATAAATGTCTTCTTTTGAGAAGTGTCTGTTCATGTCCTTCGCCCACTTTTTGATGGGGTTGTTTGTTTTTTTCTTGTAAATTTGTTTGAGTTCATTGTAGATTCTGGATATTAGCCCTTTGTCAGATGAGTAAATTGCAAAAATTTTCTCCCATTCTGTAGGTTGCCTGTTCACTCTGGTGGTAGTTTCTTTTGCTGTGCAGAAGCTCTTTAGTTTAATGAGATCCCATTTGTCAATTTTGGCTTTTGTTGCCATTGCTTTTGGTGTTTTAGACATGAAGTCCTTGCCCACGCCTATGTCCTGAATGGTATTGCCTAGGTTTTCTTGTAGGATTTTAATGGTTTTAGGTCTAACATTTAAGTCTTTAATCCATCTTGAATTAATTTTTGTATAAGGTGTAAGGAAGGGATCCAGTTTCAGCTTTCTACATATGGCTAGCCAGTTTTCCCAGCCCCATTTATTAAATAGTGAATCCTTTCCCCATTTCTTGTTTTTGTCAGGTTTGTCAAAGATCAGATAGTTGTAGATATGCGGCATCATTTCTGAGGGCTCTGTTCTGTTCCATTGATCTATGTCTCTGTTGTGGTACCAGTACCATGCTGTTTTGGTTACTGTAGCCTTGTAGTATAGTTTGAAGCCAGGCAGCGCGATGCCTCCAGCTTTGTTCTTTTGGCTTAGAATTGACTTGGCGATGCGGGCTCTTTTTTGGTTCCATATGAACTTTAAAGTAGTTTTTTCCAATTCTGTGAAGAAAGTCATTGGTAGCTTGATGGGGATGGCATTGAATCTATAAATTACCTTGGGCAGTATGGCCATTTTCATGATATTGATTCTTCCAACCCATGAGCATGGAATGTTCTTCCATTTGTTTGTATCCTCTTTTATTTCATTGAGCAGTGGTTTGTAGTTCTCCTTGAAGAGGTCCTTCACATCCCTTGTAAGTTGGATTCCTAGGTATTTTATTCTCTTTGAAGCAATTGTGAATGGGAGTTCACTCATGATTTGGCTCCCTGTTTGTCTCTGATTGGTGTACAAGAATGCTTGTGATTTTTGTAGATTGATTTTGTATCCTGAGACTTTGCTGAAGTTGCTAATCAGCTTAAGGAGATTTCGGGCTGAGACAATGGGGTTTTCTAGATATACAATCATGTCATCTGCAAACAGGGACAATTTGACTTCCTTTTTTCCTAATTGAATACCCTTTATTTCCTTCTCCTGCCTGATTGCTCTGGCCAGGACTTCCAGTACTATGTTGAATAGGAGTGGTGAAAGAGGGCATCCCTGTCTTGTGCCAGTTTTCAGAGGGAATGCTTCTAGTTTTTGCCCATTCAGTATGATATTGGATGTGGGTTTGTCATAGATAGCTCTTATTATTTTGAGATCCGTCCCATCAATACCTAATTTATTGAGAGTTTTTAGCATGAAAGGTTGTTGAATTTTGTCAAAGGCCCTTTCTGCATCTGTTGAGATAATCATATGGTTTTTGTCTTTGGTTCTGTTTATATGCTGGATTACATTTATTGATTTGTGTATGTTGAACCAGCCTTGCATCCCAGGGATGATGAAGCCCACTTGATTATGGTGGATAAGCTTTTTGATGTGCTGCTGGATTTGGTTTGCCAGTATTTTATTGAGAATTTTTGCATCAATGTTCATCAAGGATATTGGTCTGAAATTCTCTTTTTTGGTTATGTCTCTGCCAGGCTTTGGTATCAGGACGATGCTGGCTTCATAAAATGTGTCAGGGAGGATTCCCTCTTTTTCTATTGATTGGAATAGTTTCAGAAGGAGTGGTACTAGTTCCTCCTTGTACCTCTGGTAGAATTCGGCTGTGAATCCATCAGGTCCTGGACTGTTTTTGGTTGGTAAGCTATTGATTATTGCCACAATTTCAGAACCTGCTATTGGTCTATTCAGAGATTCAACTTCTTCCTGGTTTAGTCTTGGGAGGGTGTATTTGTCGAGGAATTTATCCATGTCTTCTAGATTTTCTAGTTTATTTGCATAGAGGTGTTTGTAGTATTCTCTGATGGTAGATTGTATTTCTGTGGGATCGGTGGTGATATCCCCTTTTTCGTTTTTTATTGCATCTATTTGATTCTTCTCTCTTTTCTTCTTTATTAGTCTTGCTAACGGTCTATCAATTTTGTTGATCTTTTCAAAAAACCAGCTCCTGGATTCATTAATTTTTTGAAGGGTTTTTTGTGTCTCTATTTCCTTCAGTTCTGCTCTGATTTTAGTTATTTCTAGCCTTCTGCTAGCTTTTGAATGTGTTTGCTCTTGCTTTTCTAGTTCTTTTAATTGTGATGTTAGGGTGTCAATTTGGGATCTTTCCTGCTTTCTCTTGTGGGCATTTAGTGCTATAAATTTCCCTCTACACACTGCTTTGAACGTGTCCCAGAGATTCTGGTATGTTGTGTCTTTGTTCTCATTGGTTTCAAAGAACATCTTTATTTCTGCCTTCATTTCATTATGTACTCAATAGTCATTCAGGAGCAGGTTGTTCAGTTTCCATGTAGTTGAGCGGTTTTGAGTGAGTTTCTTAATCCTGAGTTCTAGTTTGATTGCACTGTGGTCTGAGAGACAGTTTGTTATAATTTCTGTTCTTTTACATTTGCTGAGGAGAGCTTTACTTCCAACTATGTGGTCAATTTTGGAATAGGTGTGGTGTGATGCAGAAAAAAATGTATATTCTGTTGATTTGGGGTGGAGAGTTCTGTAGATGTCTATAAGGTCCACTTGGTGCAGAGCTGAGTTCAATTCCTGGATATGCTTGTTAACTTTCTGTTTTGTTGATCTGTCTAATGTTGACAGTGGGGTGTTAAAATCTCCCATTATTATTGTGTGGCAGTTTAAGTCCCTTTGTAGGTCACTCAGGACTTGCTTTATGAATCTGGGTGCTCCTGTGTTGGGTGCATATATATTTAGGATAGTTAGCTCTTCTTGTTGAATTGATCCCTTTACCATTATGTAATGGCCTTCTTTGTCTCTTTTGATCTTTGTTGGTTTAAAGTCTATTTTATCCGAGACTAGGATTGCAACCCCTGCCTTTTTTTGTTTTCCATTTGCTTGATAGATCTCCCTCCATCCCTTTATTTTGAGTCTATGTGTGTCTCTGCATGTGAGATGGGTTTCCTGAATACAGCACACTGATGGGTCCTGACTCCTTATCCAGTTTGCCAGTCTGTGTCTTTTAATTGGAGCATTTACCCCATTTACATTTAACGTTAATATTGTTATGTGTGAATCTGATCCTGTCATTATGATGTTAGTTGGTTATTTTGCTCGTTAGTTGATGCAGTTTCATCCCAGCCTCGATGGTCTTTACAATTTGGCATGTTTTTGCAGTGGCTGGTCCCAGTTGTTCCTTTCCATGTTTAGTGCTTCCTTCAGGAGCTCTTTTAGGGCAGGCCTGGTGGTGACAAAATCACTCAGCATTTGCTTGTCTGTAAAGCATTTTATTTCTCCTTCACTTATGAAGCTTAGTTTGGCTGGATATGAAATTCTGGGTTGAAAATTGTTTTCTTTAAGAATGTTGAATATCGGCCCCCACTCTCTTCTGGCTTGTAGAGTTTCTGCTGAGAGATCAGCTGTTAGTCTGATGGGCTTCCCTTTGTGGGTAACCCGACCTTTCTCTCTGGCTGCCCTTAACATTTTTTCCTTCATTTCAACTTTGGTGAATCTGACAATTATGTGTCTTGGAGCTGCTCTTCTCGAGGAGTATCTTTGTGGCGTTCTCTGTATTTCCTGAATCTGAATGTTGGCCTGCCTTGCTAGATTGGGGAAGTTCTCCTGGATAATATCTTGCAGAGTGTTTTCCAACTTGGTTCCATTCTCCCCGTCATTTTCAGGTACACCAATCAGACGTAGGTTTGGTCTTTTCACATAGTCCCAAATTTCTTGGAGGCTTTGTTCATTTCTTTTTATTCTTTTTTCTCTAAACTTCCCTTCTCACTTCATTTCATTCATTTCATCTTCCATCAGCGATACCCTTTCTTCCAGTTGATCGCATCTGCTACCGAGGCTTCTGCAATCTTCACGTAGTTCTCGAAACTTGGCTTTCAGCTCCAACAGCTCCTTTAAGCCCTTTTCTCCATTGGTTATTCTAGTTATCCATTCTTCTAATTTTTTTTCAAAGTTTTTAACTTCTTTGCTATTGTTTTGAATTTCCTCCTGTAGCTCAGAGTAGTTTGATCATCTGAAGCCTTCTTCTCTCAACTCGTCAAAGTCATCCTCCATCCAGCTTTGTTCTGTTGCTGGTGAGGAACTGCGTTCCTTTGGAGGAGGAGAGGTGCTCTGCTTTTTAGAGTTTCTAGTTTTTCTGCTCTGTTTTTTCCCTATCTTTGTGGTTTTATCTACTTTTGGTCTTTGATGATGGTGATGTACAGATGGGTTTTTGGTGTGGATGTCCTTTCTGTTTGTTAGTTTTCCTTCTAACAGTGAGGACCCTCAGCTGCAGGTCTGTTGGAGTTTACTAGAGGTACACTCCAGACCCTGTTTTGCTGGGTGTCAGCAGCGGTGGCTGCAGAACAGCGGATTTTCATGAGACCACAAATTCAGCTGTCTGATAGTTCCTCTTGAAGTTTTGTCTCAGAGGAGTACCCAGCCGAGTGAGGTGTCAGTCTGTCCCTACTGGGGGGGGTGCCTCCCAGTTAGGCTGCTCAGGGGTGAGGGACCCACTTTAGGAGGCAGTCTGTCTGTTCTCAGATCTCCAGCTGCGTGCTGGGAGAACCACTACTCTCTTCAAAGCTGTCAGTCAGACAGGGACATTTAAGTCTGTGGAGATTCCTGCTGACTTTTTGTTTGTCTGTGCCCTGCCCCCAGAGGTGGAGCCTACAGAGGCAGGCAGGCCTCCTTGAGCTGTGGTGGGCTCCACCCAGTTCGAGCTTCCTGGCTGCTTTGTTTACCTAAGCAAGCCTGGGCAATGGCAGGCGCCCCTTCCCCAGCCTTGCTGCCGCCTTGCAGCTTGATCTCAGACTGCTGTGCTAGCAATCAGCGAGACTCCGTGGGCATAGGACCCTCCGAGCCAGGTGCAGGACAGAATCTCCTAGTGTGCCGTTTTCCAGGCCCGTTGGAAAAGCGCAGTATTAGGGTGGGACTGACCCGATATTCCAGGTGCCGTCTGTTACCCCTTTCTTTGACTAGGAAAGGGAACTCCCTGACCCCTTGCGCTTCCCGAGTGAGGCAATGCCTCGCCCTGCTTTGGCTGGCACACAGTGAGCTTCACCGACTGTCCTGCACCCACTGTTTGGCACTCCCTAGTGAGATGAAACGGGTACCTCAAACAGAAATGCAGAAATCACCCGTCTTCTGTGTCGCTCAGGCTGGGAGCTGGAGACCAGAGCTGTTCCTATTCAGCCATCTTGCCTCCACTGCCCTAAAAGCACTTTTTTTAGTTCATAATGAATGTTTTCACTTCAGGGCTATGGGAGTCATGTTTCTACATATTTTCAAGCATGTGACTTTTCCAGGATAATGTAACTCAGGACTCCCAGGCCTTCACTTTCCAGTGGAAGATCAAAATTACAGAAACAAACACTGAAGGCTGTTTTGCTTTATGATCTTCTCAGGCTTCCTTACATGTCTGGTGCTAGGAATTTCTAGGGAGCAGCTAACTTTATGCTTCTTGAACTAGTCGTTTTAGAAGGAGATGAGCATGTCTTCATTTTCCTTTCTCCTGCTCCTTTTCCCCATTATTATGTCTCTTGCCACTACAAAAGGGTGACTATTCCATGGTACCTGTAAAGATGGCACTTCTCCTGCCCATTGACAAATGCATCCATTCTCCCCATGTCTAATGTCTAGCGTACAACTATGTATACCGAGAATACCTTACCTCTTGAGGGCATCCCCTGGACAGTTGGTGCCAACGCATAGCTGGGCTAAGATTCTTTATGCCTTATGCCAAAGGGGAGTCTGGTTGTTATCTGGGTCGAGGATGTTGGCTGTTGTTGTTGCCGCTGCTGCCGACTTCTTGGACTCTGAAGTTTTATGAAATTGTTCTTTGCTTTTGCTGACTCTCCTGTTGCAGTCATAACACCCCAGGATTCAAAGGAAGTAACTTTTGAGCTAATCTATGGAAAACACATAGGAGAAAGTAGAATTTATTCACAGAACTACAAAAAATACCCATATGACTGGTGGCTATCTGTGTAAATAGCCATGTAATACTGGGGTCTAGAAGGGCTCCTTAAAAGAGGACCCTCTTCTTTGATATAGCTCAGCTTTCATTTGAACTAATTATTGTTCTTATTCCTATTTTCATCTATTTGCCCTTATTTGCATTAATGGCACACTTTTGAATAGCAGCATATTTGGAGGCCCCTTTGAAGGAATTATCTTTGAAGGAATTAAATTTGCATCCACAACCATCATACGACTCACGTGGTTGCCTTTATCGCAATGTGGCTGTGTGAGTAGAGCCATTTGTTTTCCTGGGCTCACTCCATTATGCTCTCATGCATCTCTGCTTTTTTTTCTTTTGAGACAGAGTCTCGCTCCATCGCCCAGGCTGGAGTGTAATGATGTAATGACGCAATCTCGGCTCGCTGCAACCTCCACCTCCCAGGTTCAAGCAATTTTAGTAGAAATGGGGTTTCGTCATGTTGGCCAGTCTGGTCTCGAACTCCTGACCTCAGGTGATCTGGACGCCTTGGCCTCCCAAAATGCTGGGATTACAGGCCTGAGCCACCATGCCTGGCTGCATCTCTGCTTTTACTGTCTATTCCATAGGTCAGTTTTTCCCTGGGAGGACCCAGATTCTTCATGTAAATACACCAGAAAGAAACTTGCACCACCAGCCTTCCAGACATACCTAAATATGTCTGAATTCTCAGGTGAACATATTTTTTGCTCAACTGAAACTTCTGTTACTGTTCAAACAAACATCTTTACCTGGCATTCTCTTGGGAATGAGTAACTAACAATGAATTTCTGGTGGCAATGAAATGGTACAGCCTATAGGTAGGAGGGCCTGCTGAGCAAGTCCTTAGAGATGTCTGTACTTTCCCAGATATAGGACTGGATGGCATTGGGGTGTTCTCTCAGAACTTTGAGGTTTGCCAAATCTAGGAAAGAATTTTGGTTTTTTACATGCTTACTTGATTTCCTAGAATGACTCCTGGATAGAAATAAAATTGAAAGTAATTTTGTTTTTAGGCAATCCCATAGCATCACATTTCTTCTGATCTCTTCACTCCGGCTAATGGAATAATGAGCTGACACAAGGCCACATGAAGCCAGGGTGAGGTAAGGCTACAAGGAGAGGCAAAGAATGAGAGATAGCAAATTTCACCAGAAAGAAATTAGGGAACAGTAAAGAGAATAAGAAAAGTAAGGAAGCAGGAAAATCTGAGTCATAGTTCTTTTACCTATAAAAGAAGTAAATTCGGCCGGGCGCGGTGGTTCACGCTTGTAATCCCAGCACTTTGGGAGGCCGAGGCGGGCGGATCACGAGGTCAGGAGATCGAGACCACGGTGAAACCTCGTCTCTACTAAAAATACAAAAAATTAGCCAGGCGTGGTGGCAAGCACTTGTAGTCCCAGCTACTCGGAGAGGCTGAGGCAGGAGAATGGCGTGAGCCCGGGAGGCAGAGCTTGCAGTGAGCCGAGATTGCGCCACTGCACTCCAGCCTGGGCGACAGAGCGAGACTCCATCACAAAAAAAAAAAAAAAAAAAGTAAATTTGCATGCATTTAAGGGGTGTGTGTGTGTGTGTGTGTGTGTGTGTGTGTGAAGTAAATAGATGTATATGTCTGTGTTTCAATTGTTTTATCAAAGCTGGAATGATGCACCAATGAAGTAGATCCAAAGCCTTAATTGGACTCATATTTACCTGGGATTGCGTGGGTGGGCTTTTATATTCTTTGGTGAAAAAAACCATTCCTTGAATGATAGCAAAAGAAGGGGAAACTCCCTTCATTGAATGTGCTCTCTGATCTTCCATACAAGCTTTTATGTGATTGGTAGCATCTCCTGAATTGGGATCAGGCCCTAGCAGCTGTTGGGAGAACTTGTCCCTGACCATCTTTGTTGGCAGCAACAGGACGCTGCCCTGAGGGGGCATTGTTAACCTTCTCAATGGTTTTCATCTTACACTCCCCCAACCTTTAGATGGATTCTTTCAGAAGTGCATTTTTTAAAGTAGCATTTGTTTATACCTGGTTTGCTAACAGGATGAGTTAAAGTCTTTGATATTCCAGTATACTGGAATAAAACTCAGGTGATTAACAAAAAAGAGAATCATTACATATTTACAAGAATACTGATGCTTTTGTTCGAATAGTACCTTTCATTTGAAATAATTTTTGTTCTAATTTTCTCCTATTTTCATCTGTATGCCCTTTTTGCATTAATGGCACACTTTTGAATACCAGAATATTTGGAGACACCCTTGAAGGAATTAAATTTGCATCCACAACCATCATACAACTCATGTGATTGCCTTTATCACTGTGTGGCTGTGTGAGTAGGGCTACGTGTTGTCTTGGGCTCATTGCATTATGCTCTCAGGAGACAAAGTTCTTCCATGTTTTAGAAGACACTCCATTTTTATTTTGCGTAGGCTTAGTGCTGCGTATAATAACAATAACAATAATAATCTGTTTATTTATTTATCCATCTTGGAGAAAGTTGTACTTATCTTCTTATTCTGAGACTAGCTTAAAATTGTCTGTTGGACAGGTATCACTATAATTCAGTTGTAACAATAAAAGCTGCATAATGATTATAAAAATATTGGTGGCTCACCACCAATTCAGGGTACCTAGCTATATTGTACTACCACAACAGTATAATATCATTCTAATATTAATTTGGTAATCATTTCTGATGGATAACCTTCACCCAGCTTCTCTGAAAATACTCTATATTTTCAGCCAGATATACCCTTATGTGTTTCTTGATGTTGTGTTTTTATTTCCCTCCAATATCGGGGTTCTGGGGAAAATGTTTATTTAAATCTAAATTATAATTCAAAATTGATTAAAAATACATTGCATCTCTATAAGTATACATTGTGTTTATAAATAAATGATATGCAAAGATTTGCAAATAAATCTCAGTGCCATCCTCTATATCCTTTCTGGATATGACACATGAACCATTTTAATAGGTAACTATCATGTAATAAGAAAAACAGATCCACTTTATTAGTGCTGTCTTGCTATTTTGCTTTTCAGTATAGGATCAGAAGTGATTTATGAATAAACTTTGAAGTATAGTCCAATGCATTATGTCAGCCTTGTTCTTTTGAGTTTTAGCAATTGCATCCTCCATAATAAACAATATCAACAATCATGTGCCTCATCACTATCACCCAGAAAAACCCACAAAAACCAAGTGAGCTATTACTTCTCAGCTCTGTCCTTCGCTTGAAAGATGTTTTATCAATGTTTCCTTGAGTACTCAAATCCCTTGCAGGTGATTTACTAATTTTATCATTATCTGCTTATTTGCATGCAGTAGGAAGACTGGACATTGCATACCCAGGCATGGTGCCCAGCACAAACTGTCGGGGCTGGAGTCTACCACGCTGTTGGCAATATGCTATGGAGACGCAGCCACAGAATCAGGCTCCCACAGTAATGAGAAACATAAAAAATGATTTTTTTTTTAATTCCGAAAATCTTTTTGAGAGCATGCAAAGTGAAAAAGGGCAAAGTCTTTAAGAGAGAGGAAAAAATAAAGGGCTGTGAGAATTCTGTGATGGTAGAAGTTGGCACCTGGGCCAAACCCAGCATCTCTGGACTGACAAGGACTTTAGGGGACCATCAGCAGGCGGGTGTGAGTCACATGCTGGCATTTTCTCTTTCCTCACTCCTGCCTACTCACACCATAACTCTAAATCAAAACTCAAACTTAAAAAACAAAAAGATCTCACTGTGTGTTGGATACATAATAGTGTGTTTCTATCTAAACCACTTTCTGTCCTCTAGATTGACAATTCACACCATACAAAGCACACTGTGGATTGGCACTCCATGTAAGGAGCTCTGTAAATGACTATCCCTTATGTCCAGATCATGGAAAATACAGGCAAGGTCCTATGTGTTAGTCCTTGCTCCAGATATCATGCCTATGCCAGCCTGCATACTGACATCAATGTTGCATTGTCCAATGCTCAGTCAGAAGGCTGAGCTTGTCTCATTACTCTCCACATCTACAATGAGTCATGTAAATCTGCCTACCTAGTATTATCTTGTGGTTCTTTTTATACCCCCAAAACATGTTGTTATGGACTTCACTATGATGTCTCCATTCTACCCTCTCCTCCCATGGCATAGAGATTCCTCTAAACCCAGCAGCAACACCCAAACCCAGAAGCCGACAAAAGCTGCAAAGTAGGCTCTCTTACTCATGTCTATCAGCCTCTGAATGCTGATGTGTTCTTGAAATGAGGGAGCTTTAAAAACCCTTGTTGACATCGGTCTAAGATCTCTCTGTCTGAGGTACTATCAGGGAATTCGCAGGGCATTCATCAAAATCAAGCTGATGCAAGCATGAATACTCACAAGAAAGAGCCCTTTTATGCTGAAAACTGCTGAAGGCTGGAAAAGGGGCTAATTTATTTAAATTATCCCTCTAAGTGTCAAGCCCCACACTTTCTGGAAGGAGCTGACAACTGTGGGTTAAAGAAAGTTTTCTTAAATTTATAAATAAATTAGTGACGGTAGAAAGTTAACCTGGGAAATCAGAGTAATAGAAAAGTAATCGCCATTGATGTTGACGCAGATGTAGGAAAATACAGTTTTCTGCTATTAAGCTTTTAAATGTCAGCAAATGGCAGTTTAGTAGATCATTTGCTAATAATGATTAAATTTCTCATTAAAATGCTTCCTTCATTATTCTTCAGGTAGAAATGTGTAATTCAATGATTGTTACATCAATTACACTTAAAAAGCTCATTAAAATACTGAAATATTATCTCTCGTAGTCAGAGTACTTTAAGAGTACTGTACTAATTATAAAAGAAATAAACTCTTATAATAGCACCATTTGAACTGATGCCTTATAAATTCTTAATGTAAAGCTAACATGTAAAGTTTAAATCAAATATATAGATCCAATAAAACAAAACCCTTTTAATCTTGTTTTACCTTCAAAAGGACTCTGATTATTGTAATTAAATAATGCATGATATAATAAAGATCTGGAGTATGTGATTATTTCATTGGCAATTGAATATTGGTGCTTTTTATTTATGCAAGCAATGTATCACAGGCAATATGCATCAAACATTAAAATATTGATACAATTACCCCTAGCCTGCCGAACCAATAAAAAAAATCTGTGACATGACTCTGCTGATGATACTAGGACAGTTTGAAATCCTTTTTAAATTTTAATACTCTGATGTGCTGGGTTATGCTAATTTTGCTAAGAAATAATGCCTCCAAGATTCACTGTTGTGCTTTCTATTCCTGTGCGTGAACAAATCCAGCTTTGCTCAGCATAGCTAACAAGTAGAGTTTGCTTCTGTACACATTTGGCCATTGTTTCATTTTTTCTTTTTCTTTTTTGTCTTGTTTTATTTTGTTTTTGAGAAAGACGAGAATAGTAAAGTTTGGGATTAATTTGTTTGTTTTTAGGGGTATTCATCCATATTATAATGATCTTCCTCTAATTTTCTCATTTACTAAGTTTCACAGCTTTTTTTTTTAAACATTCAAATGCTTTTTATCTTTAAGTCCTTTCTCAGCAGAATAAAGAGTCAGGAAAGGTTTTCCTTGTAGCTGCTTTATTATTAAAGCCCTGGCAAGTGACTACGCAAGGTTCTGAGCCCATCCCAGAAGTCCCCCAGGAATGGAATAGGTGATGAGATTTTTCTGTCATCTGCACACCTGAGGTTCAGTCTTACATAGCTGACCCATTTTCTCACCTGTAAAAATGGACCAAAAATGCCTTTGTTGTTCTGTGTACAAGATGTAATTTAATACATAATTGTTGACTAAAGAACCCAGCAACAGAAACAGACATTGCTCACTTGGCTGCGAAATGTTTGCATAATTCTGGGGACCTTCCTCTTTGCTTCTGAAATATTTTAGATCCCTACCCTGCCTAGAGTGAAAGATTTTTCTGTTATCTCACCTAAGAGTGCTGTTAATATAGAAAAATGCACAGATTCCTAGTATGATAGCTGTGCCAGGAACCAAAAAAAATGACTTCGTTCAACTTTCATATTTTACAGTGGTGTCATTCTAGGCACGGAGACGTAAAGGGGATGCATATGTACAGCTATGTCTTCTTTTGACCAGTCTCACATAGGAGTGTGATCTGATGGGATCTGCATCCTTGTCAGACCTTCCCCTCGGTGATGGTTATCTGGGAGATCTGATAAACACCCTGGTCCCTAAGAAGAAGCTGCCTGATATCTTTGCTTTTCCTAAGAGGTGCCAAGTATGATATGGAGCTCTGAAAGAAGTGAGAATTGTTGAGCCTGTAAACAGGATATATACATCGTAGCAATTTAATTGCATTTTAAGACCCCAGAGCTGTACTCTAGAGCCAATAACTGTGTAAGCCCCATCTTCACCTGTCCTTCTAGGGACTATAGTTCCCCTTTTAGCAATGTCAAGTGTATTTCCTCCCTCTTTTCCTATGTGAATAAGTAGCAATGGCTGGCGATGATACAGCACAGTTGATCATCATGAATGTCTATAGGATGTCATATTTATGCTCTTCTGTTTAGCTTAAATCTTACTCAGGTTCTAATAGCAAACAGTCCAGTTACAATGGGCTGGCATTGCAAAGCATCTGCTCAATTCAGATAAATAAGACCAATGTGTTTGAAGGGCAAAGTTTCAATACAAGTGGTCTGCCATTTCATTTGGAGATGCAATTCTTATTCAGCATAAATAACAGAGGGGAACGGGATCATTTGCTAATTGATTAATTATCTTGTAAATGAATTACAAACCTGTGGAGTGTTAGCTAGGTGTGTGCAGAAGACCTCAGCTGCTTTCTTTTCTCCTTTGAGTCTGTAAGTACTGTACAAGTGACGATGAAGCTCTATACTCACAAAGCTGATATGTGTCATACCAGGCTGAAGGCCGCATGCCATGATGCACTTGTTTTTCAGGGTTTGAAACCACTCGTTGTCTGATGAAAGTATGCATGTGTGCATGTTTATGTGCATATGTGTATAAAATGAAAAGAAAATTAAATTTCCAGTTAAAGCAATCCGTGAAGTTAACAGTTCAGTTGGGGATGGGAGACAGTTCTTTTTTTTTTTTTTTTTGCCTTTATTTTTACATTTTATAAATGAGCAGAGTTGTGCCGAATAACAATCTTTTGTGGACTAAAAGTGCCAAGGATTAAAGATCAGAGAGAGGAGTGTTCCCAAAGTGCAAACGCTGGTAGGTTTGCAGCACCTTGATAACCACAGAAGAGCCGATAATTAACATTCCTGCTTCCTAGGCAAAGGGCAATTGGCCTTCCAAAGGCCTCCCTATTTTACTGTTTCTCTCCCTATATGAAAGTAGCTGATTTAGTCAGGAAGGTGACAGTTAAGGCCCTTTGCTGGTGGAATTTTTGCATCTTTCCAGTGCCTCGTTTCCCCCGACTTTACCACGGAGGCTGTCCATCACGGTTGTTATGTATGCAGGCTGAGTGAGCCCGCAGGGGATCCTAGTTATTTACACTCTTTTTCAAGCTTCGAAGCTGTTATAATCATTCGCTGTCAACTTTGTGCTGACACTGAATTTTACTTTGTGTTTTTTATGCTCGGTTTGGGTCTAAAATACTGGCATCCATACCCGACACTGTAATTCCATGGGTGACTGAGCTGACCAGCCATATCCTGTATTACTAACAGAGCCCTGGAATCCTGCTACATATGGAAATTTCAGGATTTGTTGATTGTGGACAATAAACAGAGTCCTCCGGCTTTGTGCTTTTATCCAGGTGGTGGCCCTAAAGAATCAGCAGTGTACCCTGTTTCATCTCATTACATTTTCATCTTTAAGAACACATAAGTATCAGTTTCATTTGCCCCTGAGTTGTAAAGTTGGAACAGGCAAACTTTCCCTCTGTAAAACCCAGTGTGATTTTCAGACGTTACTTCTTCTCTCCAGATCCCTGTTACAAGGAGAAGGTCTGTGATCTCCCCTTGTGGTTTTCCCCTCCCCATTCCTTTCTATCCTCTGTGAGTCCAAATACATGCCAGATATGCATTCATGGTCCAGATTAAAATAAAAGTGTTGTCCTGGGCAGTATGAATGACGAGGGACAGATTATAAAGACCCTGGGTAAGGCCACCAGAGGGGTGGGAGCGATATGCTTTTAGACTTCAATAGATATTTGCATGCTCAGACTTAAATGCCCTGTGTCCCAGTCATGCGAGAAATAAACACCTTCCTTTCACTTGTGAACAACATTCTACCCATTAAGTCCAGGGCCTTAAACCTGTAATGACAGGGCAGCAAATTTTTTCTCCATGTTTAAAAGGTACTGTTTCTATGCACCATCCCTGTCTTCAATATGAAAATTTCATGTACATCGGGCCCAAAGGGAGTGATCCACAAAATGATATGACCCTATTCTTAACTGGACTTGAAATAAAGCTGGTCAAAGGAACTTGTGTGCTTGGCCAATGTAATAAAGTAGACAAATAATTACCGAGCAAATCAAACACACTTACACCTCAGATGATTTTGAAATATTATCTATAATCGGGCACTTCAGTGCTAGGAGGAAAGGTTAATAAAGTAATTTTAAAAAGATTGTGTGGAGTATTATAGAATCAGAAGAGGACGGGCAATCATAATTGTTAATCCCCTGAAACACCAGTTCTGTATTGCACAAAGCAGATATTTTAGTACATATTCTTATTGTGTATTCCACTTATTGCTAGATTAGCTTGCTTAATTATCCTTTATAAAAATCTTACGTTTTTGGCACAAAAAAAGTTGATATAATTATTCTAGCAGACCTGAAATGTGTATGTCAATCTTAAGATGTGTAGGAAAGACTGATATCTTTGAAAATTAATTGTCTTTATGTATGTCACATAGAAGATAAACATTGGAGTAGGCAATAGGTATACTCTTTCTTTCCTGCTTTTGTTCGTGTTGGATAGATAGGGGAATGGCACAAATTTTGCAGATGGAATAAGGAGAAGTAATTCTGAGCTTGCTGGTGGTAGTTTAACACTTCAGATAAAGCTAAGATGTACAATTGTGGCTTTATTCATAGAAAAATCTGTTTACATAAAACATCATCTGTTTTGATAAAAAACTTACTGATACAAAAGCAAGTTTCAGTCATTCTTTCTTCTACCGAAGAATTCTATAGAAGGAAAAAGGGGGACCAGCAACCTTCAGAAGACACAGGCCCCACCTCCACCACTAACTAATTGTACTCCGGAGCAGATTGTTTATCCTCATCTGTAAAATAGAAATAACAGTAGAGCTTCCTAGGACCTTGGAAGGATAAATGAGAGAAGTACAGAAACTTCAAAAGCAGCATCGTTGGCTTCACTAAATTTTCCCATCACATTCATGTCATAATACTTTATGACTTATAGGTGTTTTAAAATATTTAATGTTTAGTTATGCAACTATTTTTCACTTTATATGAAGCCCATTCTGGCTACAAATAGATTTTTAATGTGTTTCTGTACAAATGATTTGCACTTTAAATCATGCCCCTTGCTTGACCCTGCTGCCTCTTCTGGGGAATATTTACTCTTCTCTTTTCACTTCCCAACATCTCAAAGTGATATATCACTCCTGTACTCTCACATTCACTTTATCCCTAACCTTCTTGCACTCAGCTCTGTGCCTGCCATGCTGCTGAAGCTGACCTTGCCTTAGTCCCAGTGGCCAGTGATCACTTTTCCAGGCCATGCCTTTGACCTGTCTGCACTGCCATACTGGAGCCTTAGGGCAACCTTTAGCCTCTGAGACATGAGGTGCTTCTGCTAAGCTGCCACTTCTGCTTCACATTTATCCCTCCTCCTTCTTCCTGCCTGGAGAGGATATGCCATGGGTTCAACCTGAGCCGTTGGCTCCTGTCTCTTCACACTCTTTCACAGGCTCTGTCTATTCCTGAAGCTTCAAAGAGAGCCTCACTGCTGCTTACTCTGCCCAGATCCCCCTTTCAAGCCCCAAACTCCAATCTCTCATAAGAACATAAACAAACACATTTCTGGCTGCAGCTGTGCAGAACTCTGCAACTAGCAGGAGTTATGTAGCAGTGAGAGTGACCAGATTTGAAGAAGGCTTATTTTAGATTGAGGTGAATTAGCATCTTAATTCTTACAAATTGAAGCAATTGTGAAGTTGTTCACTTTTTATGGTTTTGATGTAGAAGCAAGCAGATTTCATAAAATGCTGGAGCCTGGTGTGCTAGAATTACCTACTAAACATTGTTTCTTATAAGACTGAGGGTTGGGAAGGAGCATTCCATGCACGTCCATCAGTTGCCAGCATGGTTTTAGGATTTGGGGGATATGGCGCACACCCTGGGAGCACTGAGGACTTTCGAATGACTGAACTGGAGTGTCCATTAGTTGCTTTGTGGATTAACATCTTCATTTTTTTCCAGCGGCAAATACAGCTCTTAGAATTCTTGGCAGTAACATTGGCAAGACTCCAACAAGCCAGACCTTTTGAGGAATTTGACCCAGGACAACATTGTCTGTGCTTTCAATTAAGTAAAATTAAAAAGTGGAAAGATAAAAAAGGAAAAAATCAGAACATACTGTGACTCTCAGGTGCTATCACACCCCATAAAATTTGTAGTAAGCTTCTGTCTGTCTCCTGAGAGGTGAGAACCTGGTCCAGTGGAGGTCATGAGAGAAGTTCAGGTCAGGTCCGCCAATGTCTGATATGTGCCTTTGAAAGCATGGCTTTTCTCTGAACTTGGAAGCTGACATTTGCTGTCTCCTACCTTCTTCTAGGATCAATACCAAATCCCTATGGAGAACTGGATGACTTTCTCAAACACACACACACACACACACACACACACACACACACACTCAAACCCTCATGGACACAGGGTGGGATCATGGGGTGGCAGGTGGCAGGATAGGAAAACTTCAGTACGTGAAGAAAAATCAAGGGAAAAGGAAGATCTCTCTTCTCAATTTTGAAACTCAACTACCATTACCTCACATGCCCTACTGCTGTAGTTTGTGCTTCTGGATCTAATGATGCTATTCTGTCTGGTTGCAACTTTAGGACATGAAACCTTCTATAGCATTTGCCAGATGATTAAATAGTTGGTCAAAACAGAAAGCTAGCACATTATTTTTTAGTAATGTTTTTCTTTGATCATATTTCCAAATAAAAGCTTTAAATACAGTGCAGTTCTATCTGCATGAGTGAATTCTAGAGTATAGGTAGGTAACACATTATTTCAAATATGTAAATATTAGTCATACGGAAGGCCTGACAAAAATTTATTGAAGTGGAATTTATTACTATCAACTGTGGTTTGTTGATTCCTCTTTATCTCTCCCTCTTTCTTCTCTCTGTCTGTTCCTTCTTCTTTGCTTATTTTCTCCTTTTCTTGCTTTTCTCTATCTTTCTTTCCTTTTTTCTATCCTTCCTTCCTTTTTAGAATATTATATGGGTTGCTTTTATTTATTATTATTGACATAAAATGATTTGTTTCATTTCCTTGCATATAATACTGATGTTGGCTATTGCATTATTCAATATTTCTTACCTTTATATTTCTACCCAAAGTTAGAGTGTTCCTGCAACCTCTGTGCATGTAGATACATTCAGTAAAAAACAAAAAACAAACAAACAAAAAACCAGTGTAATAATCGTATGTCTTTATGTAGGTAAGGCCAGAGCACAGCATCATATGACTTTTTTTTAAACATGGTAACAGAATTTTATACTATGAATACCTTGGAAACAATACACAGAACAGGTTAGAAAAGTAATATAGTCATAGTAATTACTTTCATCTGAAGAAATATTTCAGTCAGCAGTGTCTAGCAATAAAATAAAATGATCACCTTTTGTATATCTATTACAAAAACAATTGTCTAAAATAAGAATGGTTTAAAATACCTGGTAGAATATAAAACATTGAGACAAGAAACCACCTCTCTTCTCTCTCTCTCGCACTCTCTCTCTCTGTCTCTTTCACACACACACACACAATGTACACACACTCTTCTCACGCTTCACAGACTATGTTAACAGAAATTTACTTGAAATGTAGGGCTGTTTTTAAGGGAAAAAAATACCCGAATTAAGGATTTAGAATAAATACACTATTATAACCACTGTCTTTTTAAAAATGAGTTTTCTTTTAGCTTTTAAGGTTTATAGAAATCACTTATCTGCTCCTTAAAAGATTTTTATTCTTTTTTCCCCTCTCTCTTTTATAAGTATAGCAAATGTGAAACATCATTAATCCAGTCGTAATATCATCTGATAGTAGTTAATCTGTTCTTAGACACAGCTTTTCTTGGGCCTTTGGAATATAGAAATGTGCTTTTACTCTTAGGCATTTTATTTAAGCATCAACCTATTCTTAATGGTCTTCCGTAAAAGACCACCAAGCAAAGTGCATGATGTATTCAAAGTTCTTTCCTTGAGAGTCTGATGACATTCAGCAGCCTGTTATTTTGTCTGCTAAGGTCATGGATCAAGGGCAGCTTTGTGCCTGTGGTTTGGACTTGGCTATCGGCCCTGACAGGATGATGCAGCCCGCGCTGAGATCCTAATCGGTCAGAAAAAGTCTATTAAGTTTGAGCCCTTAAGCTGTCTCAGCCAAATCAGGGATACCAAAGTTACATTTGTTTTTGTGATGACCATTCATTTTGGTCAAATGAAGAAATTGCTCGTGTGGATTTTGTGGCTTCAGGGGCAAAATCTGTGAATGTCACGTATCTTTTAGCCTCTCTGCTTTTTCACACACGTTATTGAGAAGACGCTTATGAAAAAAATCATTTTTATTGCAGCTGTTTATAAGACACCTTGATCATAAAAGAAAAGAGGCCAAAGAGAGGTAATCGGAAGCTCTTTCTCACAAAGTTGAGAAGGCCTGTGATCTGATGTATTGAGGACAAAGTGTATGTTGTGAGTGGTGTCTGACTTAGTCAATGGACAGGGGTGGGGTCAGGACTTCATCTTGGAAACTCTTCATACTTTTTCAAAACCAGTGGTCTGGCCAGATCAGGGAAAGTCTGAATCTGCCCTCTTAGATCCTAGATTGTAACTGTATTACTTTATTTTTTCATGGATAAAATAAAAAGTCCTTGGTTTTATAACAATGCTATTTGTGGATTTATAGCAGCCTGATCTATAGCAGCCACAAAGGCAGAATTAATTGTTCTGTCCATTTTCTCTTTTAAAATTGTTCAATTTTCAGTCAGCCAGTGAAAGGGTTTCCTTGTGATACAAATGTTGTTAATCTGGACTTAACTTTCTAGTAATAAAAATACGTTAAATTTTAAAAGTGCATCCAGTATGTGCATTGTCTCATCTTACCAGGACCTTAGAACTTTAGTGTTTTTGTCAAAGGAGGCCTTAGTCATTACATTTTAGAGATGAAAAACCTGAGGCCTGAGCAACTGTCTTGTCCTGGCAACTGATAGCAGAAAGATTATTAGAATCTAGTTTGACTCTCATGAAAATGTTATTTTCACCACCCACTTCCACCAAAAGTTTTGTCACTTTTTGTGAGAACACAATTTTTCTTAATGTTCATTCTATCAATAATAAGAGGGTACATAGAATAATAGTTACTGTTTGGATCTAAAGTTAGGCTGACAACAAGGGCACACGATGGGGAAAGGATAGACTTTAATAAACGGTGTTAGAAAAACTGAATATCCACATGCAGTAGAATGAAATTAGACCCTTGTGTAACACCATATACAAAAATCAACTCAAAATAGATTACAGACTTAAGTATAAGACCTGAAACTTAAAAACCTCTAGAAGAAGACGTGGGAAGAAAGTTTTTGACATTGGTCTGGGCAATGAGTTTTTGGATATGACCCCAAAAACAAGAAAGCAAAAGTAGATAAGTGGGATTGAATCAAACTGAAGATTTTCAGCACAGCAAAAATAAAAAATAATCAACAGAGTGAAGAGACAAGGAGAGAAGCTATTTGTAAACCATACGTCTGATAAGGGGCCAACGTCTCAAATATATTTGTATGTATGGTTGTATTTAGAGACATGGTCTTGCTCTGTTGCTCAGGCTGGAGTGCAGTGGTGCCATAATATCTCGCTGCAACCTCGAACTCCTGGGCTCAAATGGTACTCCCATCTCAGCCTTCTGAGTAGCTGGGGGCTACGGCTGCATGCCACCACACTTGGCTAATTTATTTTTATTTTTTTGTGGAGATTGGGCCTCCCTGTGTTGCCCAGGCTGTTCTCAAACTCCTGGCCTCAAGCAGTTCTCCTGTCTTGGCCTCCCACAGTGCTAGGAATACAGGCATGAGCCACCATGCCAGGCCTCAATATCCAAAATATTTAAAAAACTCAACCCAGTGGCAAGAAAACAAATACCCTAATTTAAAAATGGGCAAAGGACCTGAACAGACATTTCTCAAAAGAAGACATACAAATGGCCTACAGATATATAAAAAAATGTTCAGGCCAGGTGCGGTGGCTCATGCTTGCAATCTCAGCATTTTGGGAGTCCGAGGTGGGTGGATCACGAAGTCAAGAGATCGAGACCATCCTGGCCAACATGGTGAAACCCCGTCTCTACTAAAAATACAAAAATTAGCTGGTCATGGTGGCGCACGCCTGTAGTTTCAGCTACTCGGGAGGCTGAGGCAGGAGAATCGCTTGAACCCAGGAGGCAGAGGTTGCAGTGAGCCGAGATCGTGCCACTGCACTCCAGCCTGGGTGACAGAGCGAGACTCCGTCTCAAAATAAAAAATGTCTGACATCACTCATCATCAGGAAAATGCAACTCTACACCACAGTGAGATATTTCATACTTGTTAGAATGGTGATGATCAAAAAGATAAAAGATAACAAGTGTTGGCGGGGAAATGGAGTAAAGGAAACAGTTTCACACTGTTGGTAGGAAGGTAAATTGAAACAGACGTTACAAGAAACACAACTCTATGTATGATCAAGCAATCTCACTTCTGGGTTTATATCCAAAGGAAATGAAATCAGCATCCCTAAGAGATATCTGAACTTCCATGTTCACTGCAGCATTACTCAAAATAGCCAAGGTATGGAAACCTAAGTATCCATGGACAGATGAACAGATAAAGAAAATGTGATGTGTGTATGTATGTGTGTGTGCATGGGTATATGTTCTCACCACACACAAACAAAAGTAACCATACAAGGTGATGAATATATTAATTAGCCTGTTTGTGGTAATCATTTTACAATGCACACATATATCAAAACATCATATTGTGTGTCTTAAGTGTATACCATTTTTATTTGTCAATTATACCTCAGTAAAGCTGGAAAAAATTAGTCAACTGATGTGAATTGGAGTACAGCTTGAACACCTGTAGAAGTTCAACTTCTCTGAGCCTCAGTTTTCTTTTTTTCTTTTTTTTTTTTTTTGAGATGGAGTTTCACTCTTGTTGCCCAGGGTGGAGTGCAATGGCATGATCTCGGCTCATCGCAACCTCCACCTCCCAGGCTCAAGCGATTCTCCTGCTTGAACCTTCTCAGCCTTCCCAAGTAGCTGGGATTATAGGCATGCGCCACCAAGCTCGGCTAATTCTGTATTTTTAGTAGAGTTGGGGTTTGTCTGTGTGGGTCAGGCTGGTCTCAAACTCCCAACCTCAGGTGATCCGCCCACCTCAGCCTCCCAAAGTGCTAGGATTACAGGCATGAGCCACTGCTCCCGGCCTGAGCCTCAGTTTTCTAACATGTAAAATGGTCAAGATAATTGTTCATATCTCAGAAGTCTGTTTTAAAAATTAAATGCAAGAATGCATATAAAGTACTTCACACCAGACACAGCACATTACAATTGCTCTATATGGGATGTCTACGACTGTGTAGCTTTCTGCCAACCTCTGCAACCTCAGCGGGGAAAAAACAAGTCTAAGGTTCTACTAAGGAAAAGAAAGCAATGAGTATGATATGGAAAATAATACATTTTGTAAGATTGCATTGTGAGAACTGAAAAAGTGTAAAAATTATGGTATTTCAAATTGGCATACAATTATGTTACAGTACAGCTAGCAGACGGATGTAAAAATAAAGTACAGATGTATCTTTTTTTAGTCAAACCTGATATATGGAAATCTAGATTTAGAGAAAGATTGGTTATAGGGTCATTATTTGCTTTACAAAGCAATTTGGCATAAGGTTCCTTTAAAAGGGAACTTCCCTAGTATCTTTAATGTAATATTTCATTTACTGAAGAAAAGATCACACAACTTTACAGAAATTCATTTCATCCATAAGGTGAAGCACATCTGTTGAATGTATAGAGGAAAAATTAAAGTAGAAAGAGAACATCGAAAGTTGGAAATAAGTCAGGTAATAATACATATGAAAAATAAGTAGCAAAGGAACTCGAAGCACTAGAACTTCACATTTTGTTATTAATAATTTTTAATAATACATATTCTTCATAAAATGTCTACACTGTGTGTGTGTATGAGAGAAAGAGAGAGAGAATGTGTGTCTGCTGTTACCTCTCCATTTGGCTTTAAGTTTTGCTATTACCTGACTCCTTCCAAGCCCTCTAGACATTGGCACATGTGCCATACCCAGCCATATGCACTGCCATCCTCTCAAGCCTCTTCGTTTTTGCACAGGTCAGTCTTTCTGCCTGAAGTTTCTCAACGCTCTGACAACCTCAGTAGTTAGCACCTATGTCTTTGGCAAGCTAGGCTTCTTCACCTTTTCTAGTAATGTTCCTGGGATGGCATTCCATCTCCAGATAATCAGGGCACCCCACCCACTGCTAGACACTGGCCTACCCTCATCTTTACTCAGTTACTTTTGTACAGGGGTATGATAGCACATAGACTTGGGAACACAACAGACCTGACTTTGAATTCTTACTCCCTATCATAATTCTGGTTTGATCTGGGCCTTAACTGTTCTCTCTGAGCCCTGGTCTTCTTCACCAATACCCCTGGGATAATCAAAGTTCTCTCATACTGTTTCTGAGAGGATTTGATGAAATATGTAGAGCCCTTAGCATAATGCTTAGGAAAAAAAAGGTTGTGGCACAAACAAATGCTTATGTCTTTTTTTGTCATTATTACATTGTATTGTATCTGTTGACTTGCTCTGTTATTTACTTTGTTTTCCCCCATTAAACTATGAGTTACTTAAAGGAAAATATTGGATCTAATGCAGCTCACATTGCCAGGGCCCATCTGATTCATACAGAGTAGGCACCAGATACTTATTTGTGGAGTCTAACTGAGACAAACACTAGAGCATATACACTGTTGGAATATGCAAGTCCTGGAGTAAAGCTATGTACAAAAAGAGAAAGAACAAAGAAAAGAACAAAGGAGTAAAATAAAGTTGAAAGGGCACAAAACACTAGGGAACTCTCCAGATTGCCCCCAATTAATTAACAGGTGTTCTTTGGGAACATTTATTTAACCAAGTTTGAGTCACCCTAATTACATAAGCCTTTTTTTTTTTCGTCCACCAATATGTTATGCAATAATGTATTAAATATCTTCATGAAACTGAGAGCCATTCTCCCAACTATTTGGCTAGTCATTCTATAAAACAGAAAGGGAGCAAAAGGAAAAAAAAAAGAAAGAAATGAAGTAAGGGAGTGACGTTAGGAGAGATGGGAAGGAGAGAGAAATTGGTGTAGTCCTGAGTAGACCTTTGTTCACTTAAGGTGATTGCCACTTCTTTCTCTGAGCACAAACAACCCATGCTTGTCATAATCCATCCAGAATTTTGCTAGGGATATGTTCTAGATAGTTGTTTGATTTTTGAAAATCGAAAGCTTTTCTTTCTATACCCCACACTAATCCCTGATCAACCATAATTAGACTGTGATTCTAAAAAATTTTGGGGAGGGTTTCCACAATCCCATCTGGACCGTTTTTTCAGTTCTTTCAGTAACCTGAGATATGATTTGTCTGGCCTGGAGCCTTGAACTCATCTGAAGCAGCTAGGTTATACTTTAGTATGTCTTGACTTATCTTGAGCCTCAGTTCACTCTTAACTCTGTTTGCTCTGCCCTCTCAGGTTTGAAGATCATTCTTCCTGATAGAGACCATAGAATCAAAATAGGAGTTGAATAGTTCTGTTTTCTCTGTGACATCTGTTAACATTTTGCTGTGTGCCCCAATCAATGTACCTATCCCTTTGTTGTTCTTCACAAACAGAGCTTAAAATAGCTTTCTGTTGTCCTTGGCAGTTTTTCAGCCTAAAGTCAAGCTTTAACCCTCCTGACAATATTCTTATGGCACTTTTTTATATTCGTTACCCATCATGTTTTCACCCTTCCATTTTGGATATATGTTCTTTTATAGTCTGCATTCAGTAGCTTTAAAAAGAGGAAAAGAATGTCCCTTTCATGTTATGTCTTTTTGGCATAATCTGTGATTATTTTGTCTGAATTTTAAAAATAGTCTTATTTTCCCTTTAAAATTATTTAGTCATGAAATCATCTCTCCATTTTCTCTATTTTGATGACTGTTTTTCTAAACTCTAGGATAACTGCCTCTGTCCAGAATTAGTTTCCTGTGAAAATAACAAACTCTAAGATGACATGTCATTTCCTTCCAAGTTGCTCATCACTTTTAATTCACTAACCAAATCTCACTCCTCGTTCAAAATTAAATTCATGTAAAAATTCTCCAAATTGATCTCTCAGCTTTCTAAAGGAATGCAAGTGGCAGAAGGTAGGTCAAGAACTTATCAGAGGGTCTTCATTTGAAAGAGACTTCTGGCAGATGTTTAGGAGAAAAGTTTCCTGTCAATCATTTAACATCCCTCTGTACTACTTTTGTAATTTGCATTAGAAAGGCCTGGGGAGGGTAGTCATTCCTTTTCTGAAACAATACCACTTTAGCTTTACTCTCCTTTTAACCTAACGTACATGTATTCTAGCATATGCCCTCATTGGGGCCGTTCGTATCCATTCTTCCTGGATATAGAGTACTAAAGCCACATCCTTGTGATAAACTCTTTTAGGGCCATCTGAAATGTTACTCATAGAGCAGTGTATGTCTGTGAGCTGTTTATGATTGGTTTGCAGAAATATAAGTGCAGAAATGGAGAGTGAGCATGTAGGAATTTTTAAAGCAATTGACAAAAATAATCTGTACGTTAAATCTAATAATAAAAACTGAAGATTCAGTATGGTATATCTTTTTATATTCTTTTTCTAGTAATTTAGTCTTCTTGCATTGTACCAAAGTCCTGGTCTATAACAGATTGGAAATAAGGAAACCAGGAAGGATCACATATGATTGGGAAGCACTACCAGGGATGAGGCCACACCTGACAAAGACTCTCTATAAGTCAATGATCTTATTTAGCTTTTTGTATTAAAGTTACACATTCATTGTATTATTCTCTTTTTGTGAGATGGAGTTTCCCTCCTCTTGCCCAGGCTGGAGTGCAGTGGCACGATCTTGGCTCACCACAACCTCCACTTCCCGGTTCAAGTGATTCTTCTGCCTCAGCCTCCCAAGTAGCTGGGATTACAGGCATGCACCACCATGCCTGGCTAATTTTGTATTTTTAGTAGAGTCAGGGTTTCTCCATGTTGGTCAGGCTGTTCTCAAACTCCTGACCTCAAGTGATCCGCCTGCCTCGGCCTCCCAAAGTGCTGGGATTAGAGAAGTGAGCCACTGCGCCTGGCCCATTGTATTATTCTCACTCTGATAATTGTTATATGTGAACATACAGGACAAACACATTGGTCCTTTCCTGCTCATCTTCCTTGTGTTTTCTTCTGCAAAATCCTGGCCAACTTATTTACAATTTGATATTCTCCAAATAATACCTAATGGTATAGTCTAATGCTGGATTCGAAAGAATTGTTTAGATTTTGCGCCTTTTTGGCTTGAAGTTTAAGTATAGTTTGCTTGGCCTTGGTATTTTTGGCCCCAAGCATTGCTGCCACTCTTCAAAGAGCCAATTCTCCGTTTGCAGAAGACACTCTTTCTACTATCAAGAACCATGTTGTGGAAAAGCAGATTCTCTTTTGTACCACCTACATATTTCCCAAAGCCTCCTTGTGTTCTCAGCTAAACTTGGCAGCAGATATCATAGTTCTACCACCTCTATGCTTGTGCCCTTCAGCTTCCTCCTTTGTCTTCATGCCTCTAGAAGGACAGTGACTATGTCTCCTAAAGACAGCACTGATTATCACCTATAATCACAGAAGACAGTGGAATCTTTCCACATATTTTATCCCAGGAAATTCGTTCATTCGCTTTAGTCTCATAACATCGAAATATGAATTCATGAATGCCTTGGCAGGGAGCCAACCACACCCTCTCTCTTCTGCCTCTTGGAGAAGATGATAAAACTGTTCTAATGTGACTATCCTGAAAATTCTTTTTCTCCTGTATGGGACGAAAGAGAGGTTGTCAATGCCCTTATAGGAATTCACTAGTCAGCATCCATGGAAGTAGATGATATAGAGTACATTACCCCACCAGTCTAAAATGTCTTTTAACCTTCTTGATACCAGATTCAAATTTTCTCTGGTTCTGCAGCAACGTTTTTTTCTTCTACATTTCTAGTTGGGTTCTATTTTTTTTAATGTCATTACGATCCCTTCATCCCTACTAATAAGCTGAAACCATAGAATGACACTCATCAAGTGTATTTACCTTCTGCTCAAGATAGAAGGCTCTCTGCATTTGCAGCATGCACAGTATTGAGGGCCTCAGGCAGCCGGACAAATGTCACAGAAAATTCAGTAGTGTCGTCTCTGGTCCTAACTCCCAGACATCAACATACATTGCTCCCGTCTCAGCTTCCCTTATAAGGGATTTGCTGTTCCTTGTTATAGTTAGACTCCTGCTGCAGGATTGTGTGTGGTGGTGGTGGTGATGATGGTTGGTCCCTAGTAATGCTGCCACTAACCAGTGTTCTGCATGGGTTAGATATGCATGTTGTACAGACCACGCATTTAATTACTGAACTGCCTTTTTTAAAACCAAAGAAGTGCCTCCCTGGAAAGATGACGTTTTCATTGCCTCTTATTTTTCTTTACTCCTCATCCTTCTAACATCTAGTTAAATCAATTGGAATATGATTAGAGGGCTGGGAAGATGAATGAGAAGTGGTTGATTGGAGTACTAAAAACTTTGTGGATTTGTGTAGACTTGGACCAGGGAGCTATAGAGCTTGGGGGTCCTGGGGGCCAAGGATTTCTGGGTCGAGGCCTGGGTCTCGGGTTCTTTACCCATAGAGGAGGGAAAACTCAAGCTCTGAACAGGAGAAAAGGAAATGATGCTCCTCTTCACGTCTTCCTTCTATGAGTTCCTTATCCACTCATCTCACTTTTTACTCACCTTGTATCTCATGGTTTTCTGTTTCTTGGAACCAAAGGACAGCCAAAGCAGTTTGGATTTTAGCTCAGCTACATGATGACAGACTTGGTTTTTATGGGCTAGCCTTGGAACCAAACTACTATTTAAGTATTGTTTCTGTGGAAAAAATCATTACAAACTTGAAAGAAATTTACAAGTTAACTTTTGGAATTAAACAAATTTGTCTCGTGGGGGCTGACTGTACAAGAACCATTAAGTATTAGTAAATATATATATATATATATATATTAGAATGCTATATTTCAAGCTTATGATACCTAGTGTTCAATTTAGTATATTTTATTGTCAAAACAGATAAATAAAAATGTCACTTCATAAAAACAGAGACTATAATATTTTTAAAGTTTTTTTAAAAGCAAATTTTATGTACACCTTGAAGCTTAATTAGAGCTCTGTATTTAATAATGAAATGGTAAAAGAAGTATGAATTTTGGATGAATAGTTGCAAATCATTGCTATATACCCACCCCAAATATTTTGTTTCAGCCTTGACATTTAGTTTAAAAATTAATTGTTACAGAAAACAAAAAAAAAAAAGTCTTATTTGCAATTTCCAAAGTAGGGATGCAGCAAAAAAGAAAAAAACAAGTTCATCTATGTAATCAAAATATTATTTGAAAACTTTTATTATGCCCTTTTACAAGGCTGTGAATTTTCTCTTTTTTTTTGAGACAGAGTTTCGCTCTTGTTGCCCAGGCTGGAGTGCAATGGTGCTATCTCAGCTTACTGCAACCTCCACCTCCTGGGTTCAAGCGATTCTCCTGTCTCAGCCTCCTGAGTAGCCAGGATTACAGGAATGAGCCACCATGCCTGGCTAATTTTATATTTTTAGTAAAGACGGGGTTTCTCCGTGTTGGTCAGCCTGGGTCTCGGACTCTTGACCTCAGGTGATCCGCCCGCCTCAGCCTCCGAAAGTGCTGGGATTACAGGCATGACCACAATGCTCTTCTTTAATGTGATTTTTTTTTTTAAATAAAATTCTCCATGTAATATATATATGTAAGTTTGTGTGTATGTGCACATGTATATTTCCCAACAGAATTGCTAAAGTAAAAGTGATAAGGCAAAGATGATATCTGTTTCCATAGAAGTATCTTTCTGAAACAAAACAAATAAAAATTAGACTTTATATCACTAGTAAAATTTAACTTGATTATCTGAAGACTAATTATATTAACTTCTATTACCTAAAGTGCAGTTTTTTTCCCACTCTAGTAATTAGAGGGATATTAATAGCTGTTATATTCTAATACTTGAGAGTCAAAATTGGTAATGTACCCTCACTCTGCCCACAATTTAGCACATGGCAAATTAATGATACAAGAGACATTACAATATACAGTTGTCAAAATGTACCTGGAAGCTCTTAGAGGAATATTAGAGCAACTGATGACAGGTGAAATAAAAGAAGTCTCAACTTTCTGAATTCAGGAGGATTCAGCAGAATTTCCTATAATGTCACTTTGGGCATTTAAAAATGTTTCCCGCAATTAGAATAGCAACTACAGGTGGAATAGATTCAAAACTGCTTACTAAGTTGTTTGTTATCTATTTCCCTTTGGTTTCCTGAGGCCACAGAGACAAGGAATTGGCCTGAGTTTTCACCTCAAAAACTAAAGCACATTAGCGGTGGCACCTTTGCAGGTGCTCCTGTGTCATTCCCTGAAAATCACAGACTTGCCATCCAATTAAGATTTTACTTTGTGGAAACCAAAGGAACATAGCCCAGGAGCACCTAGGAACCGCTCATATGCTTGGAGAAGCTAAAAGACTTGCTTACATGGACCACAAGAGGCCTTCTCTGGCCCCCTGAAAATAAACATCTCTTTTGCATAGATGCTCTCTCGTAGCTGCCAGTGCTCTGCCAAGGAGAATTGTTATTTTAAATGGAGACTCTTTCTGTACCTGCGGAAAGAATTTATATCCAGTCAGAGAGAACGTAGAGAGCAGTTCTTGTTGCCCGTCATATTTTAGTGCAGGGAAGTGCTTTGCCCTAAAGGTGCCAGGTAAAGAGAATTGCCAAGTAAAGAAAATTTATTGAATGCATTTTCCAATAGGGAAGCATAATCTGACATTTTTGTTTCTCAGATCTCAGAAAAATAACTTTCCTCAGTTCTTATATCAGGTAGGAGGAGATGCAAAGGCAAAAAAACAAAAAAACAAAAAAAACAAGACCCATTTGGTCTTAGAATGCATTTATGTACATTTTCTTCTATTTAATAATGTTTTATTCATAATTATTTCATATGCTTTTCTTTTTTCAAATGTCTGCCTGCAGCACACATCAGGATGCTGAATTTATTAGTGTTTCCTCTTCTCTGGTGCCCGCTCTCCTTGGAACCACATTATTGTGGGTCCATATGATTATTCCCTTAGGACTATCCACTTGAGGGTAACGCAATGGCCTCCACCTCCCAGCCTTTAGGACCTAAATGATGGAGTTAAAGAATCAAACTTTCTTTTGAAAGCCAGTGGCAGCCCCACATCCACGTCAGGTGTGAGGGGTGCTCTCCTCCCTGACTGGCTAGTAGGTGAGGTCCTTGGTATGTTCATGCCTTCTTACCTGAAGCCTCTCCCTCATTTTAATTCCAATTGATTTCGCCTTAGTTGTGCTCAGATTTTGTGGGTTTGTTCAAACTGCTCTTGGGAGTAACACAAAAGTATTAACATTTTGCTGACTCCAGGACTTTAGAAAACTTAGGCTTGAGTGAAAAACAAACTGACGGATTCAAATAATACAAACGCACCCAATTTCAAATCATATTCTCTCAGAGCCTTGTCTCACAATGCTGGGCTGTCTCCCTTTACAACACAACTGCAATCTCAACACTCCATTCCAACCTGCTCCGTAACAAAGCGTAAGGTTCCACCTCTGAGCAGATAAAATATGTTTGTTAGGGAAGGACTGCTCGGCAGTAAGGATGACAACAATTAGCACATGCTACTCATTAACAAACGGAGATTAGAACGCAGCCGAAATGGCAAGCTGCCATCAGTGTGATAGTTACGGGGCAGTTTAATTTCTAACGAATGTGAGTGCTGGATCAGTAACAATATTCGACAAAATGCCGCCTGCATTCTCTTATGGCTTTCATTACCAAATTGAAAATCTGTGTAGATTTCTGAAAATTACTTTTAAATGTAGCCAATCTCCTAGACTGCAAGGCTTGATTTGCTGGTGAGGGAGCCCTGCTGTGAGATTTTAATGAAAGATCATAGTGGCCCTCCAAGGCCAGCAAAGAGCTATGGGCCCTGGAAGACCCGAAATAATCTGTTTTACTTTTAATGGCAGCCATTTTATATTCATTAAGATCAAAATGCAGTTTTGCAGGCAAATTGCAAAGCTGTTCCACTCACAGCTTGAGAACCTGGAGGCCCTACAGCTTTTTATCTTGTTCATAAGCAAATATGCAGTTAATATCTTTTAATATGCTTTGATGCTTGGTACCTTATGGGTACATTGTACCGGAGGTTAGAGAACTGCATGTTTCCTTGGCACAGCCAGCCACGAACTAAAGCGGTAGTCCTTTTATTTCCATAATGGTAGAAGAAATGAATTTCTCTCTTTTTATCCCCTCCCCGTTTTTAAAAAAATATGAGCTCTGCTCAAATAGATTGTAAGGCGCTGTGTAGTGTACATTCAGGGTCTCAGAGAAGGGGCTGTTTTTCACTGGGATCTGTCTGTTGGTTGTTCATATTATTTAAATTTATACAGTCACATTATTTAAATGTAAACAGCCAAATAAGATATGATCAAATCATTGGCATCTGGAAACTGTGCTCTCATCCTCTTTGATTGTGAGGTTGTCTGCATTAATAATGGAGTTCTAAAGACTGTGATTCCACCTGATATACTGTATGACCTTAACAGTTGTGATTTTATCAGGGTTTCACTGTAGTAGAAAATGAAGGTATTTTGCAGCTCATTTCCAGCAAAGCTAGTTTGCATTATCCTCTGTCCAGAGTAGTCCTGCCTGTTTTGTGTTATAAAATATCACCTCCTCCATTGCCCCCTTTCTGCTGCACAGCTGTACTTCCGGTCTGGAACCATGTTGTATATTAAATTCCATCAGATTTCTTGTAGAAGGTAAATGGTACTGTGCTTAATGACAAAAGAAGGAAGGAAGGAAGGAAGGTAGGTCAGGGAGGAAGGAAGAAAGAGAAGTCAGTAAGGTGGGGAGGAAGGAAGAGAGGGAAAAAAGAAAGGAAGGTGGGATTGAGAGGGGAGGGAAGGAAACACTGCACTACCTCCTCCAATTCATCAATTTCTATCTCATCTCTAAGACAAGAAATAAGGTTGATGCAAGTGGATCTTATTACTCAACACACAACTCCATCTTAATTCTGCCTTAAGCAACAGGCAGGGGTTAGATATAATAGTCTAGAATCACAGGACTCTCCAATACTTACAAAAATAATATTTAGGGGGTACTTTTTGGTAGAAAAAGGACAAGCCAGGTCTATTTCAATTTGCCCAAAGATTTGGAGGGTAGGCCAACAACAAACAGAGCTTTTGCTCCTTTACCCAAATTATCTTGGTTTTTGAATGCACCCAGGGCGTCAAAGTCTTAGAACCAGGGCGAGGATGGGAACCCTTTTTGGTGGGAGCAAAGCTTTCCATCACTATGCAGCATCAGATGAGGGTGTTGTGCTTTTTTTTTTTTTTTTTTTTTCACTCTATAGCCATTGAAATTTCAGCCCTCTTGAAGAGCACTGTAGGGCCAGCTAGTTTAAGAATGGGAGTTAGCTTCTTTGTGCAAGTTAATACCCATTGTGCTGTCTCTAAAAAATAATGTACGTTAAGACAGCTCCACAGAAAAGCCAGCCTTTGTATCTCCAGGCCCGCCCAACCTTTGTACTTAACTGTGTCCACAGGCATATTATAATATTGTATGACATGTTTACAAGTCCTAACATCTTACTTTGTGCAACTGCATAGCTTCTTTGCAGGCTCAAGAATTCAGGCTTGGACTGTCTGATGAGGGAATTTGATAACCCTCTCTCCCTTGGTCTCAGAGCAAGGTGAAGGTGTCTGGCCTGCCAAGGCACAATTTAATGGTCTTCTGAAAACACTCAAAAGGCAGACATAAATGTGTGGATGGGCAGCCAGCCAGGCTGACCTGGGGGATGGGGCCAGTTTATTTTAACAGAGCTGGCTGGGGGGGTTGGGGGTGGAGGAGGTCTCTGGAAGCCTGAGGGTTGACTGTAAAGGATTTACAGAGCTCGAACTCGACTCTGTAACCTAAGAGCTAAAGCATTCCCACCTGTCCAACTTTAAAAGGGAAATGGAAAATGTAAAGAACATATAATTAATTTCAATTACAAGCTTCACGTATCTCAAGCCAGATAGGCACTGTCTTCATTTCCTGTCAGTTCAACGGGCTCCAATACAAAAGTCATGTAAATTAAATTAAATTAAATTAAAACATAAAATTCCCTCTCACACATCTCTGTTTTCTATTCTTAATGCCTCTTGACAGTCTTTGATATGCTACTTTTTTTTCTACACAACACATATACTTCAGATGTCGATTTCCAATCAGTCTTTCATCTTTATGTTGCATCATCTACTATCATGGGACAACTATATATCAAGAATCTTTGGAAAGATGACCAGAGAAGGAATGGGAATACACTTAAACATGAGAGGTTTCATCTAATGTGTATTTACAACTTTATTTCAAAATGATCCCATAATTTTATAATACTTTTTTTTTGCCTATCTTTCGTATTTTCAAAAATAATATGGAAACTTTTCTAGGCTTAATAACCTGGTTTTATTTTGGCTCCATAATTGTCTTGCTCTTTTTTTTTTTCCCTCTCCAAAGACATCTCAACTTGTGCTGTGCGGTGTCATTGGCCACAAAGAGGTCACTCTCTCACAGAAGGTGGATTTGCATTTTCATCCAGTGCAAGGGAGAAAGTAATATTGCACACTATTTTCACATACCCATGGTATCAGCAGTGGTGTTACATCACTGCAAGTTGAGCTCTGTGTAGATTCCTAAAAAGGAGGTGTACGTGTGCTGCGGGGGTGCAGTGAAGAATAATGTCACCCTCAGTGAGACTCCGTCAGGGAAAGTGGGAGAGAAAACAATCTTCATCGAAGCTTTTTGCTATTTGGATTTCCTTCGTCTGCCTATTATCCATCAGAATATTAGAATCCATACATAATGGAGTTCCTTGGCTCCTACACAGTGATATCCTTAAGCATGCAAAAGGAAGTTGTATCTTGCAAATTCCTTCAAAAAGGTTATCAAAATTGCCCTGAAGGGTTGACATAGTCCTGACAGAGATTGTTTTGAAGGATGATGTTATTATTTTTCATTGGTCATTCCACAAAAGTATTAGGAGAGAAGAAAAATTCAACACCTGTCCCTCGGATCTTATTTAGCAAAAAAAAAAAAAAAATACAACAAGATTTCACTTTAACAGGGTCTTTCAGGCAGAAAAATACAGCAGTAACATGTGTAAAGAAAATTTCAATATGTTTTGACAATAGTGTAATCTAGAGGAAGTGTTATCCCCTTTGTGGAGGTCATCATTCTTAATACAGTGTGTGTCATCAATTCTCTGGACAACAGAGAAAATGATCTAGTCAATACATATGAAACAGAAATCATGCATAAACATGCTGCCTTACTATAAAGTGGGTGACACCACTGAAAATTGGATAGCAGGCCTGGATGCAATTTTCCATAACTTTTTATTATTCATAAGATCGTGTGATCTAATAAGCCACACCTCAAATTACTGTCCATTGAACGTGTTCTTGAGTGATAGATTTTGACAAACCAGACAGAGGATATATTATGATTAAGATCAGATGCTGGTAGTGCTGGACTTTCTGCTGCTGCGGACTGTTTTCAGCTGTCTTCCATCAATTCTGTATTTTTCCCCCTTAAAAAAATGAAGAAGCATGAATCCGTGGGCTATGAAAACATAAGAGAAGAAATCTACTAACTGATTATTCAGTAGCTCTGATTCCAGGTGTCTCTCAATTTAACTTTGATTTTAGGTGGGGGAAGACTGATTTGAGAAAGAACAATGAGGAGGAGGGACATAATAATCTGAGTTGAAGGAGACAAATATCCGAATCTCCCATTTAAGTATTTGTTAGAAATACATGGAACTTTAAAGTGGCAGGCTCTTTCTTAAATATTTAAATGGTCGGGGGGAGGAAAAGAAGGTAACACTACCACCAGCAGAAGACCAGCACACCCAAGACAACCCAAACCTTTGCCTAATCACTTTTTGTTAAAATTAATGGTAGGTTTCTAATTAAGTGGCGTGCCTCTATAAAAGCTTTTAAGAGCTTTTTTTCTTCTTTCTCTCTCTCTTCCTTTCTCCCTTCCTCCCCCTTTTCCTTCATTCCTTGGTTCCTTGCTTCTTTCCTTCCTTCCTGTCTCTTTCTTTTTTGTCCTGTTAAATAACTCCTATGGTCTAGGTCTGTGAAAAGGACTCTGCCCCTTTAATTCATCAAATGCAGAAAAACTGGCGTAGCCAGTATCTACAAGCCACATTCCAAAGGGAGATGTTTTCAATTCACTCATTATAGAAAGGTCAGTCAGGTTCAAGTTCAATGTCATGGAAAAGAAGTACTCTCTACAAGGAGTACCACCCACACATGAAAAAGTGGAGGGAGAATTAGATGAACTATGTAACCTAATTTTTTGGGCAAATACAAGAAAATTAGCCCTGTGTGCTATTTGAATTTAAAACCACATATTAACAATTCAGCTGTAGAAGGTGACAGCAACCACAACAAAGTAAACACGCTCTCCAAACCACTCGGCCGTAATGATGTTATTAGTATGCATGTTGCTGAGCCCAGATGTAGCCTTTAGCAGCCCAAGCCCTTCCAGTGCTTTTTGTTCTAATGGCTTCAGACTCTTTTTCAAAATGGGGCACTCAGAACCCACCACAAATAGAGGACAGGATCGGAGGATAATTCACACTGGCAAATGGGACATGACCGTCGCGTCCATCTTCACCACATCCCATTGTCTGCCATGATAATAAATGATATCTGCTGGAAGACAACAAAGCACCTGTGAAGAATCGTGGGTTAAGTGGAACTGAGCCTGTGCTGAAACTGAGCTCTGAGAAGTTGTTCCTTTAGGTTGATGGCAAAACAGTTGCCTGTAGATGGGAGAATGAGGCCGCACTAGCGACCTCTCCTCTTATGAGTTCTCCCCTGAGTGAATTTCCCCATTGGAAAAACGATGTGCTGGCCTTCACTTACATGTGCTTGAATAGAAAAATTGTATATATACAATCATAGCCTACGTGCATTCAAACCAACTGCCCAGTCATCTGCGAGAGCCTTCATCTTTATGTTAATTTTTGCATGGCTGCCGTGGGAGCCTTTGAAATGTACAAAAATATGCAAAGAAACCCTGACATTCAGAACATAGAACCTTCAGAAACCACACCAAAAAACAGTGTCTTGGATTAATCTGTTATTTGCTGTTGCAGTTAAAGTCAACCCTTTTATCCCATTGTTTTGAATTCCTTTCTTGTATATAGTCATTCTTTTTTTAAAATTTTTATTATTATAGATATGTAGAAACAAGAGTTAGGACTGTTTTCCTCTTGAATCAAAAGTAGGTAAACACTGGTAAAGCTGAGAGTGTAGGGTGTGATTTAGTGCAGGTTAACATAGTGCAGAGGGTATTCTGCAATAAAATTTTAAATTAGGGGGAATATATTTACCGCCTGTCGTGTGTGTGGCTTATGAACTATAGGTTTGATATTTGGCAGAATGTGTAAGAACTGATAATTAGGTATGTGTGTGTAGGTAGTGACATTTGTTTAAAACAAAGTACTGTAAAACTGAATTCATTTATGCCTCTTACTTTGTTCAGCTTCTCATAGACAAGTAATAAAATATACCAATAATATCTCACTTTACAATAAGCTTTAATTATAGAGACACCTGATAAAATGCAGATGAGCTATCTGTTCAGGAGCTGTGTGAATTCTAATAAATAGAATTGGTTTTGTGTGTGTATGTCTGTGTGTGTGAGAGAGAGAGAAAGAGTGACAGAGACAGAGACACACATAATAGTGCTGAGATTTTTTGATGGTGGGTTTTTTTAATTTGCAAAATTTTATTGGCTGAGATTATATGTAATAAATTAGAAAAGGTTAGCACATAATTTGTATTTATTTGATGTGTCAAAAAACTAAGAGAAGTAGTGCCACAGGAAAAAGAAAACTGATGAGTGTATATTACTTTTTTATATTGCTATTTGAAAGCATTGTTTTTGTTTTGCAAAATAATATTAATTTGAAAGCAAAAAGCATAAATGAATAATTCGCTTGAAAGATTCCAAATGATGTATTCAGGAGTGTTTACGAACCGTTGTCCCTTTTCTGCCTTGGGGTGGAATCTAACCACTGTACTTAATTATGCCAGAAATTTCAAATGAAATCAAATGGAAGTCCTTTCCCAGTTAAAGGTAACCCAGAGAAGGCCTGAACTAAGGCCTTTTATCGTGCAAGGTTAGTGTTAGAGCAACTCTGATAATTTCTAGGTTTTTTTTTTCTCTTTATTTCTGCTGTATCTCTCAGCAGAGGTTTATTACAATAAACTTGGATACTAAATGAGGCTTTATTAATTAGGGTTGGGCAGAAAACCAGCTGTAACATAGTGACCCCGGGTAGGAAGCCAGACCAGAGTAATTAAGACATAACATGGTAATGGGGACAAATAATTAATACACTCAGTGACCTGATGCCGAGAGCCATGTCCCCTCTCAAGGCCTGTTTTTTTTTTTTTTTTTTTTTTTTTTTGCTTTTGCTTTTTCCCCTTTTAAATTAGTAGTTCTCCTGAATTGCCTTTTTATTACACTTCAGTACAGATGATCTCCAAAGTAGTAAAAATCGAGGAAAACATAGGCTAGTGTTGGAGAAACTTTAAGGTTTAAAGACAATTTCTGTTTATGTGATGTGATTCCCATCATTCGAGACCAGAGGCTGATGATCCTTTGCTCTCCATCATACAGCGTTTCTCTTACCTGGAGGAAGGCCAATTGAATAATATCCTGGGCCAAGCGTGCGTCTCTTCTGAAATGGTCGTATTCTGCTATATCTTTCTGGTTTCTTCCCTTGATGCTGACTCCTTTTGTAGGCTGACAAAGAAGCCAACAGGGTTCCCCAACGTCTCAGAAGGTGAGGAGGAACCTCACGATACTCTTTGTGCCACGTTAGACTACCCAGTGGAGAGATTACAATAAGGCATCCTCTCCTCACAAACTCCTCAAGGAGTCTACATTGGAAGTCTGTGGACACTTCAGGACATAGCAGCTTTCCAGGAGTATGCCTGCAGTTTTAAATAGTTCACAAAGTTTCCATGTGGACACAACCTGACCTGTTCACCCACCCTCTTCAATACATTTGCGTTTGGAATAAGGATATTTGCACTAGGAGATAAGAGCTTTATTTTTAAAATTTAAAAAACCTGATAATTGCTATGGCTGTCCAATCTTTTTAGTAATACTTGCTCTCCTTCTGTTGAAATGTCATTGGTTAACACCTTTGCAAATCTTGAAGTTAAATGGGATCCTTACTCATAATTCCAAATCTGACACAGAGTAGGTGCTTAACATGAACTTATTAACTAATTGTCTGTCTGGACATGTAAAGTGATGAATTAAGGCAATTATCCAAATAAAGGAGCCCAATAAAATGCAAAACAAATGTTCCAACAAAATCAAACAAAGCATCTACATTCCAATAATGAATGTTAAAACATTTTGCTTTTTATTTTCTTGACTTTTAAGACTACTTACTTCAATTCTCCATTTGTTTATGTATCCCAACATACCCAAAATATTCATGATACGTGGTACACCCAAGAGAGATGTTTTTGTTTTTTTGGCAAGATTTTACATCTTTTGTACCTCAGTTTATTCTTGGTTGAAACAAAATCTTCACCAAGTTCCTCAAACAGTAAAGAACTACTAAGTAAATTCTAGCCTAATGTTAACAGAAGAAGAGCTATGAATGAGTCCGTTACAGCTCTCTTAAGTTGTCCATTTGCTCAACTTCAGGTGTAAAGGTTTTTTTTTCTTTTTTGGTTTGTTTGTTTTGTTTTGTTTTGTTTTGTTTCTGAGAAAATTGCCTAGCTGTTGTGAGGGAGCCATAGTGTTCTCAAAAATGTGTCATTTTGTGTTATGAAAGCATTGGCATTTCTTTTGCCTTCTGTGAATCATATAGTAGTTGGCATCCTGAATTAATCAATACAAACATTCTGTATCTAATGACAATTTATTCTAGTGGGGTAAAAGTCCTGGGAAAAGTGAAAGAAAGAATTTCCCCCATTTGATTTTAAAACAACTCCGTTGGCTTCTCATCACATTGAGCAAAGGAGATATATTGTAGGATCACTGCTTTAAAAGCTTCTTTTTAAAAATTGATGTGTTTTAAAAAATTAGATAAATAAGATACTTGTAATGGTACCTCACATTTTCTTCCTCAAGACCTTTAATATAGCATAGTTTTAGCTACAGCATAGTATTTAGATGAGTGATTTCAGGAAATTTGTAAGAGTTTTCTCTATATTTGCAGCTTATGCTTATTATTAGCATAATGTATAAAAAATTTAGCGCTTATGGAAAGAGGGTTTGCATCTGTCTTCTTTAATGGTTACAGCAAACATTCATGCTTCAGAAGAAAGGACTATGGGTGTGGGTGGTGGGGAATTTCTTATTCAACCTGAAAATAAATGCTGTATGATTTTTCTTTCCCTAGTCCTTTCAGTTTCTCCTGTTTTGCTGGGTTTTATTTAAAAGTCAGGCTCAGGAAATTCAGAGCTTTGAAGAAATAGTTTGCACATACTTTGAGTAAGTTAAGAAAGTTTTCCTCTTTCTGGTTTTAAAGTGAAGGTTAAAAAAAAAAAAAAAAAAAAAAAGACGTCCCCACAAACTGGAAAGAGATCCTTGGGCTAAGTCAGACTCCATCCACTGCTTAGCTGAAAACATAATGTAATCTAGAAATTTATAATGATAAAAGTTACGTTTCCCTATCAGACCACTGTTAAAATTGCAAAAAAACCTATGTATTAAGCACGTAGAGATTGTCCCCTAGAGCATGTTACAGGTAACTTAGAATAAAGGCAATTGCTGCTGTGGTCTCAAAAGATGGGCAAGTGCCCTTTTCTTTGGAAGATATTAATGCCGATGCAGTAAACATTTTCAGAGCCACTTTCCCAGAGTGGAGTCCTTTGCTTGTTCCCCATTCATGCTCTTGCCTGTTCTTTGTGCTTGAAAAGAAGAAAACTGACAGCATATAAAGAATGGTGAATGGAAGATGGACATAAATCAGAAAGAAGGAAGTGATTAGAGACAGACCTAGAAAACCATCTTCTTTCCCGACAACTGCCTTGTGAACTACGAAAAAAACACATCTATTGGCTCCTAGAAGCATCGTGTATGAATGAGTATGTGTCTCATCTACCCTTTTTTTATATTTTCTAGCTTCTTAAAAAACATATTTTAGTTTTTAAATTAAATAGAAGTTTTAGGTTTGTTTTAAAGGTAAATGGTGTCTCAAGGCATTCACATTAATCCATATCAAAAATAATATAGTTGGAAAGAAATTTAAAGATTATCTGGCAGAACATTTTCAAGGGATTTGGGAAGAAATCAACTATGTTTAGGTTTTGAGAGCATTTTTATCTATCTATCTAACACCTGTCTATTATATACATAAACATACATGTGCATATGCATATATGTAATTAGTGTGTGTGTGAAAATTATAAGAATCATCATGTACATCTAGCTTATCTCCAGTGACTGCATGGACAACAGCAGTGTGCACATAGTGGATACTGTTTGCAGCTCCACAACTACTTGCCACCACTCTCCACCTACCTATGAGCTCTTAACACATTCCCGTGCCTTCTGGTTTCCAGTTGGGTTTAGGCAACAGAAGCATGAGCAGTACATTTGTAGGACAGGAAGGGAGTGAGTTGGAGTATTTACTCCCCTAGTCACTTCTTAATAGGCCATAATTTGTCAGTGGCTAGGAGAATAGTATACTACAATCCATCTAATCATTCATTAAATAAACATTTGTTGAGGCCCACACCATATCAGTTGTTGAGGACACAATAGAGGCGAAAGGCATGAGATCTCTGTTCACAAAGAACTTGTTTTAAAGCAATATCTTTTTTGATTGCTTTCATTTTTAATTATGACATATTTGAAAGATTTTGTGACTTACCTTTCACAGAAAAGTTTTTTTTTTCTTTTTTTTCTTTTTTTGAGATGGAGTCTGGTTCTGTTGCCCAGGCTAGAGTGCAGTGGCACGATCTCGGCTCACTGCAACCTCCGCCTCCTGGGTTCAACTGATTCTCCTGCCTCAGCCTCCCGAGTAGCTGGGACTACAGGCACACGCCACCACGCCTGGCTAATCTTTTGCATTTTTAGTAGAGACGGGTTTTCACTGTGTTAGCCAGGATGGTCTCAATCTCCTGACCTCATGATCCGCCCACCTTGGCCTCCCAAAGTGCTGGGATTACAGGCGTGAGCCACCACGCCTGTCCTGAAAAGGACCTTTTTTAAAAGAATTGGAACAAAATGTCAAAAGAAATCATAAATGTTAGTAGTAATTTGATACGTTGATGGCAAATAGATTGTATATACCAAGGAACTTGTTGCCTAAAAAGAAAAAAAAAACGAAAGTAAAATGGATTTTAGTTACTTTTCAATGAATATTTGAGTAGCCAGGATACCAAATGAATTAATAAAATATTAAAGTGAGGCATGTAAGTTGGGAGATTCTATTTCTTGTCCGGAATACGCTATACTGTGTGAAACACATGCATTGAACTAGGTTCTAAGATGAATTAAAAACTGCAGATGAGCTTTTTTTAACACTTTCAGGTTGTTTTGATGGAGGAAAGGAATTCATCATTCATAGGAGAACTTACTTGAGTTATAGATTTGACAACTAAGACTGAATATACATAGTGATAAAACATCTGTTCAAGTATTATCAAAAGCTCAGTCAATTTTGTGAAGAAATCAGTCAAGCCTGTTGCTTGGTGGCATGTAGACAAAACCACCAACTGATCGACTGAGTTTTTCACTTTTGAATGGGTTGTTTGGCATCTTGTAGACCCAGCCTATGATTATACTGCCATCTGTATTCTTTCTTACATCAGGCTTATTTCAGCCACAACTTATACATGCTGTTTTGAGAAGAACTAGTCAATATTTTGGTTTGTCTTTAGCTATAAGAGCGCCGTAGACAGTCTTGCGTGAACTTGGCTCTGCCTTGCTAATTCTCTGTCAGTTCTGGCAGCTATAGGAATTTAAGTTCATGATGTAGATATTTGGATTCCCCTCAAAATAAAAATAAAATATGTAAAATAAAATCTTAAAATAGGCTGCTTTCCTTTGACAAAAATACCCAAATTCCTAGAAATGGCCAGCCATAGTCAATATGTGTATATATATGAGAGTATAATTTTAATGTAAAAACAATACAAACAGAATAGAATATTTTGAAGTTAACAATTGCTCATGTTATCTTAGTTCTCAAACTACATGAAGCAATTGAATAAATCTTCCTTTTCCAAATTCAACTGTTCATAAATGCTTTTGCAACTCTAAGATACTATGTGAGGCTGGTAGAATTGTTCACTCAAAATTGGAGAATAAAATATTACGTGTATTTTTTTTTAACTAGCACTATCACAACTTGCAGTCTCAAAACGTTACAATGACTACTGGGACCCGTTATTTTTTCCAGGGATCTAGGCTTAAAAAAGAGTGAAAGTTTGAGCTTTGGAAGGCAATGAATCATGAATGAGCTTTTGCATAACCATCAAACTGCCCTCCGATTTTAATAGGCCAGAGCTGCGTTGAAACGTGTTTCTCTATACATACACCTGAATCAATAGTATCTTGTCTTTGTTTTGTCTTTTTTTTGTTGTTTAATGAAAGTTGGAAAAGTGATAAATCAAAGCAAATGAGGAAGAAATATGTAATTTTTATTCAATCAAGTATTGGAGTGGGCAGATTTAGGTTTTGTGGACCCTGAAATATATACAATGTGGGAAACCCGTTTTTTAATAATATATAAAATTATAATTGAAACATTAAACACAAAAGTGAATGTTTATTTAAATGAGAGGAAAAAGGTCTTTGGAAGGAAGATGCTTAAATCAGGGAGCCTAAAACTTGAATTTCATTAGTTTTACAATACAGCTAATGATGAAATAACAGAACAACAACAATAAAAAAAAAACCTGGAGTCTGAGGCATGAAAATAATTTGTCACAAAGATATGATTTATGATATCTTACATTTAAAAATCTTTTGGGTACCCATCATTCATAAATAACACTTATATAGGGTCATCTGGGCTTCTTTCTTCCATTGTTCCAGTAGAATCTGAGTTAGCTGACTCTTACTATCTTATAAAACATTTTAGAATCACTAAGTAATGACCCTTTAAACACGAGGAGACAGGAGCATATTACCAGAAGAACTGTGCTGCCCTTAGAGGAACTGTAAAGGAATAATTGAGGGCTGAGAGGCCACAGATTATTGCCTGATGTGTTATCAGCATAGTCAGTTTACAGATAAGTAAAATTAAACCCAGAGAGGAAAGGCAACTTCCCCAGCTTCCCACAAACCACTAATTGCAGAGGTGAGTTTAGAAGCTGGACCTCTGGACAGCCAATCCAGAGCCATGCCCACTAAGTCTCCACATCAAACTCCCACCTTCAGTTTTTTTCACTGAGACCACTAAACAACCTCATAGTTGTAGTCACCACTTCTGCTCTCCAGACTAGCACTCTTAGAACTACCTGGTGAATAGAAGTGTCTCCTTTTAGGTTTATGTGGTACATGTCAAGTTTGTATCAACCTTCTGAAAATGTTATGGTATTTACACTTACTTTCTCTGACCACTAAAACCACTTGTGGCTGCATTGCATTCTGGCAGTTGTAAGTAATGTGATTAACACAAACCCAGGTACATGATTCTCTCTTTTAAAATATTGCTTCCAGTTATTTCTTTTATTCACTCAGACAGAGATGGTGTAGGATTCTTAAGACTGTTTTTCTAGCAATTTAACAGAAATTATCTGTCTTATGAAAAGCAACTAAAAATACTGGTTTAATATAAAAATACATAGTATATCAATGATATGGTAAGAAAGTTAGGAGTTTGCAGAGGTCAAAAACTAAGTGAAAGTACAAACCCAGAGAGCCAAGCAAAACAGTGAGTATGATTTTTGTTCTTAGGGCACTCATCAAACCAAGAAGAACTTGAGTTTTCTTTTCACATCTTCACAGGTCACAGGAGATGGAGGACTAGTACCCACAAGGGAAGGAGATGACATCTCGTAGGTAACCCTCTCCATAGATCTGGGACCCCAAACAGCCATCCTCTCAACGTAAATAGAAATGTCACCTTCCCCTAAGGGATCAGCAAGACAAATTGCTCTTCTCCAGCCTTGACCAGAAGAAAAAACTCTTCTCTGGAAATTCATACTACAAGCCAGTCTTCACTGGCTAGGTTTGCAGATAGAGTCCACAGCACTTGGGTATGCTCAAATAAAACTAAAAGCGTGCATTTAATTAAAGTGATGCTGAATCAATAGGTTCTCCAGGCACGTAGCAGAAACAAATGCAAATCCTATCTAAAAGAATCTCTTTTCAATCTAAGCCTCAGTAAATTTGCATAAACAAAGTACTAAAGAATACGAATTCAAGTTCAATCACAAAACATACAAACAAAGCAGTAAAAAACATGAGCAAGAATAATGTGAGCCACAAACCTCCTATGTTAGAAACATATTTAAAAAGAATATGGGATAAGAGGTTTAGCATATCTAATGAATTAAAATAGGGGATACAAATGAGTTAAAAAGAGGAGTCACCATAAAAATGACCAAGCAGCTATAAAAATAACCAAAGAGGTCAATGGAAGAGACACTATAATAATTGAAATTAAAAACTTAATACCAACCTTCCAGATCAGATTAGATATAGATAAAAAGAGAATTCATAACCTGGATTATATTTCTGAAGAAATTATCTGAAATGCAGTATAGAGAGACAAAGACATAGAAAACATCGTAGAGATATTAACAGATATGGAGGATAGAGTGAAAAAATCTAAGGCATGTATGTACTTGAAGTTTTCGTAAGAGAAGAGGTAAGCAGCATGTGAAAATAAAATGGCTGACAATTTAAAAATATTAATTAACAACATCCATCCTCAGATTTAAAAAAAACCAAGCAGGATAAATTTGACCATCCACATTTAAATATACAATAATGAAAATGGATATCACCAAAGACAAAGAGATGGTTTTAAAATCAAACAGAAAACACAAATTATCTAAGCATGATGATTAAAATAACAGTTGACTTATTAGTGGCAACAGAAGACAAAGAGAATAGAGTAAAATTTTCAGAATATAGAAAGAAAATAATTGTTGAATCTAGAATTCAACATTCCACAAATATTTTTTAAGAATAAGGGGGAAATAAAGATATTTTCATCTAAGAAGTGTGAGATGCAAGGAAGAATGATGATCAAAGAAAGTAATAAATATGTTTGTACTCAAAACAAACATTGACTATATAAAACAATAACTGCCACTTTTATGTTTATGAAAGAAAAAAGTAAGATAAAATAAAAATACATAAAGCAATAGTGCTTAAAGGGAAAATATTATTAGAGTTATAGTGTTCTAACATCATTGATTTTTTCAGGAGGGTGAAGATAATGACTAGCTTTACAATTTCATAAATTAGCCTGCATGTTAAGATTCCTAGAGTAGTCACTAAGAGAAATGAAAGTGTTAAGTAAAAAGAAAAAACAGAATGAGAAAACATATTCAGTTAATTCAAAAGAAAAAAAAAAAGCAAAAACAAGTATAGAAAAGGTAGGACAAATTTCATCTTGAAATAAGGTAGAAATAAACCTAAATATATCAGTAATTATAAGAAATGTAAATGATTAAATAATCCAGTGAATGACAAAGAAACGTATATAACACACAAAAATGTAAATAGGTTGAATATGAAAGGATAGGGAAAGGTATCTCATCAAATACTTTCCAAAAACAGAAAAGAAAAACAAAAGATGCTAGTACAGCTTGATTAACAGACAAACTAGACATTAAACTAAAAAGGATTACTCAGATTTAAACGGTAATTGTGTAATAATAAATGATTCAATTCACATGGAAAATATAAAATTTTAAAATGTTTGTCTCCTAAAACACATAAAGCAAAATCTTTTCCTCTAAAATAGATAAGGCAAAAATGAAGACAAACAAGAATAAATAAATTTATTATCATACTGAAACATTTTAACAATGCCTATCCCTAACTGAGAAAAATAAATCAGTAAGATTTGGAATTGAACCAGGTGTAGTGGCTCATGTCTGTAATACTAACACTTTGAGAGACCGAGGCAGGAGGATCACTTGAGCTCAGGAGTTCAAGATCAGCCTGGGCAACATAGAGAGACTTTGCCTTTAGAAAAAAATTTTTAAAAATTAGTCAGTCATGGTGGTACGTGCCTGTAGTCTCAGCTACTTGGGCAGCTGACATAGGAAGATTACTTGAGCACAGCATATAGAGGCTGCAGTGAGTCATGTTTGTGTCACTATGCTCCAGCCTGGGCAACAGAGTTGAGACCCTGTCTCAAAAAAAAAAAAAAAAAAAAAGATGAAATTAAAAGACAATTTACAAGCTTGATCTAATGAACATATGAAGAACAAGATTCATATTTTTCTTTTCTTTTTCAAAATTTAAAGCTCAGTCTCAAATGTATATCATCATCACATAATTCTGCAAGAATCTATAAAAATACACAGCCTTGTTTGTACATGACTGAAACCAAAATTATGCCTGATAAAATTATGAATGATTTCTTGGTATTATCCAAAATCCAATTCTTACCATGTGAAAATGGTCATGATTGTTTAAACGTATTTTCCACTTGGTTTATTGGAAATGCGATCCAAACAATTGCCCTCCTCTTTACTTCTTCCCTTTTTTCATCAGGCCACTGACTGGTGGAAGAACTTGAGTCAGTTCTAAAAAATGTCTCACATTCTCGATTTGTCTGATTGCTTCATTGTGGTGTTAATTAACTCGTTCCTTTGTTTCCTGTATTCTTTATAAATGGAATTTAACCCTGAAATTGATTAGATTCCCTTTCAATTTGGGAGTCTTGGTTGGGGAGAGTACTTAATATTACATCACAACCAGATGACACCACACTTTATTGCCCCTCTGTTTGTAATGCGAAGATTGATCATTTGGTTCATTTGGTCATTGCCTGATCCCTTCACTCTTAAGTTCTCCATCAAGCTGGGTGTGGTGTTGCACTTGAAGTCCTAGCTTTTTGGGCAGTTAAGGCAGGAGGATCACTTGAACTCAGGAGTTTGAATCCAGCCAGGACAACATAGTGAGATACCATCTCTTTAAAAAAGAAAAAAAAAAAAGTAAAAATAAATAAATAAATTCTCCATCAACCTTTCTCTTAATAGTGTCATCCATGATGACCATTGTCTAAATCCATTATTTCATTAGGTTTTTCAAAATGACATTTTTTATTTTCAAGTACATGGAGAATATTTGTGAAAATTGAAAACATTTTGCTATAAAGCAAGGATCCAAACATTAATGTATATTCAAGAATTTGTAACATACAGACAACTTTGTCTTGTCACTGTCAAATTCAAATGAAATTTTTAGAAAGATAACTTGAAAAATGTCAATACTTTAAAATTCTATTTTAGTCAACTTTAAACATAATATGAAAAAATGTATAAGCAAATTTCATTTTTGAGCTAAAATTCAAAATTTCTAATCAAAATATTGGAACACTGACTAGCAATGTGTAAAAAAGTGGGATTCTTTTTAGGGGGAACATTGATTAAACATTAGGAAAATCACATTATTCAGTTTACCAACCTAAGAGATAAATGGGAAAAAAAGATGGTATGATTATATTAATAGAGGAAGTAAAAGCCTTCAGTGAATTAAACAACCATTCATATTTTTTAAAGAAAGAAAACGTAAGAAAAGAAAAGCACTTAGCAAAGTAAAAAGAAAGAGAAATTGTATTAATCTGATAAATAGTAACCTACAAAACCTAGTACTTTACAGTATTATGGTGAAAGGGTTGGCTTTATCATCATAAAAATCACAAGGGTGTCTGCATCAGCAATTCTGTCTGACATTATATTGTGTGTCTTAGCTAGTGCAGTAAGGGAAGAAAAATAAAGAAAAGGTATAGGAGAGGCTATATGATGTAACATTTAAGGGTTGGACCAGACTGCCTGGATTTAAATCATTTCTCTATTGCTTACAAATTAAGCAATGAACAAGCTTAACAAGCTTAGTAGCTAAGTATTTTATTCTATATGTGCTTCAGTTTCCATAATGGAAATAATAATACCTACCTGATGGGAGGTTATTAATGTTAAATTAGTTAATATTTGTAAGTGCTCAAAATAGTGTCTGACATGGGATGGAAACAGCACACACTGGAACCTGTCAGGGAGTGTGGGGAAAGGGAGAGCATCAGAAATAATAGCTAACAGATGCTGGGTTTAATACCTTGGTAAGGGGTTGATCTGTGTAGCAAAACACCATGGCACACATTTACCTATGTAACAAACCAGCACATCCTGCACATGTACCCTGGAAGTTAAAATAAAAGTTGAAGAAAACAAACAAGCAGAAAATACACCAATAAAAATAAAAGTGGAATCACTAAAAAAAATAAAATAAAATAGTGTCTGAGACATGATAGGTACTCTATGTGCCAATTAAATAAGTATAATAGAAAGAAAAAAAGGAATTACTAGTCACAGATGATAAGACTATGGAGAAAACTCAATTCAATAGCAATATAATTTATTAGAATAAATTAGATGGTAAAGCAGATGTGTTGAATACAAAATCAACATATAAAATTAGTAATTTGCTATATACAAATAAGTAATGTTGAAAAACACATTTTAAAACAGATAAACTTTACCATGACATAAAAAAATAAGGTGCCTAGTAATAATTATAACAAAATGTACATAAGCTATTTGTGGAAAAACAAAGCTTTATTGAAAGAAAATAAGAAAATCTAAATAAACAGAATTATACCATGTTCATGGATAGGAAAATTCAATGGTATAAAGATGTTAATTTTTTGTAAATTGATTTACAGAATTGTGGCAGATGATTTTTTCCTAATATGGACATAGCCAGATTTTCTTTTTCTCATATACTCTTCCTACAATGCATTGCTGATGTTCCTATTGTAGAAAGTTGGGGGTGTGTGTGTGTCTATGTTCATCCCCTTGAATTTGATGAGCTATGGTAGAAACAATAATATTTGATACGAAGGCTAGATCATAATTATTGATGTGACTTCTGCCTGGTCCTCTTGGGACTCTTATTTGTTCCAGAAATCTGGTCTCATTGTCATGAGAAAGTAGAGAAATCACATGGATAGGATATATGGAGCAGTTTTGAACAACAGCCCTAATTGAAGTTCCAGCTGACATCAGCTTTCACTTCCAGATATATGAACAAATGGCCACCATTAGACAAGAGCCACATGAGAGACCCTCAAGAAAGAACTGCCTAATTGATCTCAGTTAACCCCCAGAACTTGAAATATAAGAAATAAGAATGATTCTTTTATGTCATTAAGTGTAGAGTGATTTATAACAAAACAATACATACTTAGAATGAGTCAAATTATTCTACTTAAAATTCCTACTTTCTTTTTTAACTTGCAAGCTAATTCTAAAATGATAGATACACCTAAAAAAGAAAAAAGAAGTGAGGGGTCTTTCCTTTTCAGATATCAAAATTTATAATAAACTTAAAAATAAGTTAGGTGATATTGCCATAGGGATAGACAAATAGCTTAATGGAACAGAAGAAAAAAATTACACTGAAATCTAGCAGTAATGACATGGAATTTTTTTCCAGAGGAAGGAATTAATAAATAAGGTTTACATATAGAAGCTAACTTAATTTATTGGCATGAAAATTAGAAGGGAAAGAACAGACTTTAATGACTGGTGCTGGGGAAAGAAAGCAATTACCCAATAAGAGTGCTTTATAACATTTAGAAGATGATATAAAAAAAAATTTACCTAAAGCTGTTTAATGAATGTATGTTGAATGATTAAAGTTACTATAAGATTCCCTTATGAAGATTTATTTAAATTTATTATATTTTATCTGCCCAGTTTTTCTTGTGGCATAATTGTTACCGGAAAGGTGCCCAAATCCAGACCCCAAGAGAGGGTTCTTGTATCCCATGCAAGAAAGAATTCAGGGCGAGTCCATAGAATAAAGTGAAAGCAAGTTTATTAAGAAAGTAAAGGAGCAGCCCCGAGGGCTCCTGGTTGCCCATATTTATGATTATTTCTTGATGATATGCAAAACAAGGCATGGAATATTCATGCCTCCCCTTTTTGGACCATATAGGGTAACTTCCTGACATTGCCATGGCATCTGTAAACTGTCATGGTGCTGGTGGGAGTGTGGCAGTGAGGATGCCCAGAGGTCACTCTCGTAGCCATCTTGTTTTGGGTGAGTTTGGACTGGGTTCTTTACTGCAACTATTTTGTCAGCAAGGTCTTTATGACCTGTATCTTGTGCTGACCTCCTGTCTCATCCTGTAACTTAGAATGCCTAACTGTCTGGGAATGCAGCCCAGTAGGTTTCAGCCATATTTTACCTAGCTCCTATTCAAGATGGAGTTGCTCTGGTTAAAATGCCTCTGACGTAATGGCTTAATTTTTCAAAGTATAGAATTATAACAATTATCACAATATTTTAAACTTGGAAGTAGGAACTTCCTAATACTAAAAAAAAAAAAAAAAAACTATTGTGCCTGTGGTTTGAACACAGTATATCTTGGTTTTATTAGAGTCAATAATACTATTGTCTAATAACTTATGCTCAAACTCTTAGTAATTTAGCTTATAAATTCAGAGTGTCATTTTTAAAAAGTTAAGTGGTCAAATGATGTTAATCTTTTAGGTGTACACTCTTATGTGGAAGTAGGAGATTTATTATTATTCTGCCTATATATAAGTCCTTTAAGCAATGAGGGAATGAAGAGTTTGCTGTGCCTTTAATTTTGGCCACTCACTAAATGATGCTTCATAAGGGAATTCCTAGTGTGCTCTTCCACTCAATACAAACATAAAAACAATTTCAGTTGCAGAAAATGGGAGGACAGTGGAGTACTACTTATCCACTGAACTCCATTACCATCTATAGCTGCTTTGAATAATTGACCTCACTTTTTTTCTCTTTTTGCCAGAATTAGTTGGATAAATGCCTTAGTTTTCCATTTTACTTAATCTGTGTAGACAGAGCCAAAGAATCCCTCCTCCTTGAAACACAAGCTTTCCCACTGCACAAATGATGCTAATGCCCTTGATTGGCATGACACAGCACTCTAAACCATTTGCCTCCAGTGAATTCATCAAGCAAGAATGTCTGAAAGCAGAGTAACTCCTCTGTTTAAGCACTTAAATGCACAGCAAATAACTGCTCGCCTTTTTTTCTTCACTAGTCTGCTGTCTCATGGAGCAGTGTATTATTACAGATAATCTACAATGAATAAAGGACAAAGCATTCTGTATTCAAAATATACACACATTTGCCAAGTTTACTGAACCTGTGATTTTTCAAAATAAAAGATACAATATTTATTTGAAAAATGATATAATTAAGAGGGGCTTACTACAGAGCGGCAACTACACAATGCTATGTAACCAAACCATAACACCAATAAACAGGTTTTGCAGACAGACACCTATTGTCAGTAAGATTAGTTGAACTCAAAATAATGCCAGGAAACCTTTTTCATGCTTCAACAGAACATAATTTGTTTCAAGTAATGATGACTAGTTATGTATAATTATCTGATTATTGGGGAAAAAACTTGCCTAAACAACTTTGGTGTGCTGCATTATAAGGTTTCATTTAGTCTCTGAATTATTTAATGTTTATGTAGTTCTGAGACAAACTGCACAATTCAAAATCAATTAAAATATTTGCCCAGATGCCCCATAACTTGTAAATTGGCATGACATGGTAGGATACATATTAAGTTGGAAGTTTTTTTGGAAACTAGTAGAGGCTTCAAAAAATAATGAGGTTTTCTAGAAGGAGAATAGTCTATAAATCATCAGTCAATAAAAATGATTCATGAAATTATATCAATTTTAATATAAAACAGCATAATTCTTATCTCGTGTAGGTAGACTTTTAAGATGTATGAGAAAGTGAATTGCTTATACCATGTAAATGAAAATAATCATTCAGTGTCTAGCACAGTCTTTCAAATCAGGAAAAATATTTAGATTCATACACACAAAATTTTTAGTCATTGTTATTCTTCCAGGTTACTTGGAAACACAATGAATTAAACTAATGTTATTTTCTATTCAACTGGCATAAATTAACTTTGCTTCTTGGAACAATTTATTTTGAATACTTGCCCAATGAGTTAAAATGCTAAATATTTTTTCTTCCTAGGTGACGTCCTAGTCCCCTATGGTGGGAAGAAGGAAAGAACTTAATCTTCCCGTTTATCAGGGAAAAAAAGGATTGCTATTATATTTAAACAATTTCTTTTTCTTTTTCTTTTTTTTAGTGATAAGGTCTCGCTCTGTCCACCCAGCTGGAGTGTAGTGTCATCATTAAAGCTCACTGCAAACTCGACCCCTGTCCCTCTTCAGCCTTCTGAGAAGCTAGGACTACAGGCACATGCCATCATGCTCAGCTATTTTTATTTATTTATTTATTTATTTTTTTGAGACAGAGTCTCGCTCTGTCCCCAGGCTGCAGTGCAGTGGTGCGATCTTGGCTCACTGCAACTTCCGCCTCCTGGGTTCACACCATTCGCCTGCCTCAGCCTCTCGAGTAGCTGGGACTACAGGCACACGCTGCCACACCCAGCTAATTTTTTGTATTTTTAGTAGAGACGGGGTTTCACCATGTTAGCCTGGATGGTCTCGATCTGGTGATCCGCCTGCCTCAGCTTCCCAAAGTGCTAGGATTACAGGTGTGAACCACTGCGTCCAGCCCATTTTTTTAATGTAATTTTTTTGCAGACACAGGGTCTTGCTATGTTGCTCCGGCTAAACTTGAACTCCTGGCCTCAAGAGATCCTCCCAAAGTGCTGGGATTATAGGTGTCAGTCACCACACCTGGACTATTTCTATGTTATATAAATTTAAGATAAATGTGTAATAATTTGGAGCTTAGATCATCATCTCCTTGCATTGACATTATTATCAGTTGATAGTATTAGGAATGCTTTTGCAACAAGTAACATAAAATACTATTTATATGACTTAGACAAAGAGACATTTCTTTTTCTCATGTAATAAGGAGCTCAGAGATAGGCAGGCAGCTGATGCCATTAGTTCCATGACTCAATCATGTTGGAGCTAATATCAGTTGAATTGTTCTTGGCCTTTTCCTGATGAGTCCACAATTACTGCCTCGTCTCTTGACATTGTGTACATGTCATGGTGAGGAAGAAGGAAGGAGACTGAGATGCCAGCATTGCTCATTGCTTTTAATAGAGAAGCAAAAACTTTCCCCAAATCTACCTCTGCAGCAGAATTTCTTTTCATTGCAGCCAGAAAGATGTTCACCTGGCTGACTCTAGTTGCAAGGGTGGAAGTGAAAATTAGAGGTTGTTTTTTCTTTATCATGAAGATGGGCAAGGGAGTAAAAGATTGGACTAGTTTAAGAACAACTTGTTTTATATTGACATTATCTAATATTCTAATTATAAAAGAGTGATTCAGCTGATCACTTATACACATCAGAAAGTGAGAATACTATTTCCCTGTCTACTTCTCAGAACTGGGTGAAGGTTAAATGAGATAATATACATAAAATTGCTCTATAAACTATTAAGAACTGAAAATAATTTAGATTGTCAGTGTTGATGTGGGAACACAGCTTCAAAGATACTATGCAATGATGCCCTTATATTAATCACTTCAATTTAGCCCTCCCATTTGCAGAAACTCAACCTGCAGGCCTGTAAACACAGCTGTATACAATTTCTGACATAGAGCTGTCTTAAGATACAATAAATGCAGAAAGAAAAGACAGCAATAAAAGCAATTAGAAATAAGGTACTATACAGGAATAAAGATGATGTAATATAATTTATAGTGGGCATCCTGTAGAAAACTTCTAGAAGAATCCAGAAAAATTTCACAATGTAGAAGTGGAAAATTTCCCTGAAATTAAGCAAAAGAACTGATTAAGTTTAAAGATATGATGTTCCAGGAAAAAAAAAAAACTGATAAAAATTTAGCCTGTTTAAAATATTAAACTTCTAGTAATTTTTTTAAAAAGATTTTATTTTAGTCATTTCTGCACACAATAAAAGCAAGTAAACTATTACATAAAAAAAATGAGGCCAGCCTAAGATCTCACCAAGCAACACTTAGTTTCAGAAGACTGTAGAACAATGTCTACAAAGTCCTGCTGTCATAAAAGCGTGGCCCAAGATGCTCATAATCCAGGTATAAAAACTAAAACTAGATATTCTTAAGCACGCAAGAACTTGGGAAGTAGATCTATGAGCCCATCTTGAAATGAAGAAATTTATGAAAGTGAGTACTGGGCAACAAAGAGAAGAACCAAAATAAATATCTCAAGAATGGAAAAATAATTGGAAGTGCTGTTTAGGTAAATACAATCCTCAGCTAAAATTGGAAATTCAGTTTTGAAGGCTAAGTTTAACTGCTATATTCCTTGATGCTGTAAAAATAATACAATGACAGTGGGAATTTTTTTTGTCTATTTCTAAGGGGAAGTCAAACCTTTCTAAATTTGGATCTCATTCTAAAAACATAAATTCAAACACCTATTATTTTGATGACATTTTATTTTTAGACTTATATATATATATTTAAAATTGTAATACAACATTAAAATATTTATTTAGTATTCAGAAAATTCTTATAATAATCATTGCAGGTCTTTTAAGTAAGGCAAAACCTGAGACTTTTGCACCAAATATCCAATAATTATATTTTTAATTAAAAAAATGTAGATTACACTTATTTTAAAAAAGATTTTATATATGTGTGTATATATACATATAAATATGTATCTTTTGTTGTAAACAGACTAATGCATCCCCAAAGGTGTCACATCGTCATCTCCAGAATCTATAAATAAGTTATAATGCATGGCAAATGAGAATTAAGGTTGCAAATAGAATTATAGTTGCTGCTAATCAGCTAACTTTAAGTTAGATATTCTGGACTGCCTGGTCAGGCCCATTATAATCACGAGAGTCCTTAAAAATGGAAGGGGGAAGCAGATGGTTAGAGTGATGCAACCTGAGAAGGTCTGAACTACACGCGCTGGCTTTAAGGTCAGGAAAGTGGCCACAAACTGAGGAAGGTGTGCAGCCGAAAGTACTAATTTCTCCCCTAAAGCTTCCAGGAAGGAAGTGGACATCTTGGTTTTAGCCTCCTGGGATTTATATCCTACAGAACTGTAAAATAATATTGTTGTGTTATTTTAAGCCATTTAGTTTGTGGTGATTTGTTACAGCAGCAACAGGAAACTAATATGTATTTCAATATGTTTATATGCAAATAAACATATAAGAATGATGTCCCATTACAGTTAAGGACGGCTAGTTTAGAGTGGTGGGATTTACATAATTTTAAACATGATTCCTGTGCTTTTCTGCATGCTTTTAAAAATAAATTAACATATTATTTCTATTAGGAATTTACACAAAATATATACATTTCTCTGAGAAGCTCAGTAGAAAAAAAACACTTGCTTTACTTCGTTTAATTTAGAGTTTTCCAAATACATTTAAATGTAATGTAAAAGAGGCCAAATTCTTTACATCTTATTAGAAGGTGGAATTTCAAGAAACATGTCTACACTGAATAATTGATATCCAGTACTGTCCAGGTGATAAGTATTTTATTCATCCTGATTACTCAGAAGTTTAGATGTGATCCATGTGTGGTACACTTAATTATCAGAGTCAGATACACTCACTGTTCTTAGTAGAAGAATCATATAACACAAAAGTGTGTGTGTGTGAGAGAGAGAGGTAGAGAGAGAGAGAGAGGGAGAGAGATCTAAGCTTAAGTAATTTATTCCCCCAGTTATCAATAAGAAAGGAGAACGGTTTTATGACACCTAGCTAATGGCCAGTTTTTATAGCAGTTATGTAAATGCGACTAACAGGTGAATTTTTCAACTTTGATTTGAAGCTGTGGATATTAGGTAAATTCCACCCAGTATTAGATAGAATGTTAGCTAAAAACCCAAAAGATAATCCATCCATACTGGAGAGAGTTTCCATAGGTCCTTTAATTGCCTTTTCTTCAAACAGTTTAGCTGTCCTTTGGAATTCATGCTGTTGTAGAAATAAAAACAGGTGATTGTAGTCTGATAAATGCGTGCATCTAAAAATGAAGATAAATCAGTTTTCTTCGGGTGTGATGTTTGGTTTAGATCTACCATCTCTTAACACCTAGATAGGGATGTAGATTTGTATTCTTATTTAAGAAATAAAATCAGCCAAGAGTGATGGCTCATGCCTGTAATACCAGCACTTTGAGAAGCCAAGGTGGGAGGATTGCTTGAGTCCAAAAGTTCGAGACCAGCCTGCACAATGTGGTGAAACCCCATCTCTACAAAAAAAAAAAAAAAAAAAAATGAAAACATGAGCTGGGTGGGGTAACACATGCCTGTAGTCCCAGCTACATGGGAGGCTCAGGTAGGAGGATCATTGAGCCTAGGGAGGTCAAGGCTGCAGTGAGCCAAGATCGCTCCACTGCACTCCAGCCTGGATGAGAAAGTGAGACCTTGTCTCAAAAATAAAAATAAAAGAAGTCAACAGGGAGTAAAAGTTGTCATTAATTACCTAGTAGTATTTACCTAACTCTTTGGAAATTCATTTAAGGACCATAGGCTAATGGGGGAAAATAAGGAATTTGGCAGAATTTTTGCTGCTCTGGAAAGGAGAGGGGTGGTGGCTAGTAACACTTTTCTAAAACTAAAATATCTATCTCATAGCACTTGAACCCGAGGAAGAAAAATACTCGGTTGAATTTAGAAATGTTTTTTCAAAAGAATTACTTATTGCAAATAAGCAAACGGTACTCAGTGAAAAATTTTAAGTCAAGTTCTCTTTTTCCTGTGATGCCAGAAAAATTATTTACTTTCTCTCCTTCCTTCATTTCCCCTCTTTTTTTCTCTCTCTTTTAAACATTTTAGTGGTAAGGCAGTGTATTGCTAGTGTTGTTGAAGTTAAGTAAAAACTGAACACAGGATATTTCTATTTTTGTAAAGAGTGAAAAATAATATAAAAGTGATAATAAATGCTTAGAAAAATAGTTTTTTTTTTCCTTGCTGAGTGCTGTTATGTCTTTCCTCTTTGCTTTGACTTTTCTCATGCCCATCCCATCCTCGCCCTTGCAAGCAAATATAATTCTTATATGTTCTTTTGGCAAAATACATACTCAAAGAAGAATATTCCTACTTTTTGTGGGTGCTTTTAATAGGTACTGATATGGTTTGGCTGTGTCCCCACACAAATCTCATCTTGAATTGTAGTTCCTGTAATCCCCACGTGTTGTGGGAGGGACCAGGTGGAGATAATTGAAGCATGGGGGCAGTTTCCCCCAACCTGTTCTTGTGATAGTGAGTTAGTTCTCATGAGATCCGATGGTTTTATAAGGGGGCTTCCCCCTTCACTGGGCACTCATTCTGTCTCCTGCTATCCTGTGAAGAGGTGCCATCTGCCATGATTGTAAGTTTCCCGAGGCCTCCCTAGCCATGAGGAATTGTGAGTCAATTAAACCTCTTTGCTTTATAAATTACCCGGTCTTGGGTATTTCTTCATAGCAACTTGAGAACAAACTAATTCAGGTGGTTAGATTTGACATCACAGTTTCCAAAGTCTAAAAGGGTATACTAACTTGGATGAAAAACATATTTACAGGATTCAGAAAAAATATAATATGCAGAAGCTAAAGGGCTGGATTTTCTTGGTTGGGAAAATATATTTTATGCAATTTCCGAGTTGAAGTAAAGACAAATGAATGTCCCCATGATGTAATCACTGAGTTGAAAAATCAGGTGATTTTAGTCTTCAAATTCCCTTTTAGCACAGTAAGTTTTAATTCTTTTTTAATATCTTGGTTAGTAGATGGGTCAATGTTTAAATGGTCATTCATCATTTACCATAAAAAAGAAAAGCTATGACCTGAAACTGATTTTTACAGTTGTAGGCAAACAGAATTTCAAGAATCTAAAGCTGTTACTTGAAGAATTTTACTTACTATTTACTTATATATAAGCCAGTTTTTGAGAGCTGCACCCTGCAAGTCCTGGCTGTAAACAGTTTCTTCCAATTCTCTACTACAGTAAGTGAGGAGAAGAAATTGGACTTTCTCGAAATCAAAGTTATATTTCTGACAGACTCAAAGAACGAGGCCAAACTCACAAAGCCAGCCATAGCAGTCCTGGCTCCCATGATGGGCCAAGCTCCTGTATTCATGATAGGTAGTCAGGTGACTACTAAAGTGTCTGAGAGTAAGTGCAACACTTAGGATAGTCCTTGTTCTTTCAGACATTCCAAGAATTATTCCAAATATGTGGACTTAACTTTTGTAAACATTTGCTACCTTTTTTGTTAAATGAAACTTGTTGGAATGAAGAAAAAGATAATAATACACTAGTTGGGCAGTGGTCTTCATGAATATTGATGAGTGACTTGACAAGACATAAAAAATTATTAGAAGAGACATCCTAGTGATTGAGAAAGAGTGGAAAAGCTCTAGAGTCACCTAGAACTGGTTTCAAGTCTTCTCTCTGCTGTTAAGTAACTGTGGACGCAAGCAATGTTTCAAACCTTTTCTGGCCATATTCTTCTTATGGTCAGAAACACACACAAAAAATAACATTTATGTCAGAACAGATGTGAGCATGAAATAAAAATATATATAAGATGCCCACTAAATTGGCTATGTAATAGGAGTGCAACAAATGTTAATTCACTCCGGGTTAATCACTCCCAGACCCAATAATTCTCTTTGACTGTGTCAGAGCAACCTCCCCTACTATGGATATCCTTGGAATGTAATCCCAGGCCAAATGTAATTCAGTCATATACGAAACCAGGTGGAATATGTATAACAGGCATCATTTTAGATCCATACCCCCTTCTCTTCTTCCCTCCTCTAAGAACAACTGTTGAGTTGCCAGCTATGTATCAGGTACCATGCCAAATCCTTGTATATTTTATTTCCCTTAGTTATTATAACTGCAATGAGGTAGTAGATATTATTCCAAGTTACCACAGAGGGGACTAAAATTCTGAGAAATTACCTAGCTCAAAGTTAATCAGCTACTAGTTGACAATTCTGTAGCCACATGTTTTTCCCCTCCCCCAGTTTACCTCCCTCTAAGTTCTGTGATGTCAGAGAGGTTTCTGAGACACGTAAATTGGCCTGAGTATTCACCATGACAAATGACTCAACACATGAGCAAAAATAAGAGCTTTATGATTATTCTGCAACCACTGGATAATGGCAACACACACAATTTTTAGTTGCTTTCTGCTTGCTGGTTGATGGCACTGCACTGGGTTCCAGGGAAGCCATGACATAATATGCCAGGAAACAGGAGAACTGCCATCACTTATCAAATAGTCCATAGGGAGATGGTGGGAGAAACAAAACTACAACCAGGAACAAGGACTAAACAGAAAGACACAGATACTGCAAGGCCAAGAATGTGGATATGGTTTTTAGTAATTTCCTTCCCCTGCTGTGCGTCTGTATTTATGTTCAGTTTTCCACCACCTCTTTTGGGTTTCCAGGAAATATGACTGAAGACATGGATGCCAAAAGCACATCGTTTATTAAAGCTTCTGTCCAGAACCCTAATATGCTCCTGGTCTCTAACCAGCAGAGGCAGACAGTGTAGAAACCACCAGGAACCCTCAAGTTCCTTTTCTTTGAAGTCTAGAACGGAGTTAGGCTTAAACAGCCAACTCTTTTCCCAAGGTCTTTCTGTACCTCACTAAATCCTCCAAGTCCATAGCTCTCATCCAAGGAGAGAGGAAAGGACATAGTTGGATTTAAAGATTTTTTAAGCCTTTTACATTCCCCTCCAAATGCTGAGGTTTTAGGCTCCTGTAATTTCCTTATAAATTGTTAACAGACCCTTCCTCATGGTAGAGTAGGCATTTAATGGCCAATGGAAGACCATTTGATACAAACTACAGACAAAATTAGTTGCACTTTTAAAATCAATTGCTTGTTAAAATAGAGAATGAGAAAAAAGTTACAATGAAATTGGTAACTGTATTAGTCTGTTCTCATGCTGCTGATAAAGACATGCCTGAGACTGAGTAATTTGTAAAGAAAAAGAAGTTTAGTGGACTCACAGTTCCACATGGCTGGGAAGGCCTCACAATCATGGCAGAAGGCAAGGAGGTGAGAAAAGTCACGTCTTACATGGCAGCAGGCAAGAAAGAATGAGAGCCAAGCGAAAGGGGAAACCCATTATAAAACCATCAGATCTCGTGAGACTTACTCACTACCATGAGCACAGTATGGGAGAAATTGACCCCATGATTCAATTATCTTCTACCAGGTCCCTCCCACAACACGTGGGAATTACAGGAACTACAATTCAAGATGAGATTTGTGTAGGGACACAGCCAAACCATATCAGTAACTTATAAAAGCAACTTTGTATTTTATGTTTTTTGCTTTTTTGTTTGTTTGTTTTTGAGACAAGTTCTCTCTCTGTTACCCAGGCTGGAGGGCAGTGATGCGATCTTGGCTCACTGCAGCCTCGACCTCCCAGGCTCAAGTGATCCTCCCATCTCAGCCACCTGAGTAGCTGGGACTATGGGTACATGCCACCACACCTGGCTAGTTTTTATATTTTTTTGTAGAGATGGGGTTTCACCATGTTGCCCAGGCTGAACTTATTAATTATCAGAAGAACATCTGTGTACACTTGAAAAATAGATAGTGATACATCTTCTCAGGGTACTTATTTATTCAACCTCCAGGGAATTCTTGGTGTGTTTAATGGGATTTATAGGCCTTTTGAAGTCATTTTGTAGCATTCCCACAAAAGAAAGCCCCAGCTACAGATTGAATCCCTAATCTTAGTAATGGGAAGCTACTAAGGATTTTAATGACATGTACAAGGTGATGTCTCAGGGAGACTGACTGACAGATCACTGGAGACATAAGGGATTAACTATAAGGAGATTGATGATTACCATATCTGAAGTACAAGATTTTGAGGTCCAAACCTAGGTAGTGGCAGTAGAAACAAATATTAGTTGGTAAATATAAAGAATATTTAAAGTTTTTAAACTTTTTTTAACCTGGATATTAGAAGAAAATGAGAGACTCCAGAATCTTAAGTCCTAGTGGTTGGGAGATTGATGGTAGAACACAGTTGGCTTTGGGAAAAAGATAAATTCAGTCTTAGCCATCTTGAAATAATGGCGCTTTACTCACCAGTGCGTGTGTGTATGGGAGGGAAATGTTAAATAGGCAATTAGAAATATGTGATTGAAGTTCAAAAGAGAGATGGTGACTATGACTAGAGGTTATGAAATCATTTCTGTAGAAGTGATTGAAACAACGAGAAGTCAAGAATGTACTCTCCAAGATAAAGATTGAAGAGCCGCCACAGTTGAAGATGGATCTAGAGTCAACCAGAATTAGCCAACATTTTCTGTAAAGAGCCAGAGAACAAACATTTCAGGCTTTGTGTTCTAAAGGTCTCTGCTGCAAGTAATTAACCATGCCATTTTATCCCAAAAGCAGCTGTAGACAATATTTAAATGAATTGGCATGGCTGTGTTCCAAGAAAAATCTATTTACAAAAATAGGTGACCAGCTGGATTTGGCCTGGAGGCTTTAGTTTGTTGACTCCTAGTCTAGAAACTTAAGCTCCATGAGGGCAAGGATCATGTGTGCCTGATTCTCTGCTGTACCCCCAGCACCTAGAATAACACCTGGTTTGCAGTAGGGTCTCAATAGACATTTGCTGAACTGATGAATACTGTGGTGGAATGACTATGTCCATATTTAGCTTTGTTGGAGCAACAAAGAAAACCAAGGGCATACTAAGAGTTATGAAGATAATTAAGATCCTATGACATAGGAAATTAAGAAAAAAGTGTATCAACAAAAAAAGGTCTAGCAACAATGATGACTCAAAAGAGATGTTGAGGAATGAAGAGTTATAAAAAGTTACTTTTTTGACAATTAGTTGTAAGTCAGATATTTAGGTATAAAAGATCAGAATAAGAGACCACAGGAATGTTATCAAAGACAGATACATATACACAAAATAACCTGGGGGTTAGGGTGAAAGTTGTTTTGTGGAGTCTGCATGATTTAATAGTTACTTCCCTTAACATTTTTAGGTTTTTAATCAAAAAGATATTTTTTCAAGTATAATTCAAAATCTGTTAGATTCTTGTAAATCTAACATGAATTTTTAAACTATTTGAGGGAGAATCACACTTGTTTTCGACATTATGTAAATAAAACAACCAGCTTGAGTAATTTTTTGAATAGTTGTGTTGATATTTGTCAAGTATTCTTTTAACTTTTTCCCCTAAATGTATGAGCTTAACTTTTGTGAATTTCCAACTTCACTTTATGAAGTTGATATCAAGCATTGGATTTAAATATTTTCTTTTTATTATTGGTTTCCAACATTTACTTTTTCCTTCCAGATTATCTCACACAGAGCTGTTGGAATTACTTCGTGATGATTTCAAAGAAAATTTTCTTCTCTAAACACTCTTATCCCAAGGTAAATTGATGGATTTCTAATGAATAAATTCTGGGAGGAAAACATCAGCATTTTTATACTTCAGTTCGGAGTATTTCATTCCCTCACCCTTAACTGTAGCCACTTGTCATTCTAAGTTTATGCAGTCATTTTTACCAATGGGAAATTACTATTTTTTGTACAATGTCGATCACCTTTGTGTCATTTGATACCTAGTGTGTTTAGTTTGTTATGCCTATGCAAGTGAGAGAAAAACACTACCATAAACATGTCTAATCATGTCATTGAAGCTTTTCTTGGAATAATTGGAGTGTGATGATGGAGCAGGGAGAAAGGAGGGGATGGAAATTGAGGAAAAGGGTCTCAGCCTGAATTTTCCAAATTGGCTATTTATCTGGTTAATTCTTCATCTTTCCTCATCACCATGTCTGAATTGAGAAAATCTTTCTAATGATAATAAACTATGTCAAGAACAGATGGCTGATTTGATGTGATGAAAATAGCTATGTCAATTGAGGGTATTTTTTTCCTCACCCGTTTTGCTTTTCATCACTGGGGTTGGTGGTTCATGTATTTTTTTTTTTTTACAGAATATGCCCTCAGCCCAATATAATGTGGTGAATCTCTCCCCAAAAGCAGTTTGGGCCTTTTTCTCTGAAAGAAAGAATGAAGAAGTGGCTTAAAAAAAAAAGTGATTATCACCTTTCCTGCCTTTTCAGCTTTAGTTAAGTTACTTTTGGAAGGATCAGTTTACAACAAATGTTTAGTGTCAGGAATTTTACAGTTTCATAGGCCCTGACAGCTTGGCATGAAAAGAGGTGGCATTATGTCAATTTTAAATGAGTATGCCATTTACATACTAATTAAACTTTGCACTAGTGGGGTGAAAGAATGTCATTTTGAGTACCCCAGTTATTCTGTTTATATCATTGTTGTCTATTTAAACCATCTATTGTTTGGCATGTCACAGCCTCATCCCCTAAATGCCATTTTATGACCTCATACTACTTAAAAAATATTACCCCACTGCTTGACAAATCACATAGAATCAGTATATCTAAAAGCAAAGTGGATTCCTTGGATCACCTTGCATCATTATCACACCTAGTTTGATGATGATGATAGTAACAATTAGCTTTTATTAATTACTCCTAAATGTCAGGCATTTCACTAAACTATTTATAATATCTTAATTCACTTAATTTTAAAAATAAGTTGGGAATGCCTATTACAACCTTTTTGCACATGGAGAAATTGGGGTTGCACAGTGTGTGGGTGAGCTCTTATTCACCATACTCTGTTGCCTTCTGCTTTGCTGTGTCCATTGATCCACAGAAGGTCCCACTGTGGTCAGATGTGGATAGGGTTAGCAAAAATATACCAAGTATAGGAATTTTACTCACTATCTCAACCCATTTACTTCAGGGAGAAAGTGATAAACATGAAAGAGCATTTGCATATTACATGATATATTATTCATTGGTTACGTGGTTAATATATCACTAATACAGGCTCATCTAACATAGATATTTCCCATCACTTTTCAGTTGCAGTCCTCCCTGGTCTGTTGATGTTTTTACATAGAATTCCACATGTTCTCTGTGAAACTGATTCAGGAATACTGATAAGTGTCTGTTAGCTTGTAAAATGAAAAGTGATTAATAGTTTATTGGGCTATTTTATCCTCTTGATTCACATCCACAAATTCGGTTTATTGGATTTGGTTAAGGACATTTTTTCTCACTGGATATGGAGCAGAATCCACATTAATATCACACCTGTGTGGGAGTTGGCTTAACAAGATTGGCAGTGACAGGAGTAAGATCAGAACTTTTCCTGGCTGGGCGTGGTGGGAGGAACCCACCATCCTTCTGGGTATTTATACACCAGTGCTGAGAGCCCAGAGTTGGCATTTCTTGGCATTGTCAACAGAGTGCTGGTCTGCACTTCTTTCTTTTTTAAAAAAATGACAGAAACAGAAAGCCTAGATAGTTGACATTGAAACAACTTGCCAAGAGAGGGTTGAACATATGATCCCTTTATAGCTTTTTCCTCACTATTTTCTGCAGTCTTCAAGGTTGAAATAATTCCATGATAGAGTCAAAATCCAGGGGAAGAAAAGGAAGAAAATATACTTTAGCTCTCCATAATTCCAACCACCATATCGCATTTCATGAAATGTGACATAGTTTTGCTCCACAAGCTTGCCAAGGGGAAAAATATATATCTAAATTTTAAGCTGATAACTCGAATGGTTCCAGAGATATCAACTTGTGAAAAGTCACAATTTTGCATTGTGCTGAAAAGCCACCTTACAATACAGGGACTACCATCACTCTTTAATATCCAGCAGAGTCCCCCACTGTGCTTTGTCAGTCAGTAGCAACATCCAAGTCTTCCCGTAAAAGTAATTCACACTTTTTTCACAACACTGTTGCTTTAATTACCACTGAACTCTGCTGATGCTCAGGCAGGCCTGGCAGGACCAAGGGAGGGTCAGAGCCACAAAAGAAGCAAATAGCTTTTTTCCCTCCTTACTTTATTATTAACAAACCATCTTTGATGGAAATATTCCTAGTTCTGAGGCCTAGACTTAACTCTGGGCCCCCTTGGCGTATTCATTATTAAAAGAGACTCACAGATGCCATTCTGAGAGAGAAACACACACACACACACACACACACACACACACACACACACACGGGGGTGGGGGCGGGGAGAGAGAGAGAGAGAAATAGTACCTACAGTCCTAATTAGAAATTAGAAATTTTGGCAAAGAACAAATTTAGCAATTCAAAATTGATAAACAATGATTCTGCTTCTTATATAGCTTTTCTTTTGTGCAAATGAACTTACATTTCGTACTGTATAGTTCTGCTGGATGAACATCAATTTATCTATTTATTGTGGATTTTTTTTCAAGATTAGTTGACACAATAAATTATATATCAAAGGAACCACAGAACTGCCAAAATCTACCAGTGCATAAAAGTGATACGAAAAGCCTATGGTTTATAAATAATATGACAGCAATATTATAGGTATAACATCTTGTGTGCATAAGGCACCTTTCATTCCATATCACAAAATGTTTCTTCACTGAAGCTATTCCTGTGAAATGAACTTCTGAAGTCTCCTCCATGTAAAATAGGAAGGGGCCTATCAGGAACTTCATATACACTTTTGGGGAAGAATTAAATAATGTTGTGAACTTAGGGAAAGAAACTGAAGTACTGCTAAGCTTTCTCCTGACTCTTAATTCCATGTTTTAAAAATTATAATTTAAAGTTACACTGTAGGCTTGTCTATGTATCATCAAGTACTTAATTCTGCTGTTATTTATTGTTTACTGATTTATAATCTGACTTACCACAAATGTGCAGCATTTAGCTAGAAAGTGTGGTGCTGTGATAAGTTAAAGTGAAATAATCATCAGATTCTATTGCAGACCATTTGATTCATATAAGTCCCCTGTGATTTGGTTCTAATCTTTCTTACAGATATCTTTATTTCCATCTGCGTATATCCTATACCTCAGTGGTTTTAAAATCTGATTGATCATCAAAATGTCCTGGGGGAGAGGAATTTAATAACTTAAAATACTCTAGAAGTAGGGTATAGAATCTGTAGTTCTAAAGGGCCTTGGAGTTTTAGGTAGTATACTAGGTTTGGTCAATTTCTTGAATCAAACTTGTTCCTTACTTTCAGTGCTTGTCTCTCAGCATCTTCCGTGGAAATCTTACTAAACTTCCCAATCTTAGTTCTAATACTCCACACCCTCGGCAGCATTTACTGTTTCTTCAGCCAGTATTAGCCTCTGCCTTTTCAAAACCCTGATAGTACTAAATACCTTCCCTAAGACTTAAACCTTCTAGGCTAAGTTGCCATTTTCTATATTTTCTTTCTCTTTTCTCATGTATTTATCTATAAATACGAGCTCCTTCAGGGTACAAGTTAAAACATTCTATCTTGAAACCTCGTTGTGTAAAAAAGATGCACTTATGTAATGAATGCATAGATTTCATTTTCTATGGCATGTAAGACTGCATATGAAGTTGAAATGACTAACTCATGTTCATGTCTTCATGTGTGTGACATAGACACAGTGCGGCAGACTGAATTTTCCAAAGATGGCTGCGCTGGTATATATTCTATCCCACATGATCTTAAAATGTTGGCACAAATGTTGAGAATCCTCCATTGAGAGTGGTGTTTATATTCTTTCACCGCAAACCCGGGCAGATTTTTATAACTGCCTCAACCAAAAATAATGTGGTGGAAGTGCCCCTTAGTGACTTCTGGGGGTAGATTACAAAACCGGTAACACAGCTTCCTCCTAGATTTCTCCCTTGGGAGTCAGTACTGATGGGTAACAAGTCTGGCTGCCTTGGAGCCTCCTCGCTGGAGAGACCACACAAAGTGATAAGGGAGCTCCAGTGCTTCTAGTACCCAGCAATTTGGTTAAGACCTCAAACGTTATGGAGCAGAGAGAAGCCATCCCAACTCTGCCGTAATGTTAAGGTACAGGATCCATGAACATGACCAGTGACCATTTTATGCCACTACATCTTGCGATAGTTACTCAGAAGTAGTAATCGGTACACCTAACTTTAGTCACTAGAGACCCCAAATAAGAAAGATAAACAATATCTCTGCTCTTATACAGCTTCTATTCTTTGCTAAAAATAAATAAGATAGAAACCTTTCATCTTGTTAATTCAAACTGTTCTATTTTCTAAATGGCTTTATTGAGGTATAATTGACATATAATAAACAACCCATATTTAAAGTATGCACTTTGATAAATTTTTACATATTTATGCACCTGTGAAACCATGACCACAGTGATGAAAATGAACATATTCATTATCCACAGAGACTCCCCTGTCTCTTTGCAATCCTTTACTGCACCCATGCAGCCACTGTGCTGCTTCATGTCACTTTAGATTCATTTGCGTTTTCTAGAATTTTATATGATGTGAAATCATATGGTATGTATTCATTTGTTTCTCTTACTCAGAATGATTATTTTCAGATTCATTCATTTGTTGCAGATATCAATAGTTACTCCTTTTTATTACTGAGCACTATTCCATTGTATGGATATACCACATTTTATTTACCCATTTGAATTGTTTCCAATTTTTAGGTATTACAGATATAACTGTTGCTCTGAACATCATGTACAAATCTTTATATGGACATGCACTTTTATTTCTTGAGTAAATGCCTAGGAGAAGAATGGCTGCCTCTCTGCACTGTAGCCTAAAAATTCTCTCAAGGAAATAAGGTGGGACAATCTTAGGGCTTACCTGACTTGTTTGCCACTTATAAGATATCACTCTCTTCTGTCACTTAATTGGACAGTGGTCTGAAAACTGTAGGTCTCTCTCTGTGTGTATATGTGTGTGTATTCATTATAATGCACATGTATTTATGTATTTGAATATATGAATATGAATATATACATTCATATTTTCTCTCTTCCTTTATTTGTTCAGGTGGGAGGGTAAATATAGTCCCTATTACTCCACCTTGGTACTTTCTCATTTTTTAATTCCCTTTTAGGTTAAGGTATTACTAAGAGGCAGAGGAATATTTGCCCCGTGCTTGTGTCTTCCAGAAATATGCTTTGCAAATGCAAATGGGCATTAGTGTCATTAAGTAGAAGGCTTCTGAAGTCACAGTATCACAATGCCTGGTTTTAACTCAGGATTCTGCTACTTATTAGCAATAAAATGTTGGAGAAGTTACTTAGCTTCACCAAGCCTCAGTTTTCTCGTCTTCATAATGACATCGATAACAGCAGCAACAGTAATAATAATAATCATTTCATAAGACTGATAGAAGGTTAGAAGAGAACTCATGAAAAGTACGAAGCCAAGTGTCTGGAACATCATAAACTTTCAATAACATGCTACTGATTGTTATTGGTTTAATTTTAGGAGCAGCTATCTGCACAATAAGAAATTGTGTCCAACCCTTGGATAAAAAAAGCATGGCAAATAGCTTTAATACCATTGTATGAAATACTTAGTAATAAAGGTGGTTCCTCACACACTCTGAATAAAGTCTCTGGGTTTCATTCCCTTTTCTAAATCCCATCACTAGAGAATTGACATTCTGCAACCTTTACACACAAAAGCTTCAAGAAATTCAGTCAAATCATGTCAGGGATCTGGGAAAAGAACTTAAAGTTCGGTCAACAGAAATGATCCTCTCGAAGAAACTTATTCTATCCACTAGGGCTGAAGGAGCGTAGATGTGATGTGGAGCCTAATGCACTTTGTAGAGTAAGTTTGCAGAGGGAAGCTCTCTGTTTTGAACAGAGAGAGTTTTCTGATGGAGTGAGCTCTATAGCTAGGTGAGTAGACTGAGGCAGAGAACTAGCTATCTTCTAGGGTTCAATTTGCTGATGCATTCAACTTTTAATTAGGACAGTATTGAATAGCTAGTTAAACTCTGTGTCTGTGTGTGCGCATGTGTGTATGTATTTGTGCAGGCAATGGAGAAATCAGGTGAAGGGGGGTCTCAAAATTTTTCCTTTCCTTTATGGCAACTTGAATCTATTTGGAGATACTGGACTAAATGAGAGTTTTAAAAAAAGCTTTTAGCTGCTCAAAAATGTAAAAGAGGAACATTAAAACTCCTAGTCCCTTTTCAGGGACTCTTATTAGCAACCTAACCATGCCTAACACAAGGCTTCCATGTGCCTCAATGTGAATGGGGCCACCTGAGGAGGCTGTGTAATGCTATGGGCCAAGTGGAGCACCAAAGAGGAGCTTTGGTGCCAAAACACGATCTATGGATTATAAAAAGACTTTTTTTATGCTACTCTTTGCAGTACCATTTTACAGTTAGGCAAAAGCTGTCCTTGCCTTGAGCCCTGTGCTTTTCTGGGCCCATTTTTTTTTTTTTCTTTTCTTTTCTGGGCTTTTTCAGTCCTTCTTAAGGGGTAGGGTATCCAAAGAACCAACAGACTTTCTTACCTGAATCCTGGACATTTGCCCCCTTGTAGGTCATGCTCTAAACATAATAGATCCCCAAATTCCTTGCCTATGTGGCCCCAAACCCACCGTAGGGCCTGTGTAGGTCCATCTTCTTAGGGATGGACTTTACCAATGGCCTCTGCTCCCCTGAACCCTGGTGTCAACTGACCATGGAGATGTGGAAAAATATATCCGCACATGTGAGGACCCTCACAGTGGAGGGATGGGAAAAACAAGAGGTGGGTGGGAGGCTGAGGTTTGGTTTTCCTCTTCTGTCAGTTCCAGCATCAAACTTCTAGGATCCCAAAGATTCTAAGTTGAAACTTAGACTTCCAGGTTGTTATTACAGCCTATTAATCAAGACAGAGGGCTAGACCTTATTTTTGTCAACAGTTTGCTAGCTTGATTTGTAATGAAAATATTTCAACCTACATTTATGTGGACCTCCCTTTGTATTCTTTCTCCAGGCCCTTCGAATGTTGGGGGTAATCATTACTTTGTGACTTTATCCCAAGTAGATTCTTCCTGCTCTCTCTTGCCTATCTCCCTCACGTACAATGGAAATATAAAACAGGAGTCAGAGGGATAAAGCAGTGATGAATCAGGTAAATTCTTTTGTCCTAAGGTGTCCACTTTATGATCTACTGTGTAACTGCCACTTCTGCAGTCTTCACAGACAGTGTAATGAAAAGCAACCTGATACTTTCCTCCTTGGTATCTTCAGAGGAGATGGGCAGCAATGTGTATCTTAAGTCTGGAAATCTCTGGATCTCTAGTTACTCTCAGTGTATCCTTTACCCTCTTCACAAACTCTTTAAAATTGTCAGGCTGTCCCATGGGTACTGTTTTTGATATGCTTCTCAGAGACATCACATGGTCTTAACAAATTCTATGACTAAATTATCCAGGTGTGGTGGTATACACCTGTGGTCACAGCTACTTGGGAGGCTGAGGTGGGAGAATCACTTGAGCCCAGGAGGTTGAGACTGTAGTGAGCTGTGATCGAGCCACTGCACCCCAGCCTGAGTGACAGAGCAAGATCCTGTCTCAACAACAACAAAAATTCTAACACTATTTTCCTTATTTCTCCTATATTCAAGTCCTGGTGATCTTGTTACCTTTGATGTTATACCTGCCATCAACATTTGGTGAGAAGGGAGGGTTTCTCCCCAGAAATATTGACCTTCTTCTTTTCTACCTTGTTAACACTTACTTTTTCTTCAATTTGTAGCTTAAGATTTATGTCTTCCCAATGAACACCTCTATAAGGTCATAGGAAAGAAGTAAGTGTGGAGTCATATAGAGATAGAAGTGATTTCAATTCAATACTTTGTGACTTACTATGTTATCTTGCACAGGTCACTCAAACTTTCTGAGACTTGGTCAAACAGTAAATGGGTATTAGGCAACTGTTTCCAAATTCTGTTGGGAGGATTAGATGATGTTATTGATGGAAAACATCTGGTGTGTTTTTTAGATAGATCTCATCTTGTGTTGATTCCCAGGTCAACATAAGTACTTCTTCCTGTATGTGTCCATCACACCTATCACAAACCCCAGATAGCTGGAACAGTAACATAAGGACACCAGGCCATAAACATAATCTAATGCATTTGAACGAGAGTTACCAGTTTTATTCAGCTGCATTTTAGGGGATAGTCAGAAAATGTGCTAGTGAGGTAGGCTAAAACCAAGTTGGGACAGGCATTTTAGATTAAATGAAGAAATTTGACCTACTGTTATGTCTTAGAATTCCTGGAGTAGATATATGAGCTTTCCATCTTCCTTAGATAAAACGTAATTAAACATCTTAAAGCACCTCAGCTTAATGTACACAGAATGGTGACATGTTGCCAAAGAAAGCTTTGGGACTTTGTTGCCTACAACTATGCGACAGCTTAGTAACCAAAGCATGCTTGCTATTACATCAATGATAAGTTCTGAATAAATTAGCTGTGTCCAACATGGCATAATGCTTTGGATCATGCAAGTAAGACTATCATATTCATAATTATCATTTTCCCCCAAACTAGACAAACTGTTTTATAGGATTTTTCTTAGTGCTTGTGTTTCAAAATGAAATTCTTACCAATTTGGGATACTAATGATTTAGCCATGTACCAAGTTGGAGTTTCTCCAGTGTGCATGTGCTCCTTATGAAAATGAAGAAGGCAAGCTGCCAATCAAAAGACTAGTTGCAGGTTGCAAGCAAAGACCAGATTGGTGATAATTGCTGGCATGGTGCCTAGCACAGTGTCCCATACACAAACATGCTCAGAAAATGCTACTGGGTCCAGTCAAGGCTTCCGTATTCCAACTAAGAGCCCTCCCTTGAAGACATAACATTTGTTCAACCTAGAGTTGGAAGGAAGGCAGCAGTATGGATAATCTCCAATTAGCCAGAAGATTTTAATCTGCTTTGCAGAACTAATCGAATGGTTGTGCTTCCCCAGTGTTCACGTGAATTGCACCCTAGCTGGAAGTTAACAGACTAAACAATGGCAGCAGCAATTAAGTGGATGTAAATGAATGTGATAGGCTAATTCTCACAAGGAGAACATCAATGTGTCAGTGTCAATGCACTCGTGCCGGGAATAAAGAAGGAACTGACTGGGATGAAGAAGGTAGCAATGAACAAGATGTAGCAATCTTGTAAGGACATATATTCCTCAACTAGATTAGTTTGGAAATTCTTTGGATATAAGCAGAAGGAATAAAAATAAGTAATGATAGCAGTTCTCTTCTACATATCCTCTTGTGGGAGGAAAAGAAAGAAAATACCACACTTTCACATAAATACATTCAAGGTATTATACCTTATGGTGTACCTTAACTATGAAATAGATTGTTGGATATGGAATAGGGTAGAACACAAATCTACTTACAATGAGGAGAAGGACATTTTCATGACCTGGGAAGCTGAGAATTCAAAAGAGGACAAACTTCCTTGGCCTTTTTCATATTTGGAAATGGGAACTGATTGACAGAATAAGAAGGCTATAAAAGCTTATTGCTGCTGGGTTTCAGCAGAGTCTAGAAAGACAGAAGAAAATATGGTGCAATAGGAAAACTTGAGTTTTGCTTAAGTTCTTTCCTTTAGCACTTTGATACTTTAGGGAAATCTCAACATCTGTAGACTGGGGTGTGAGACTTGGAGAGAATGTGAAATTTGTAAAGATTATTTTACATGCTGCCCTAGAAAATTCCTTTTGTTTAAAGCATCTGAGAACATTGATTTCATTTTTAGCTGTTTAGAAAGAAAAGAATCTGATGAATGCAATGGGTTCAGCCTGACACCCTGCCTTCTGTTTTTCAGGGCATCCTAAAGTTCCTCTGGAATGCATTGGGTGAGAGAGAAAGTTCTGTGTCAACTCTTCTGGCAGAGGTGAGTCTAAATCTACCTTTCCTCATAAATCTGCAGAGGACATCCCTGAATGTGTTGACTCTCTGGTCCATGCTGAACATATCATAAATTGGCCTGATTACTATCATAACACATTGGCTATCAAAAATCAAAGGATGGAAGAAGAGAGTAAATCAGATGCATAAAGGAAGAAAGACAATCATAATGTCATAATACACTGTATGGTATATACAGTATTTTATTGAAGAATAGTTTCTCAATGGGCAACTGAGACATTAGAGTAAACCAGAAATTAATCAAGATTAATAGATTGGTAGAATAACAGAATGAAAAAAACCCGTCTATTATCTGGAAAAGAAAGGTGGATACATACAGAGTCTTTTTAGAGTATGTTTAGATGATTTAAAAAAGCATAGTCATAAATAAAAGTATTGTGTGAATATGAAGAATATTATTTATCATCATACCAACAAGTTATATAAGCCATTACTGAAATTAAGCTATACATGAATAAATGGCATGCATAGTTTTGGTTCTTCACCTTTCTATAACTTTTTAAAATTGTTTAACAGAAACCTATAAGTTTTTGTTTCTGCCAAGATCAAGCCTATGACTTTGGCTACTTATATAAATAAATTTTATCGGGAAATTGTTGAACATGAACAATTGAATTATCAGAAGGAAATAGAAATCTAAGTTCAGTTAAATTAGTTGTATTGATGCAGGATTTTTCTCGATCACTTTGCCAGCCGGAGACTTTTGGCTGGTGATGACCCTGCCCGGGCTTCACTTAGCCCCAGGCCTGCCACAGGAGGTGTGCCACTCACTTGGCCCACCAGGCTGTGCCTGGCTTGCACACTGGCTCAGCCCACAGCTGGCTTGGGCATGCCCCAGCCCACGTGTGTTACAGCTCATACTCGTGTTCTGTGTTTCCCGAGTTCTTGTCTCGTGTCCAAGAAGAATGAGGTTATGCTGACAATCAAAGGGTGAGGAGGGCAGAGACAAGTTTTATTGAATGATAAAACAGCTCTCAGCAGAGAGAGGATGTGAGGGTGGTCCCCCACCTGAAGTCAGGTGGTCCCTCTCTCAGTATCACTGGTTCTGGGACTTTTATGGGGTCAGAATGAGGGAGTGCATGCTGACTGGTTTGTGAATATACAAAAAATGCTGAAACAAAGGCACCACTCAAAGGTGGGCATGACAGTGTAAAACACCAATTAGGGAAGGGTAGGTATATGAAAAATAGGTGAAGGGTGGGGATCAATCAGAGAAAAGCACGCCAAATGGGAAGAGAGGTTCTCAATCTGGTCCATGGATTTACTTGGGACTTGTGGCTAGGCTTTAAACTGTCCTTGGCTTGAAGGTGGGATTTTACCAGGGACCTGCCCTATCTGCCTACTATGTTCCTGCCTGCTGCTGCTATCAGCATTATTGACCCAGCTCCAGTCTTTTTGTAGACGAAGCCTCAAAGAAGCATAAAAAACAGTATTAAGGACATTTTACTTGACAGGTTTAGATAGAAACATTACAAATTAGCAATTCCTTTCCAATGAAGCAAGAAATGAAACAATGAGTAGCAGAAGTTGAGCTATTATGCCTAAATAATTTAAATTGAATCAAGAATTTTTTGAGACACAAAATCTTTAAGGTTGTAATGTAACAACCTAGTGAACCATCTGACCTGTATGGTTATTTGAAGACTAAGGTAGTACTTGCATATGGGCTGACAGGAGGAAAGGAAAGTGAATGTAAAGTAAAAAGTTCAAGCAGCTTTCAAAATTACTTGCCAATAAGCTTAACACATCCATACACTGTAAAATACTAGGATTGTTCATGAGAAGAAAATGTGAAAACAATGAAGCATGGGTAATAGGGTCCTATAAAATAAACAGTATGCATTTAAAAGGCAAGAAAAAATCATGGCATACATTTGACTCCATGGAGATAGATTACTGGTTTTATCTGAAAGAAGGCAGTGCTTTAGACATACTTGGTATTATGAAACAAATGTGGAGTTTGAGGAAACATTAATCAATTTTTCCATGATCTACAAATGCATATTTTTTATAGAAGGAACTTTTTCTTTCTGTGTACAAATTAAATAAAAATGTATTTGTTTTATGCTAACAGTGAGTTAGGAAGTTAGAACCAGATAACCTTATACTTTTTTTTTAAGTAAAAGAAATACCAGCTCAAATGATCAACTTATAGCCATGTTATTGATAAAATTATGAAAACAACAAATGACATGATAGAGATTTTAAAATAAATTTTGTTTGCTGATTCCTCATCACAAGTAAAGAACATTGCCTCCTTTTGTCCTAATATGTTTTCCTTAGTTTCTGACTTTTGGCAACATCTCCAGGCAGTCAACAGGGAATAGAGGGAAATTAAAGATATGTATCCTAATTTTATTGGAGGAGAAAATGTTGTTCACTTACTTGAAGTCATACAGTCTAGTCACAGATAAAAATGTGGTTTCATAGCATCTAATTTGATTCTTACAAAAGGTGTGAGCATTCTTTGCTTTTGACAAAAACAACATGAAATAACTTGCATGGTAGATCTAACTTGTATGAGTGGTATACATTGTTCCAGGAACTACTCTAGATATTTGATGCACACCATTCTATTTTGTACTTATAATAAGTCAATAAATTAAATATTTAGGATAAAGGGCTTGTTAAAGCTCTTCCTGCCAGTGAAGGGCAAGGGCCAAGATTTCAACAGGTGAACTGCCCACTAAAAGGATGTTATGAAGTCTCTAATGGTAATATGCATAATTTTGAAACAGAATAAATTAAACGGAGTAATGTTATTATCAGATAATTTCTGTCACTTTTCCCTCAACCCATAAATGGCTTCTCCACAGAATTCTTGTCATTTGACAAGTATTTTTGGTATTAAAGAGAACAATTTTATCATGGCTAAAAATGGATCAGAACTTGAATACATCTTTTTTTTAGGCCCAAATTCCAATTCCTATCTTAATATAAAGAATATGAGGGAAAGGAAAGAAATGAAAGAACAACAGAAAGAATGACAGAGGGACAGAAAAGGGGAAAGGAGGGAGGGAGGAGGTGAAAGAGAGAGAGAGAAGAAAGGGCCCAGGTAAAATCTGTGGTCATTATAAATGTTTTTGAAACTGTTTCTAGACATGGAAAGAAATGGGTACATTTTCCTGACAATGATATATCTATTAATATATCTAATATCTATATGCTACATATATTCAAGGAAGATGAACAGAAATCAACAGCAATATTTGGCCATGAATGCTGAACACTAGGATATGCAGTCTTTGATCTTTGTCAGAGATAAAGTAATTAAACAAATTATTAAAGATAAAATGATTAGGTTGAGCATGGTGGCTCATGCCTGTAATCCCAGCACTTTGGGAGGCCAGGCACAGTGGCTCACATCTGTAATGCTAGCACTTTGGGAGCCCTAGGCAGGTGGATCACTTGAGGTGATCAAGAACAGCTTGGCCAACATGGTGAAACCCCGTATCTACTAAAAATACAAAATTAGCCAGGCGTGGTGACATACGCCTGTAGTCCCAGCTATTCGGGGGGCTGAGGCAGGATAATTACTTGAACCTCGGAGGCAGAGGTTGTAGTGGGCTGAGATCAGGCCACTGCACTCCAGCCTGGGTGACAGAGAAAGACTTGGCCTTACCCACCCCTGTCCCCACCAATAAAAGATAAAATAATTATAATGGATAGACTGACCATGCCAAGATCCATTTATTTCACATAGGCCCATTTCATATGCATACATGAAATGATTTTTCTAGGTACAAAATACATTAGTAGGTCTTATTATGAATTGGAACTATTTCACCCCAAGTTCCATGCATGTTTTTCTATTGGTGGTATGGCGGCATCCTGTCTTATTCAGACTCTAAAATGATAATAGAGTGATGTCATTTGGTACGAATTCGTGTGCATGGGCCAGATGTGTTGGCCAGTGTGCAGGTAGTCAGTACATATGTAGTAGGCATGCTCTATTCCCAGTTCATTAGCTTGGCAGGTGACACGTTGGCCTCTGCTAGGATGCAAAATGCTCTTTCTCAGATTCCAAAGATTCTGTGTCAACTGCTATGTACCAATCATTGACTTCTCTCTGTGTGATGCGGGGTTAATGAGGAATGACAGGTTGCTTTTTTTTTTTTTTTTTTTTTTTTTTTTTTGCCTCAGTGTATAGAAGCTGCCAAGCACGCTTAACCCAATTGCCATTATTTTGGGACTAACTTCTGACATATGGATCATATTTTAACCTATAAGTAGATATACACATGTTCGATATGAAGCAAGTGTTTACAGAATATCCCATGTACGTAACAATGTCATACATGTTTATTCATGGTGGAATACACAGAATTGGATTTATAAAACATTCACTCTATGTTCATAAACTCTCTGCAGTTAACTAAACCAAAAACAGAAGCTTTCTAAAGGAGCAACAGAATACCTCTAAGGAACATGAGTGACTTTTTAGTAGTCTGATACAGAATGAAAAATGCAGACACAGTATTTAATAATGTGCTAGAGTAGAGACAGTGAATACAATCACCCTCCCTCCGCGGCTCCCCCGCCCTGCCATGATCTTTAGTAGCTTTGTCCTGACAATCTGACCTTACTGAGCTCTCTCCAGCCCTGACAGCCACATAAAACCTACAAACAAATAGGGAAGCGGTGCAGCCTTTTCAGATTTAGGATCATGTTCAAGCTTATGAATCAGATTTTTCTATGTGTGGACATGACAACTATGGAAAAACTGTAATTTAGGACATATTCTCTTTATCCTTTTATGTAGAATTTCACTTTAATGTGATGCAAATGACAGTAAGAAATACATTCAGTGAATGTTAAAGCCTTCCCATTAAAAATTCTGTATGCATTTTACATTCTAATTCATGTACAGTCAAAAACCCTGATAAAATCACAGTGCTGATTTGACTGCTGCACTTATCGTATTAATGAGGATACTTTATGCCTTTTGAAAATTGGGATATGGTCCATTATGTGATTGTAAATGATGTGATTGTATCACATAAATTTGTTATTCAATCCCACCCCTCCCTTCAGTCAGCTTTGTATATAAGAAGATTCATTGGTGAGCCAGAATTGAGGCTGGAAAACTGAACTGCAAATTAGACTTTTCTTCTTTTGTCTTTATTTCTGTTTATAGAAAGGAATATAATAAACATGCATACGTGTGTATGTGGGCATATATATATATACATGTATATATGTATTTTTTCTTACCCTTTTTTTTTTTAAATTTCCCTAAAACCACAGGGAAAAGCTGACCGAGGAAGTCAAAATGAAAGAAAGAAGCAGACGGGACTGAGGCTTCCTGAGGTAGGTAGAACTTTCTTCCACAGCCACGGAAGTACACCTTTTACTTTTTCCTGATTTAGGATTGTCTAACACTTGGAAGTCTTCCCTTCTCCCTCTTGCTATAAGTGCAAGGTCTGAGAACTGTTGTTGGCCAAGGTTTCCTGATTTTTGGTTGCATTTGCGTTCCTAAAATACCGAGTTTTCTCTTTATTTATTTTTCTGTCTTGCCCACCTAGAGACACAAACACCTTCCCTGACATCAAGATCTCCAAACTCCCCACATAACAAATTACAGCACTGATAACAGAAGCGTCTTCAGAACTCTCAGATTAAAGCAAAGGAGGGGATCACTGGCTGTTGGCTGAGTAGCTCTTATGGCCTCGAAGGGCTACACATTTAATTGCCTCTTTAATGACGATCCCAAGTCTTATAATTATTGGAGAGAAGCTCATGCACCAAAGGTGCTTTCTGGTCCTAAAGCCATGGCAATTATCATTTGTTGTCTGTACATCTATGTTTTATAAATATTATTTTTGGTTTTAGATTCCTGAGCATTTGTAGGCTGGCCTTTTTTTTCTTTCTTTCTTTCTTTCTTTCTTTCTTTTTTTTTGTTTTTTTTTAGTTTTGTTTCTTTTTTGAGACAGAGTCTTGCTCTCTTGTCCAGGCTAGAGTGCAGTGGTGCAATCTCAGCTCACTGCAACCTCCGCCTCCTGGGTTCAAGCAATTCTTGGGCCTTAGCCTCCCCAGTAGCTGGGATTATAGGCATGCGCCACCACGCCTGGCTAATTTTTGTATTTTTAGTAGAGACGGGGTTTCACCATGTTGGCCAGGCTGTTCTCGAACTCCTGACCTCAAGTGATCCACCCACCTAGGACTCCCAAAGTGGCAGCATTACAGATGTGAGCCACCATGCCCGGCCTCCTTTTTTTTTCTTTATTCCTTAAAAAAATGATCTTCTGTTGTCTGAAACCTGGAGTAAGTGATATTGCCCTTCACAGTAGAGCAAGCTCTGGTGTGAAGCTCATAGAGTTTGAAATACAAATGCCCAAGTTCTTGACGCTCATCTGGCAATCTCATATTTCTGACTCTCATTCTTGTTCACCTTGGTACCTGACCTTTAGGCCTTATGAAGCTCTGAGTTTTCTCAGAGCTCAGATGCTGTGGATGAAAAACAAAAATTAAAGTTTGGTCTCCAATATGTTCTAATATCAAAAATACAGTACCACGTTTCCCCTACTCTCTTCCAGGAGAGATGTCAGAGGGAATGATTTCCACATTATAGTAAATTTGATGGCACGTCATTTATAATTTTACAACTATTTACAATTATTGTAAATTTTATTTTTTAAATAGCACATGGGAAAAGGTAAGTTTTTTGACTAAGATATACCAAAAGCTTACAGGGGGTCTTTCCTGATGGGAGGTAGGTTTTTTCTTTTTCTTTTCTTTTTTTTATTGAGATGGAGTCTCGCTCTGTCTCCAGGCTGGAGTGCAGTGGCGTGATCTTGGCTCACTGCAACATGCACCTCCCAGGTTCAACGATTTTCCTGCCCCAGCCTCCCAAGTAGTTGGGACTACAGGCACGCACCACCACTCCCAGCTAATTTTTGTATGTTTAGTAGAGATAGGGTTTCACCATGTTGGCCAGAATGGTCTCCATCACTTGACATCATGATCCGCCTGTCTCGGCCTCCCGAAGTGCTGGGATTATAGGCGTGAGCCACCGCGCCTGGCCTTTTTTTTTTTTTTTTTAACCTTATTTTAGATTCAAGGCCAATAAGAATTTTATACAATCTTCTGGACAAAGCTTGCTACATCCTAATCTCTGCAAATCCACTCTGTTCTGTTCACTGCTCTCCTTATTAATCAGTTCTACAAAGCTGTACCCTTCTCAGTACTGTTACACACACTGCATTTTTATGTTTCTGTTTCGGAGTGCCCTTTTCTATATTTTTGCTTTGTGTTGCATTCAATTACCCATAGCTTGTTCTGTAGAATAGGATACTATCACTGCCTACATTTAGGCCACAGCATATTATGTCATCTGGATTCATGTATTTTACTTCTGCCTCTTTTAGGAGGAAACTCATTTGAGAAATCTTGGCTCTGCCTTTGGGGAGGAATCATTTACCTTCTTTCATCTGGGCTGAAATTTGCCTCCTCATTTCTTTTGTTAATAAAAAAAAAGAAAACTTATTTACATCTTCTCAGATCCTATTAGTTAGCTCAATTGCCGAATTGTTGCAGTTTTAAGAAAGACCAAGTCATTTTCTTGCTTTCAATCATTGTTGGTCTATTTCTTGGGTTACACAATGCTACATTCATGTCTGCCTACTTTCTTTGGGAAGCTTTTTCTGTTTCACTTTGCTGTGCAGCATCATGTGCATGGTTCATTTCCTTCCCACACATAGGAAATATGGCTAAACCATCCCCCTACAAAAAAGTAGACAGAAAGATATCAGGTGTGGAAATATCACCCATCACCTTGACCTCTCTGTCTGAGGATAGGGGCAGGCTGGAATCTGTGTTTCTGGATGAATTTGGCCTGATTTTTCTTCCCTTTTTTCTTCTCTAATGTCTTAATAGTTCCTTAGAATGAATTTCCCTACCTAAGATGGATCTCCCCCTTTCTCTCTTGACAATGCTGAGTGAATCAGGGTGTGAGATATTACCCATGCAGTCCACTCTCTGAGAGGTATCGCTGGATGAAGCCATGCTGCTCATCTGCCATTCGGTACCCAACTGCGGATAATAAAGGAATTGATTTTACCTGGGGAAAGACAAAGGAACCTCGGGCTGCCTTTTGCTTTATTTTGTTCTCAGGTTATTCTGCTCTGAATGGTGAGATCTCTCACTAGAATATTCGGTCACATTTAGCTTTCTTTATGGCAAATCCCCTGTGTGGGAACTTCTGGCAATGGGCTGTGAGGTGTTACTATTCTGTGTTTGTGTGTGTGTGTGTGTGTGTGTGTCAAAGTATAACGAGTAAGCTTATGTTTTCAAGTCCTCTGAATGCTTTTTCTTTTTTAAATGTGCTTTTAAGAAAGCATATCTTAAGTTGGAGACTAAAACTTGGCTTTCAGATCCTCTGGATGGTGACTTTAAAGAAGACTATTCTTGAATAAATTGCATCATGACCATAAATAAGCCAACCTACACATATTATAAGGGCAATAATGATAATAGCCATTATAAATTGAGTGCTTAGTACTTCTCATGCATGTTCTAATGGCCTCATGCTTATTAATTTACTAAATCCTTATAATAACTTCATTAGGCATATATTATTTTTATCTCTATTTTACAGATGCAGAAACTGAGGCACAGAGCAAGGGTAAGTAAATTGTTCAAGCCATATAAGTGGTAAGTGGCAGGTGGCCTTGGCTCTTAAGTCTTGACTCTTAAATGTTGAACTTCTCTGCCTCATTGAGAGAAAAATCTACAATGTCTCGTATAGTAACCAGCATGTGAACAAGATATTTTACAAATATTTTAAGGAAATGTTGATAAAATAATGTGTACTTATAAGTGATTTTATTTCTGTCACTCTGTCGTTTTTTAAATTATATTATCCCTTTATGTTAAAACAACCCAAGTTATCTTGAGTTATGTGGAGAATTCAGGAAAGTTAATATATAATGGTTGTCATATTAAAAAAATCTGGTGTATTTGCTATATGATCCCTTGAGTTATTACTTTTATTTTATTTTATTTTTATTTTTATTTTCATTTTTTTTTCAATTTTATTATTATTATACTTTAAGTTTTAGGGTACATGTGCACAATGTGGAAGTTTGTTACATATGTATACATGTGCCATGTTGGTGTGCTGCACCCATTAACTCGTCATTTAACATTAGGTATATCTCCTAATGCTATCCCTCCCCCCTTCCCCCACCCCACAACAGTCCCTGGAGTGGGATGTTCCCCTTCCTGTGTCCATGTGTTCTCATTGTTCAGTTCCCACCTATGAGTGAGAACATGCAATGTTTGGTTTTTTGTCCTTGTGATAGTTTGCTGAGAATAATGGTTTCCAGTTTCATCCATGTCCCTACAAAGGACATGAACTCATCATTTTTTATGGCTGCATAGTATTCCATGGTGTATATGTGCCACATTTTCTTAATCCAGTCTATCGTTGTTGGACATTTGGGTTGGTTCCTAGTCTTTGCTATTGTGAATAGTGCCGCAATAAACATACTTGTGCATGTATCTTTATAGCAGCATGATTTATAATCCTTTGGGTATATACCCAGTAATGGGATGGCTGGGTCAAATGGTATTTCTAGTTCTAGATCCCAGAGGAATCGCCACACTGACTTCCACAATGGTTGAACTAGTTTAGAGTCCCACCAACAGTGTAAAAGTGTTCCTATTTCTCCACATCCTCTCCAGCACCTGTTGTTTCCTGACTTTTTAATGATGGCCATTCTACCTGGTGTGAGATGGTATCTCATTGTAGTTTTGATTTGCATTTCTCTGATGGCCAGTGATGATGAGCATTTTTTCATGTGTCTTTTGGCTGCATAAATGTCTTCTTTTGAGAAGTGTTTGTTCATATCCTTCGCCCACTTTTTGATGGGGTTGTTTGTTTTTTTCTTGTAAATTTGTTTGAGTTCATTGTAGATGCTAGATATTAGCCCTTTGTCAGATGAGTAGGTTGTGAAAATTTTCTCCCATTCTGTAGGTTGCCTGTTCACTCTGATGGTAGTTTCTTTTGCTGTGCAGAAGCTCTTTAGTTTAATGAGATCCCATTTGTCAATTTTTGCTTTTGTTGCCATTGCTTTTGGTGTTTTAGACATGAAGTCCTTGCCCATGCCTATGTCCTGAATGGTATTGCCTAGGTTTTCTTGTAGGATTTTTATGGTTTTAGGTCTAACATTTAAGTCTTTAATCCATCTTGAATTAATTTTTGTATAAGGTGTAAGGAAGGGATCCAGTTTCAGCTTTCTACATATGGCTAGCCAGTTTTCCCAGCATCGTTTATTAAATAGGGAATCCTTTCCCCATTGCTTGCTTTTGTCAGGTTTGTCAAAGATCAGATGGTTGTAGATATGCGGCATTATTTCTGAGGGCTCTGTTCTGTTCCATTGGTCTATATCTCTGTTTTGGTACCAGTACCATGCTGTTTTGGTTACTGTAGCCTTGTAGTATAGTTTGAAGTCAGGTAGTGTGATGCCTGCGGCTTTGCTCATTTGGCTTAGGATTGACTTGGCGATGCGGGCTCTTTTTTGGTTCCATATGAACTTTAAAGTAGTTTTTTCCAATTCTGTGAAGAAAGTCATTGGTAGCTTGATGGGGATGGCATTGAATCTATAAATTACCTTGGGCAGTATGGCCATTTTCACGATATTTATTCTTCCTACCCATGAGCATGGAATGTTCTTCCATTTGTTTGTATCCTCTTTTATTTCATTGAGCAGTGGTTTGTAGTTCACCTTGAAGAGGTCCTTCACATCCCTTGTAAGTTGGATTCCTAGGTATTTTTATTACTTTTATTTTAAATATCTCTGTATTTTCTGTTGATTCTTATTGATACTTTTATTCAGGTGAGAAGGCATATACACCCACTCAGGCTGTCTCTGGAAAGTGTTGAAAGAGGGTCAGGTAGAAGTCTCAGTTTTTGCCTGTGCGTAAAATGTGTACTATGAGAAACGCATTGCAGGGATGGCCTTCATAATTAAGTGTTTACAAAGAAAGATATTAAATATATAAGGAGCCATGGTCACCCTAACTTTCTGAGCATTTTTAACTTTGGGTCTGATTCTTTTAGCTCACTGCCTTAAGAGTTGCCATGGATGTGCTTGGCAGTCCTGTGTACACACAACGAATGTATTGGATGTCTTGGAATTTTGAACGTTCAAGGAATATTGGATTTTATGTATTATATATTATCTATTACTTGCTGGAGTAGTTTGCTTCTGTTTCTTATAGAGTTAAGAATAGAATTACTATTCTGGTAGTCTTGCACAAGTATGACCCTTTAGATTATGTGAATAAACATCAAATTGGTGGCCAGGATTTACAAATTAGTACAAGTTAACATAAGTATCATAAAGCTTTTTGGAACCCCAAAAGAGTTATTTATGTTCAGCTCTGGCTCCAACCAAGTCATCACCATTGGATCAATGCTTCAGATCAAGAATAAGTAGAGCCCCAAAGTCACACCATCCTATCAAATTAATTATCTATAATTAATATAATTATTGATCATGTAGTAGAAGTCACTGCCTAGATGATATAGGGCTTTTAGGATTTCATGGGAATGCTTCACAACTTAATTATGTTTCCCTGGGAGATTAGAATATAATTCAATTTATTTTTCCCATGTGTTTCATCAATCATTATATGGATAGAAGGAATATCAGATTCTCATTTCTATGTCAATTCCTGCAGAATGTAGACAAGTCATTTCAGTAGAACAGAGCTGATTAGAAGACAGGGTTCCTCCCACAGAGAAATTATGCCCTATGCCACTTGTAATGCTGGTGCCACATTCTGTTGGTTTTGTAGTATGTGATGAGGATAGCTACAAAAATCTGTGATATCCCTGTTCCAGCTTATATACCAAAACAAATTGAGACCTGTATAAAATAATGTTCGTAGATATGTGAGGAGTTGTATTCCCCTCAGGGCCTTGGTTTCTCTATCAAAGGAGTCAGGTGGTGGCTAGGTCCCCTTCTACTTGAAAAGTTCCATACTCTAGTTTTGTTTATGCTTTAGCTCTTTAGTGTTTACACTGGTGCGTCTCAAGGTTTAACATACTTATGAATTAATGGAATCTTGTTAAAATGTAGATTATGATGCAGTTGGTCTAGGGTGGGTTCTGGGCTCCTGGTTTTCTATCATCTCCCAGGTGATGCTGAAGCGGCTGCTCTGTGAACCACATTTTTACTAGCAAAGATCTAAATGATGTACAGAGGTAAGGGGGGAAAGACTAGCTCTTTGTCTTCCTGTGGTAATACATTCACCTGCTTCTGTCTCAGGGATAGGATTCTTGACTTTCTTCTTCAGAACACTGAAACATGCCTCTTCTTTCCTGGCTCCACCAAGCAGAGTTTGGGCTTCAAGAAGACTGAATGCATCTATACAGAGCACAATCCCTTCTCCAACAAGGAAACCACGGGGCTTATCAAGAAAGGTCTGTACCTTTATTGTCAGGCATCCTCAGCCCTGCTGAAGTATGAAATAAATGAGGTGGAGTTTAATTTTAGGGTCTACAAATTTGTAATCTGTTCATCATTCCTGATGCCATTTTACATGGTAGGCTGGCGTTGTCAGACATGTTTTTTGAGGAGAGCTGCATTTGAGTTCTGGTTTAATATAGCCTTCGCATACACCCTCCCAGGTCCCTCCTCTAATATCCACTTACCAGAGAAAGAGATGCCACTTGTATGAGGGGTTTTCACCTTTGGAAATGCACATCTCTTTTGCTTTCCTAGGGGCAGGCTCTTTGGGGGGATTTTCCCAAGCTGGACTGAAGGTTGGCTTCCCAGCAGAGGGCGCACTGCCCCAGTGCCATGGCCCGGAGCAGTTTCCTCCTCTTCTGGGTGGACTTCCCTCCCCACTAGGCTGGTTAGGGCTGAGAAGGAATCGAGGAGAAATGAGCTTTCAGCAAAGGAGGACATGAAGATGAGATTAAGGGAGAAAATCAAATCTAATCATTTCAGATCTGAATCAGTGACTTTTAAAATGAAAGGTCTACTTGGCTACCGTTAATGACAGCTTTTCATAATTCTCAGCTATTGCAAAACTAACTTTTCTTTCTTAAAGCTTCTCTGAACCCTACATTGTCCAGCATTTGTATCTTTCACTTTAATGAGCACTAAATAAGAATTACATGAAGAATTTTGATAATTCTCACTGGAAAGTTAATTAAGCAGCGAGAAGTCTTTGGAACTGTTATACTCTTTCTGCCTTTTACAGACAAGTGCTTCCATGGCGTCCAAGGAAAGAAGTCACATTTATACATATATATAAAATGATGTGTGGGTTAGTAACTTTTTCCAGTAACAAATGACCTCCTTAACGAGCTGAAATCGTGAAATAAAAATCCACCTTTTTGTGGCCCACTTTCCCTGAACTCTACTCTCCACTTTCCTCAAACTTCTTTGCACAGGAAATGAATTCCCTGTAACTTTGGGGGGGGGGCTCGAATATGTTGATCTCACGTTCTCCAAATTTTTTGTTCCTCTATAAATCATACGGGCATGACCCAGCCCAGTCATTCATTTCGAATTTCTTTTTTCCTTTCTTGCTTTTTTAAAAAACAGCTTCTGTTTTTTCTCATTTTTGATAGATCCTACCACAAACTTCAGCTAGAGTAAGTGCAGACGACCATAACACTATTCTCACATAGAGGGTATTTTATTAAGTCCAGCAGTTAAAAATGTACAAAGTTCCTTGTAATAATCCATTCATTCTGTTCTTGCCTGATTCTTGGAGTAAGCCTGCACAATTATTCAAATCCCAGCTTTTAGCTACAGCATACACCTCGCCATGGGGCTATGCCTCTGTAATCTTGCTTTGGTCTTGCATGTCAAATGGAATTAACTCCCATAAGAAATGTGTGCGAAGACAACCCAAAGTGTCTAATCCTGCTGCTGTCTTAAATTTCTGAAACTCTGAGCTGTCATCTTTTTCTATTGCTTTGTTGAAGTTCTCACTTATGCTTCAGTCCATCCAAAGCTGAAGTTTAGGAAAATTTGCATTTTTATATATTTTTTTCAGTTATGCTCTCCCTTGGCCTTTTCACATGTTCTCTTTGTAGGAGGATTTTTTTTCTTCCTTCAAATTTCAAGACCATTTTATACACAGTGGAATTTCGACAAGAGGTGAATTCACTTTTTTTTTTTTTTTTGCCCCTGGGAGTATACAAGTTGATACACAGACACTACCAGTTGAAGATTCGCAAACCAAATCCAAACAGATATGTGAGGGGGTGTGTGTGTGTGTGTGTGTGTGTGTGTGTGTGTGTGTGTGTATGAGAGAGAGAGAGACAGAGAGAGAGAGAGAGAATGTGTCTCTGAATGTTGTGTGAGAAAGGGGAGAGAAGAAATAATGATATCATTATTACCATACCTTAACCACTCAACCTAGCTAATCAGAAAAACTAATTCTGTCTCAGTTGAATCTCAAACTGCATCGTCTCCCTCATGAATAAAATGCTTGGTGAAATGAGCTTGGTTAGGTTAGTCTACTTGTATGTTGTATTAAGAGTAGATTAGCTTGATGAGTAATTTTGTACTTTCTTCCTTCTCTAGGGGGCATACTGTTTAAAGATCTTGAATGCTGGGACAGTCCTCTTCTTCTTCACCAGATCCTGTATTCCACTTAGTCACCTTCCTAGACATGAGGAATCTAGATGAAGACTTAGTATCCAGAATGCAATGCAAGCACTTAATAAATGTATGTTGAATTCCTATGAATAAGGACAGTGTGTTAGCTAGAGCTTACACTTCATCTCTTTCTTTCTGGGTGACCTATCTTGTTGCCTCAATTTACAAATTGTATCATTCCATCTGGAAATGAAATCTGGCCAGGTTTTAGTGAACTCCCCTCACAGCCTGTGTGTTCAGTCCGATCATCACACATGGTACATATTTTTAAATCACTGGTTATTCAGCATTGTGGGTTCCTTGAGGTGTCTCAACTAAGTGAGGTGTGGAAGGGCAAAATTGTAACTTGGTGTGGTGGATGTGTAATAAGTGGTAAACCGCAGCATTCTCCATTTGAAAGCTAATTAAGGCCACTAGCTGACCGTGCTTGTGCGGAAAACATATTCATGGTTTAGCCATGGAAACAGTCATAACAGTGCTCAGCTAAAAATAATGGGCTTAAGAGACATTTTCACTGATCACTCCTCAATGCTTATTTATTTATTTTAAATATAAGAGTTGTCACATTTTTTAGGAAATACTCAACAGCACTAGCTCATTTTGAGACTTCAAAGTTTTACTTGTGCCACCATAGATACTAATATGAGGAGTGATGTTAGGGCACAACCGTGAGACCAAATTATATTTTTTAATGCTATATGCAGGAAGGTCTCAAAAGATAATCATCCTTTATGCTCTCTTGAATCTCTTTCCTTTTTAATACTGGCCTTTAATATGTGATGTGATGACTTTTTGTCACAAGAGAAGTTAACCCTCTAGCACCTATTAACTTATTTTATCTAAATTGAGTTTGTGTTTGTTGAAGAGGCCTCCTTTACTGAGAGATGATGTAATATGAATTACGTTTCTGTGTGCTCATTGTTTCTTCACAATAAGAGTACTGTAATACAACGATATATTTTATTGTACAATATATTACTTTGGCTAATAGGATTGAAAAAACACATCAAATGTAAATATTTTTTCAGCATCTGGATGGTGAAGTTAGATTGTCTTATCAAATATCTTAATGCTCTTCTAGGATCCAGCAATATTTAGTTTCACTGAAATAGGGATAGCAGAGTATCAGGCAGATGTGATGAAAGCATAACCAAGGTAAAGGGATCTCCAGGAGGCTGAAACGATCTGGGGGCATTGTTAGGCTGGTTGATTGCAAGTTGTTTTTAACTGAACAATAAGAATTCTGTTTTAAATCACTTTTGGGAGTGGACACACAGTAATCTTGGTCCATGATCATTTCAATTAATTTTAAATTAATTTCATTTAATTTGTCTTGCTGACATTGAACCATATCAAGACCACGTATTACAAGAATTTACTTCTTACTCTCCCATTCATCCACACAGCAATGGGTCTCTAAGCATATCTCTGGGATAATTTTGAGCTCAAATGACACTTCAACATTGGTAGGATTTGGTAGAGAAAACAAATTGGTGCAATGAGACGTGTTTTCCACACCTTCCAAGAGCTAAACTTTATATCCTGCATATACCATCATTTAACCAAATAGAGATAGAATCATGGTCCAAGAGCCATAGAACTTCAGATCTAGATTTAGAACATTTTCCTGCCTAACCTGGCCATATCTGCAGCAGAATATGTTAAACAGAACTGACCTAGAACTGTCATCCCTACAGATTCTCACTTATGGCTCTTTTTAGCTTAAGACTAGATGACAAACATTGATCTCTGCCAGTATTGGTTGAGTTTCTCAGGCTCCATTTTTCTCACTGGCTACTTTAAATGAATACAATTTTTGCTGGTTTGTTCCTCCTCCTTCCCACTCTCCTTTCATTTTCATTATTTGTTCTAATTTAATTTGCAATGCCCAGCATCTGACTGTAATCAAGTAAGGGGACTCAGGAGACTTCCAGCAAGAGCAGGTCTTCTGAAAAGGGTCTTTTGGACACAACAGAATGAGCCTTTATTTATTATCTCAGGGATAACAAAATGGGGAGTGAGCAAGACTGCGCAGCAGCTGTCCTTTCAAGCAGCAGCTAACTTGGTGGAACACTCCCGTCCCCAGGGTGTGAACAGACCGCCCCTTGGCTCAAAGTCATCCCGCTGTCCCTGGCTGCTGGTTCTCTAGGCCAACACAAACAAGCATAACAAAACATGCAGGGAAAGTGTCAACAGAAACCCGTTTTCTAGGAACCTGGCTTTTGGAAATGAACTGGATTTGCAGTCCATACAAAGGCTTGGCAAGGTTTCATTGGCCATGACCACACACCTCACACTGTGACTCCTATCCATCAGGTGGGACAGTTTGCTTATTAGGCACATGTGCTCTGTTTCCTCTGAGATCCTCCAGAGAAAGGCCTTGGTTTCCCCATGTACCAAATGAAGATTATTGGGGAGGAATAAACACTGGAATTTGCAAAGGATCTCCTGGGTTTAAATTCTTGTTTTATAACCTGAGAAAATCACTCTCTCTAACCCTCAGTTTCTTTATTAATAAACTGAGGATAACAATATTTTCCTTTGTAATCACGGTGATCAAATAAAAGAGAGAGACATGTTATCATTGAGAAAAATATCACAATATTTAGACCAAGGTTAAGTTTGGTGTGGAGAGCCAATGAAAGCACAGATGTGAAAAATGCTTGAGAAATGGAAAAGTACTATAGAATAAAATATATGATCATGATTATTGTTATTATCTTCAAGGAATTTAGTCATTTTTCTCCGTAACAGAAAAAACATGGTGATCCTTATCCCCACATTTATGCCTGGATCTATCACATCTAGAGGGTCTTCTGCTGCCTTGCACGGGGAGACAGCCCATGCACATCTGTCCCTTCATTTCACAGAAGTGTAGCAGATAGCTCAGTTACAAACCAGGTAAGACGGCATTGTCCAGAGACTTTCCTGCTGCAGAACTTACAGATATGCAATGATCTTGGGTATTTAATGTTCATGTGTTGTGAGTTCCCAGGAAGGGTTGAGAAAAGGTAAAAAATTCGTGCTAGTCCATGGTTCAGTTCCTGCAAGAGGAAAGCGTGATGAAATGGGATACTGAGAGCTCTCACCTATCAGTCCATATTCAGAGTCCAGCTGTATGATTTCTTTCAGGATGTGGAGACATTGGCTTTTCTATAGTTAGTTGCCGAATTATTTTTTGGTCAATGCAGATGCTTTATCCTGTCACATACATCTGCCTAAGAACGTGTGTGTGTAAAGGAGACAACGAGACTCTTTAGGAAGTAGGAAACAGAGGTAACTCAGAGAAAGAAAATCATGAAAAGGAATGATAAAACCTATGGCTCAGGCATGTTCGTCTCTTTATTTCTAGCACTTAAGCCAGGACCTGATTCTTTGTGGAATGTTGCACAATTGAAAATAATTGTGGAAGACTGTGACTGTGTTGTCTGTTTTTAAAGTAACACTCCAATCCTTTGAACCTATACAGAAACTATCGCAGTACCTTATACAGGGTGAACACACAACGCTTTGTGGTACCAGAAGGAACTTAAAGCTGGGCGTGCTGGTGTGCCTGTAGTCCCAGCTCCTCAGGAGGCTGAGAAGGGAGGATGGCTTGAGCCCAGGACTTAGAGGCTGCCGTGAGCTATGATTGCACCGCTGCACTCCAGCCTGGGTGTCAGAGTGGGACCCAGTCTCTAAACAAAACAAAAGGAACTTGCCAGAATATGTGATACCCACCCATAAAGTAAAATGAAAGGCCCTGGAAGTGTTGACAACATCTAGATGATGGGCAGAATATAATGGGGCATGCTTCTGGCAGCCTGTGGAGTAACCAGCACAGCGAGCCTCTTTTCAATGCAAGAGAAGAAATGTCAGGGACCTAAGCTAAGGCCTAGAAGTCAATTGACTTGCCTCGCATCTGGGAACATTTTCCAATTGCTTTCGTAACACATGCCCACAAGCATCTGTGTGTATAAGGGGCAGTTGAGGGGAGGCAGAAAGTAGAAGTTACTTAAGCTCTGTGAGCCTCTGTGTCCTCATCTGTCAAATGGGCTAGAGCTTCATGAATCCCATAGCTGTGAGGAATGAGTGGGATAATGTAGATTAAACCTCATCCCAGTGTCTGGCTCAGAGGAAGCACTCAACTAAAAGGGAGCAATTTTTGTTAGAAGGAAACACCTAACTCTTGGTCTTTGGAGAAGCCCTTTCTCTCTCCTTGCCTCCTCCTTCAAGCCTTTGAGGCACCTCAGTAGTAATTGGCTGCTAGGACTTGGAATCTATCTGTGGGGAAACAGTGTTTGTGAAAGGGCTCTAAGGTGATGGTGTGAGGCATTTATTTGGATCTAAGGGAACATAAGTTGCCTCTGGCGCTTATTGACTATTTCTAATTGGAGGCACAGAAATACACAGGCACTAAAGGGTGAGTTACTGTTGGACGCTCCTCTCTGGACCAGCAGGGACTTGGAAAGCTCTTGGAGGATGTAGTGGCTTGCATCGATCACCAGTGACCCCTCTGGCTGAATATGTACAGGCAGAAAGAGGCTCCTAAGCCTCTGTTCTCCTTAGCTAGATGGATGGAAGATGAAATGCAGTCCCTGGAGGAGGAGGAGGAGGTGTGTGTGGTGGAGGATTGAATTGTACCCTGGAAATTCAAGCTGATTCCTCCTTTCCAAAACAAATCGGAAATGTCTTTATTTTCTATGAGCCTATTAAAGTATATATATTTAATAAATTGACATCGTGGGAGATGAGAAAAAGAAAGAGGAGATAGGGAGAGGAGAGAATGGTCAAGAAAAATAATGCCCGGAACTACTTGTTTGATGAATGAATTAAAATGGAGCAAAAGTGGCTTAGGACTAACTCCAGCATTTTTTTAAAGCGTATGTTGAGATGGATTCTTGCTAGGAGCAGAGGTGTGAGGTGTGGTATCAAGCCGGCTGATCCATTTTAAATAACTTCCAGAAAAATTTCACGTGCTTATGAAAAATTTCATTGAATATTAATTTACCTAAGAACGCTAAAGATTTGGCTAAACCCCATAAAACTCAGAGTCATAGAAAAGGTGCTCTTCCAGGATATGCTAATGGCACTCTAGAAATAATGCTTCTGTTTTTGAGAATTGTTAGCATATATCCAGGGATTCTTCTACTTCCTCCTCCCTAGTGGTAATTTCTCCTTTGGTCAAAAAAAAGGAAGGCAAGCAAAGGACTCCGCAGGTAAAAGCATACCTTCGTGCCTCACATTTTCTAGGTTTTCTTTATGGTCCAGTGGCAATCATTTTAATGCCTGTTTGAGAGCCATCCGTACTCAAAAAGCCTGGCAAGAAAATAGTAAATCTGTGAACTCAACATTATTTCCCACGGTAAGAATTTTTCTTTGCTTCCTTTCTGTAAGGCCTAAGACCAGTACATTGAATCCCACTCCAGATGGATGTGTTACATAACCACAACCAGGCATGTGCAGTCATCCCAGAGCTGACTGAGCCACAGAGGTGGATCACTCAATACAAGCCTGACCCTGTTGCTGCCAAAGTAAATCCAGAAGGCTCGGTAAACATCTGTTCATGCACAAATAGGTCATCACCATACACGCTTGAGCTGTGAAGAGCAAGGAGAAGGATTTCTTTCTCAGAGTTACCAGGCCTTCTCAGTATTAGCTCACTTTGGGGGGACAGCATGTGAGCCTCAGGGGCTTGTGGTGTTTTGGATACACTCGAGGATTCTCTTCCTAATAATAATAATTAGCATTTATGGGGGGCACTTGGTAAGTGCCAGATGCTGTTGAATGCACTTCACTTACATTAACACGTTGAAATCTGTCAGGAACTCTATGAAAGATAATCTTTTATAATCCTCATTTTATAATAAGGAATTTAAGGCAAAGAGAGGTCAAGTATTTTCTCCAAGATCATAGAACTACCAAGTAGTAGAGGTGGGATTTGAACCTAGTCTGTCTGACTCCAGAGTATATGCTTTTAACCATTATAGTGTATTTTTCTGGCCTAGGCATACACTGAAGAGACTGGAAAGTGAAGATGCACTATTTGTCAAGGTATTATATCCCTTTAACCTGGTGGGGGCAGGGAGGGTTTCTAAGGAGATCTGAATTTATAGAGTAGTCTTAGACTTTCTCTGTCTTCTAGGATCTCAATATCCTATCCCTCAAACAAATACACAAAGGACCAAAAAACCCAGATAAACTCTAGAGACAGTTTGCAGATTTAAATAAGTTTTCCTGGCCAGGTGTGGTGGCTCACGCCTGTAATCCCAGTACTTTGGGAGGCCAAGGCGGGCAGATCACAAGGTTGGGAGATCGAGACCATCCTAGTCTAACTCGGTCAAACCCCGTCTCTACTAAAAATACAAAAAATTAGCCAGGCGTGGTGGCGGGCGCCTGTGGTCTCAGCTACTCGGGAGGCTGAGGCAGGAGAATGGCGTGAACCTGGGAGGCGGAGCTTGCAGTGAGCCGAAATTGCGCCATTGCACTCCAGCCTGGGCGACAGAGTGAGACTCTGTCTCAAAAAAAAAAAAAGTAAGTTTTCCTAATTAGGAACCACTTCTAGCACAGCTCTTAACAATATAGGTACAAGAGGTGGCCGCAGGGTTCACACCGGGAAGACCAGTAGCTCTGAGGTAATTTTGGCAATTGTGAAGGAGGTCCATTGCACTCAGCAGCAGTAAATGACAGAGAAAAATGTCAACCTGAAGGGGTGTACCATGTTGCCTAAGGTGTGGGATTGAATTTATAAAATTGCGAGCATTCAAGAATGTTGCATAAGGACTCCATTTGCTTCTGTTTGCAAATTCATTCAGGAAGGGCTTTAAAATTTATGTTATGAGAAAATACAACATAGTTCCTCCTCTTACGGTTTACTCCCCCTCTTCTCCCATCCCTTTTTCTTCCCACCACCAATACCACCATGCATTTTTAAAGTCCTTTAAAGTTTTCAAAGTGCTTTCATATACATACTTCATTCTTTATGTCAGGTCAGGGCAAAATTTTATTGCATTTGGCCAAAGGCCATTTTGAAATTTTGAGAGAAAAAAGGAGATACGATGTGATCTTTGAAATAAAGGGATTATAACAGAGCAAAGTTAAAAAGGATTTATGAGTAAAAAAAAAAAGTAAAAAAATATATAAATCAAATTTAAGAGTTGAACTGGAAAAGGACTGACTGACCAAATACTTCACATATTTTGCAAAACAGTTGGGATTTAGACAAAAACAACTGGAAGAGATACACAAATTATTTTAAAATGACATTTATCCAGCTTTGATTTTAAAATGCTAATACATGCTCATCACAGAAAAATTGAAGGATGTGAAAGTCAAAAGTTGAAAATATAAACATCCATAATATAAGTATACATTCAAAAACATGATTATGTTTAGAGTTACAATCCTCTAGTCTTATCTTAAACACACACACACACACACACACACACACACACCACACGCATGCACAACAGAGTTGTAAATTGCTTTATGCTGCACTCAGATATGCAGAAAATAAATGCTGCCCTATAATTTATAAAAACTGTAACCTGGCCCACGCACCACCACTTTACTGAACTGCAAAAACAACTTATTCTCCTTTGGCAACATTTTAGTCTCTTCTGCTTTGTAAGTCTTCTTTCACTTTAACGTTCAGTCTATTCAAAGTTATGATGGTTTACAGAGGCATCTTTCAAAGATTTAGTCTCTAGGAAAATGCTTAGTGGTTCAGATTGCTCTCCTAGCCTACTTTTCCTTTTCTCAAGATGGTGCCCTGCTGCCTGAGAGATAGGGCTGTAGCTACCAGAGACTTAAACTTAGAGTGGATTACAAAAAGACTAAAAAAGTCCACACTTCTGTGATGACTAATGCCAAAAAAACTCCCTTCCTCCAGAGTGCACCTTGTGGGGCACATTTTTGTGAGCACAACCTGCCCAACCCAAAGCCACATCTCTTGTTCTGTCTCCATGAGGGAAGAAGAGGATGCTTAGGTCCATGCCCTGCCTCTGACCCTGGGGTTTCTCTGTAGCAAGGTCTCTCCTCTGCCTGGCTGTTCTTTGCTCCACAGGCATTAACAGTAGGTTTGACTGGGGACCTGCTGGCTCACTGTGTGATCAGTACTCTCAGATAATACCCAGATGCCTCTGACTCATCTCAGTTTTTGCTGATGTGTTTTGTGTCTCTGCCATGTAGTGGCAGACAATCTTTAACAGTCCTCCCAGAGTGTTTGCTGAGGAGGCCCTTTGCCATTTATCATAGGGGGCTGGTCCCCTGCCAAACCCACGACACTTAACTCAGCCTCTCCTAAGTCCTCTCTTTGAGGGTTATAAAGAAATTTCCTAATCTTGCCCATGCCACTTGGGAAGTGAGGTCAATCTACAGAATATAAATTCTGCACCTTCCTCTTCCTAGCTGGGTGGCATCGCTGGGTTCGTTTTATGTGACTATCCCACATTGTGTATCTGTGAAGATCATTTCAACTCCTGCCAGAATGAGAGCTGTTAAATTAATGGAGGATCAAAGGAACAATGGAAGAGATTTTAAGAAACTTTTCTAAAATGTATAATGTGTATTTTGTATCTTGTCCCAAGTTCACACTTTTTCTTTATGAAGAACTCGAGCCTCTGTAGAAGTGTTTTAGTGCTGCTGCACCTCTTCAGTCCAGAAAAATTTTCAAGAGAATTATATGGGCCGGGCAAGGTGGCTCACGCTTGTAATCCCAGCACTTTGGGAGGCCGAGGCGGGCGGATCACGAGGTCAGGAGATCGAGACCATGGCGAAACCCTGTCTCTACTAAAAAAATACAAAAAATTAGCCCGGCGTGGTGGCGGGCGCCTGTAGTCCCAGCTACTCGGAGAGGCTGAGGCAGGAGAATGGCGTGAACCCGGGAGGCGGAGCTTGCAGTGAGCCGAGATTGCGCCACTGCACTCCAGCCTGGGCGACAGAGTGAGACGCCGTCTCAAAAACAAAACAAAACAAAAAAACAGAAAAAACAAAAACAGAGAATTATATGGCTCAGTGATTTTGGTGCTTACTAACTTTATAATTGCTATCTAGAACAACCTTTAGTGAAAATCAACAGGTGGATATACGGAACCAATTTTAGAGATGATTTCTGTAGCTGATGGAAAGTTTATGTCACCACTGAAATTCACATTTATTTATTTAAAATAATAAGTTCTCCTAACACTTTTACAAAGGAGACTGAACAATACCATGCAAAGTGAAACAGCAGAATCTTCAACATTGAGAAGATAAGAGGTTTTCCTCCAGTTAATTAAAGGAGCAAGAGTTATGGTACTTTATAGCCATTTAATTATGTCATTAAGGTAAGGTAAGAGTTGGCTAGCAAGGATGAGGATAGGGTGGGAGAGACCACTACAGGCCACTGTATAGAGTTCGACCTTTCAAGGCTTTGCCAATGCTTAGACTGTGACTCTGCATTTTTGAAATTTTGCAACTGGATTGACACATTTGTTGTAAAGATACTTAACCATTTCATTAAAATGACATCAATATATATTTTTCTAAGGGAATTTTAATTTTTTTCTCATTAGAAGTGCTAAATACAGCTTGTCTCTGAAGGTTAAAAGCTTAAAAAAAAGTCTTCTCAGTGTGGTTGGCAGCATGGTTAGGCATGCTTCTGGACACGCATGTCTGTTAACTTGTTTCTCTCTCAGTTTCTCAGGTGGCAAGCAGAAAAAGATAGTAACACCTTTGTAATACTAATCCTAGCTGCTATGTATAGACTTATTTATTTGGTCCTGTGTACTAGGGCTTTTATTTTCTTTCACTTAATCCCCACAGCAAACCTATGAGGTAGGCATTATTATGCCTGTTTTACAGGGAGTGATGCAAACTGAGCCATACAGTGGAGTGGCATTCTAACCCATCTTTCTTTTTTTTTTTTTTTTTTTTTGGAGACAGAGTCTTGCTTTGTTGCTTTGTCACCCAGGCTGGAGTGCAGTGGTACAATCTCGGCTCACTGCAATCTCCACCTCCTAGTTTCAAGTGATTCTCCTGCCTTAGCCTCCTGAGTAGCTGGGATTACAGGCGCATGCCACCACGCCCAGCTAATTTTTGTATTTTTAAAGACAGGGTTTCACCATGTTGGTCAGGCTGGTCTCGAATACCTGACCTCGTGATCTGCCCACCTCGGCCTCCGAAAGTGCTGGGATTACAGGCGTGAGCCACTGCACCCGGCCCTCTAATCCATCATTTATCACTAAAAGACCACCATCTTGTCCGCTCTGGTGAGCTACCTCTCTTCCCTATCCTACCAAATTTGCTTTAAAGATCAAATACAACCATGTATGTAACGATACAAGTTACTTTCAACTAGGCAATTTCTATTTAAGGTATTTTTCTCCTCCCTATTTATTTTCACTTACATTTTGTTTTCTTGCACACAAAAAAACCAAAGATGACTAAAAAGACCCAAAGGAAGAGAGTAGAAAATAACAATTATGAAGTGTGGTGATGATTTAAAATACTAAAAATAAGAGGATATCATCATGGCATCTATCTATGTGTACCTTTCTTTGATTTGTCTTTGGCTTCAGTCAGAAGAATCATAAAATTATTTATAGTTTGTCTGTTAGAATTTGTGGTTGGGAGGGAATTATCTATGACTTTTTATAATTTATATCTCAATTAATTTAAAAAATAGTAGAGTTCCTATTAATGTGTCCCTTGAAAGAAAAGTTGTCTAGATCATATGCTCTCCTACTAAAATTGTCTTTTTCACAAAGGACATATACGTACATGAGAAACAAGATCCTTTTAGGAAATATTAGAATAAGATTTTCAATTAGAAAGTTGCATCTGCATAGGCCTCCTGGACAGTAAGAGGAATAACTGGAGTGGAATAATAAAGAGAGAATGAAAATTTTAACAAAAGAAGTGAAAGATCTCTGCAAAGAAAGCTATAAAACACTGATGAAAAAAATTAAAGAGGACATAAAAATGAAAAAATATCCTATATTCATGGATTGGAAGAACTAATATTGTTAAAATGCCCATACTACCTAAAGCAATCTACAGATTCAATGCAATCTCTATCAAAATACCAATAACATTCTTCACAGAAATAGAAAAGAATCATAAAATTAATATAGAACCATAAAAGACCTTGATTAGACAAGGTAATCTTGAACAAAAAGAATAAAGCTAGAGACATCACAGTACCTGACTTATAAACATACCACAAAGTGGTAGTAATCAAAACAGCATGATACTGGCATAAAAGCAGTCACATGGACCAATGGAAAAGAACAGAGAACCCAGAAATGAATCCATGCATTTACAGCCAACTCATTTTTGACAAAGGCACCAAGTACATACATTGGGTAAAGGAGAGACTCTTCAATAAATGGTGCCCCCAAAAACTGGATGAATATATGCAGAAGAATGAAACTAGATCATCTCAGCATATAAAAAATAAAATCAAAATGGATTAAAGACTTAAAGGTAAGACCTGAAACAATAAAACTACTAGAAGAAAATATTGGAGAATCTGAACAAAGATTTTTTGAGTAAAACTCAAAAGCACAGGCAACAAAAGCAAAATCAGAGAAAAGGGATCACATGAAGCTAAAAAACTTCGGCACAGTAAAGGAAACAATCAACAAAATGAACAGATAACCTACAGAATGGCAGAAAATATTTGCAAACTATCTATCCAATAACCAAAATACATAAGGAAATGAAACAACTCAGTACTAAGTAAACCAAATAATTCAATAAGCAAATGATCTGAATAGACATTTCTCAAAAGAAAACATACAAATGGCCAACAAGTATAGGAAAAAAAATGCTCAACATCACTAATCATCATGAACATGCAAATCAAAACCACAATGAGATCTCATCATAGTTAAAATGGTTATTATCAAAAAGACAGAAAATAACAGATGCTGGTCAGGATGCAGAGAAAAATGAACTCATGCACACTGTGGAGGGTAATGTAAATTACTACAACCATTAAGGATAACATTATGGAGGTTCCTTAGGAAACTGAAACTAGAATTACTACATGATCCAGAAATCCCACTTCTGGGTATATATCTAAAAGAAAGAAAATCAGTGTATTGAAGAGATATCTGAATTCCTATGTTTAATGCAGCACCTTCATAATAGCCAAGATAAAGAATCAACCTAAATGTCTATCAATAGATGAATGGATTTAAAAACTTGGCATGTATACATGATGAAACACTATTTAGTAATTTTTAAAAAATGAAATCCTGTCATGTGCAGCAACGTGAATGGAACTAGAGGACATTATGTGAAGTGAAATAAGCCAGACAGAGAAAGATAAATATCGCATGTTCTCACTCATATGTGGGAGCTAAAAAATTGATCTCATGGCAGTAGAGAGTAGAATGGTGATTACCAGAGGCTAGGAAGGGTAGAGGGGAGAGCAGGATGAAGAAAATTTGGTAAATGGGTACAAAAATACAGTTAGATAGAAGGAATAAGTTCTAGTGTTCAATAGCACAGTAGAGTGACTATAGTTAACAATAATTTATTGTATATTTCAAATGGATAGAAGAGAAGTTTTGGAACATTCCTGAAAGGAAAGATTATAGTTTGAAGTGATGGATATCCCAGTTACCCAGATTTGATCATTACACATTGTATGGATTTGTCAAAATATCACATGTACTACATCAACATATACAACGATTGTGTATCAATAAAAGGAAAGAAGGGAAAACAAATATCATTAAAAGACTAACTTGATATTTTATTGGTACAATTAAATTTCAATATGTATGAAAAGTTAAAAAGTATCAGGCAGCCGGGTGTGGTGGGTCACGCCTGTAAGCCTAGCACTTTGGGAAGCCGAGGCGGGTGGATGACTTGAGGTCAGGAGTTGGAGACCAGCCTGGCCAACATGGTGAAACACTGTCTCCACTAAAAACACAAAAATTAGCTGAGTGTGGTAGTGGATGTCAGTAATCCCAGATATTTGGGAGGCTGAGGCAGGAGAATTGCTTGAACCTGGGAGGTGGAGGTTGCAGTGAGCCAAGATTGTGCCACTTCTCTCCAGCCTGGGCCACAAGAGCGAAACTGTCTCAAACGAACAAACAAACAAACAACAACAACAACAAAAGTATCAGGCATAAAATAAATACATTTTTGGAATTTACACCTTGTTCACAAATTTAAATATTTTTCACCCATCTTAAAAAATGCGCTATACTAAGTCAGAAAACTTTTATTTATTTATTTATTTATTTATTTATTTATTTTTTTGAGATGGAGTCTTGCTCTGTCCCCCAGGCTGGAGTGCAGTGGCGCGATCTTGGCTCACTGCAAGCTCCGCCTCCCAGGTTCACGCCATTCTCCTGCCTCAGCCTCCCGAGTAGCTGGGACTACAGGCGCCCGCCAACACGCCCGGCTAATTTTTTGTATTTTTAGTAGAGACGGGGTTTCACGGTGTTAGCCAGGATGGTCTCGATCTCCTGACCTCGTGATCCGCCCACCTCGGCCTCCCAAAGTGCTGGGATTACAGGCTGGAGCCACCGCGCCCGGCCGAAAACTTTTAAATGGACCGCGTAAACTCTTGAACCATTGGCCTCAGAGCACCTTATCTTGTCTCGTCAGTCAACCCGCAAGAATTTTTTTTTTGAATGTTTGAAGTGCTCCAGAATCTAGTGATCTTTTCTCCCTTCACACCCTCACTATGTCAGACCAAATTCCACTCTGGTTTTTTTTTATTATTATTGTACAGTTTGGTCTTGTTTTTACATTTCAGACTTTCTTCATTTGCTTTTGCTTTTAAATCTCTCTTTACTGACTTCGAGTGCCTTTCCAAAAAAAAAAAAAAACCCACTACCAACAACAGGTACTTGCTTTCAACAAGTGTACAAACTGCTTCAATCAGTAGATTTTGCTTTTCTCTCCTTCCCAGAATAATTGCTGCTTAGTGTTTCCTTCTCATTTCATCAGTTTTCTTGAAACTATGGTAAGGTGTGCATACCATACTCCAGAAAAGAGTCTTTGGGGACTCAACAAACTCCTCTTTTTCCTTTTGCATTAGTAGTGGAGTGTATATCTGGTCAGCTTTGTAACTTTTTTTCAGGGATACACTGGTACAGGTATTTATTTTCATATGATGGACACACCTTTCCTATAAACATCAACAAAAACATGTTCAGGGTAATTTCTCTCACCTCATTATCCCTCCTCCATATACTTCAAATTCAATTTTTGTTGGCCCCTTGGTATCATTTGGATATTCTAGTTTTGTGTTCTTATGATGAAGTTTTAATTGTAGCACTTACTTTAAAACCACACAATCAGATTATTTGTCTTAATTTGTTCAATAGTCACCTTGGCAGAAGAACTGTCTTTTTCAAACATTATGTTCCCAGGATTTAGCATAATATGTAGTCCATAATAGAGGCTGGGTAATGGTAGATGGTAAATAAACTGTTCAGGTGAATTGCTGCATTAAATGAAGGATACAACATTTGGATTAAAGGAAAGAATTGCTAATGAAGAATAGGAAACTAAAATGGGTTGACTTAGAGAATACAAAAGGCTAAAACATGAGTTCTGTTAAGAGTATCTGTAGAATTCCTGCCTTTTCATCTGCGGAAAGATAACAGATTTCCCCATGTTCTCCAAGGCTGACCCCAAAGGCATAACTAAGCTCCTCCCAAGTCAGATAGTCTTCTGCTGAGCGAAGCCTTAGGCAAAAGCCTGCATTATTTGCTGGTATAATTTAATATCTTCCATATCCAATAGCCAAGAAGGGTATAAAAGCATCTATAAGGGGGTTTTCTCTGTCTGCTTGGAGCCCCCCTCCCTCTGTTTTTGTACGGGGAGATTTTTCCATCTTTCTTGCCTATTAAACTTTCTGCTCTTTCAAACCACAAAAAAGAAAAGAAAAGAAAAGAAAAAAAGCATCTATGAGCTCTGAAAGTCAATTTATTTCAACATACATTTATTGGGAGCCTATTCTGTGCTGGAACTGCAGATACAGAGATGACAGGATCACTATCCCAACAGTAATGCACTTTACTCAACCTGGTGCACTCACTATGCCAGTCAGTCCAGTAGTCTCTACACCAGATTATCTGTGACATCACCCCAGCATATCTTTAATGCTTTCTTGTAAATAACTTCAAATGGCTTATTTTCTTATAGGTATGTCATTCTTTTTTTGTTTTTTGTTGTTTTTCCATTCTTCTTTACCCACTATAAATTTAACTTTGTTTTCAATAAATGATACGCCCAGAGTTCTAATATATAGTTAATGTTTAATTGGTAGTTTCTTACTATATATTACATTTTTCCTTTTTAAAATACTTATTCAATGACTCTACACCAAGAATGTTTCTATCCACTGGAATACATAGATGAACAGAGTTTAAAAAGTTTCTTATTTATTTTTATTTATTTATTTATTTATTTATTTATTTTTGAGACAGGATATCACTCTTCTACCCAGGCTGGAGTGCAATGATGTGATCATGGCTCATTGCTCCCTTGATCTCCTGGGCTCAAGTGATCCTCCTACCTCAGCCTCCCGAGTAGCTGAGGCTACAGGTATGTGCCACTGCACCCAGCTAATTTTTTTTTTTTAATTTAGTTTTTGTAAATACGGGGTCTCACTGTGTTGCCCAGGCTAGTCTTGAACTCTTCCTTTTTAAAATAGAGCTTACAGTTACATTCGCATGAGGGGGCAAGCAATAAACAAACATAAATGGTTTCAATTAGCATTTATACTACAATAATGCTACAAAACAAACAACTCTAAATCTCTCAATTGCAACACCAAACATTCATCTCAATAACAGTTCTGTGGGTTAGCTAGAAGGGGACTGACCCTAGCAGAGTTTTGCTTATCTTGGCTCTAAACTGTCAGTTGGGATCAGATCTGCTCCTCTTGTTTCTTCAGTCTCCCTGGACCAGCTATCTGGAGCATGTTCTTGTGGGGAACTGTACGAGTGCAAGAAAACAAGCCAGATCATGACAACAAGTCTAAATCTCTGCTTCTGTCGCATTTACTAACATTTCTTTAACTCAGACAATTCACATGCCAAGCCCAATATGAGTGGATCAAGGGAGTATTTTTCACACATATTGGAAAAAACTGGAAGTTACATAGGAAAAAGGGTAATGTATAATTTTATAATAGAAAGAGAATGAAGATTAAAAGTATTAATAATAACTGCATCTTTCAATCACAGTTGACTCTCTTGTTCACAATTCATGTTCCTTCTGCATCTAAGACATATTAACTGCCATTCCAAGAAAAACCCACAAAGTTTCACCCAATTATGGCATTGAGTTCAAAGTCCAGGATCTCATGATCCATGTCGGGTCTGGATGGAACTTCTGTTGATCTGGACCTCTATGAACTGAAAAGATATGTTATCTGCCACCACACATCTAATGTCCCATGCTGGAATATAAACAGAACAAACAAACAGCTGCATTCAACAAGGGGACAATTGGGAGTATATATAGAAATTTTGAGCCGGGGGCGATGGCTCACGCCTGTAATCCCAGCACTTTGGGAGGCCGAGGCGGGCGGATCATGAGGTCAGGAGATCGAGACCATCCTGGCTAACATGGTGAAATCCCGTCTCTACTAATAATACAAAAAATTAGCTGGGTGTGGTGGCGGGCACCTGTAGTCCCAGCTACTCGGGAGGCTGAGGCAGGAGAATGGCATGAACCCAGGAGGCAGAGCTTGCAGTGAGCCAGGATTGTGCCACTGCACTCCGGCCTGGGCAACAGAGCAAGACTCTGTCTCAAAAAAAAAAAAAAAAGAAATTTTGAAACTCTGCTGAACAAATTTTGCCAGGGTCTCCTACAAAGATGTTGGCATATATTTTGGTTAAGCCCTGTTTCTGTACTGGGGAGTTTATCCCCAGTCTACTGTTGTACATGAGTCTTTGTTCTTGTCTTAGAACTCCTTCCTTTTTCATTTTTGGCTTTCTGATGAGTAGAGGAGAATATGCCCTCTTGGTAGCTGAGCAGATTTCTCAGCCTGCTTCCTGTCTGTAAAATCTTGGGGTCTCAGAGATTCTTACATATTTCCAACAGACATAATTTTTAACAATCCAGGCTGGTGGTAATCTTGCCAATACAGCTCTCTCAAAAACTCTGTGAACTTTCTGTTTGCTTCCAGTCAACTATAATATGCCAAATGCCTCAACCATAATTCTTTTAGAGACAGGTTCTTTTCTAGCTATAAGTAGGTAATTTGCATGTATTAGGCATCTGTGAGATGCACCCTCAGTCTCTTTAATCTTTTCAGGAGTCTTTTTCTATCTTTTTTTTTTTTTTTTTTTGAGATGGAGTCTCACTCTGTCGGCCAGGCTAGAGTGCAGTGGCACGATCTTGGCTCACTGCAACTTCCACCTCCCAGGTTCAAGCAATTCTCCTGCCTCAGCCTCCCGAGTAGCTGGGACTGCAGGCGCACGCCACCACTCCTGGCTAATTTTTTGTATTTTAGTGGAGACAGGATTTCACCATGTTGTCCAGGCTGGTCTCGAAATCCTGAGCTCAGTCAATCCGCCTGCCTTGGCCTCCCAGAGTGCTGGGATTACAGGTGTGAGCCACCACGCTCCGCCCTTTTTTCAGGAATCTCACCAAGGGGTGTGACAACTATTTTCTTGATTTTATCTTTATCTTATGGCGATGTTCTAATGGCAATGTTCTCTATAGAGAGAAATTGTTTAATTTTCAAACTGATAATTTCCAGAATTTAGGAGTTCTCTCAGTTTCACTCAATCTTATTTGCAAGTCAGTCAATTCTTTTCTAAGCTTATATTTTTCTTGTAGTAACTTATTACATGCAGACAACAACTGCCAATTCATACTATAAATATTTTGCCCCCAAAACTTCCCAGCTCAAAGCTACGAGTAAATTTAGTACACTTTCTGCCTTCCAGATTATTGTAGTCAACAGTTTTATCAAATGTTTTGGTATTGCATAATATGGGTTTTCATTTTTCTAGCTTTCTATTACTTTTTAAATAATAGTTTCTTCTCTTCTTACCATGTGATCCCAAACTAATGACACATTTTAATATTTTTTGATAGCAGAAGCCCATTTTTGGTAGCGTTTCTATGTTAACTAGCAATTGCCACAAGTATAATATATAACAAACCTCACACCCAAATCCAAAACTCAGTGGCATAAGCAAGTATTTATTTCCTTGCTAATGGTTTCATGGGTTGGCTGAAACAGCACTACTTTAGGTCATAGGGAGACTTGGCTCCAAGTCTCAGATTAGGTTCAGATTTGTCCTAAGAGTCTCCTCACTCTTCTTCAAAAACTGACTACCTAGGGTCTATTTCTCTAATAGGGAAAGGCAGAAGCACCAGAATCCAAGCAAGACACATGGCATATTTGAAGCCTATTCTCATGATGACTACCAACATTTAATTAACCAATGCAAGTCACATGACTAAGCCTAATTGCAATGAGGTAGGAATATTTTCTACTCACAGTGACATATCAAATGATATGTATATTATAGCATGAAAGAGTCAAGAATTAAGAAGAGTTCAATCTAGCATATATACAAACAAGAAAACATCAGCTAGTATAAATTCTGTGAGGAAAATAAAGCAGGTTTAGAGAATGCTTGGAAAACCACTAAGAATAGTTTGTTGAGATGACATTTTAACTGAGGTTGAATGTATTCTACGCAGAGGAAACAGACAATGAAAAGACCTAGATGCAGAGATAAGCTCAGGGTGATGGAAGAACTGAAATAAAACCACAGAGAGGATGGTAGGAGATGAAACCAGTGAGGAAGTAGAGGCCAAATTATTTAGACCTTTTATTATCACTGTTATGTGCAATATTATATAAGTGGTCATTTCAGAGGATTATTTACCAAATGCTGAAGAAATAAAAAAGATTTTTGTGAGTCCTAATGGTTGTCATGATAGCCCATGAATAGGGTAGCTGAATTCAACCACTCTGGAAAGTTTTATAATGGTCGAGTTTTGTAATTGACTCAATAATTTACCTTTTCACTGGTTCTTTTTGGAGTGTTGGCCTGCTAAGTTGTTTCAATGGAACACCTGAAAATACTAAGAATTCTTGACTAGAGAGTTGCCAGCTGAAATACTGAAGAGATAAATTGGTAGCCTCTGAAACTGCTCAGCTTCTTAACAATTCCAGGTATTTCTTTTTCCCTGGGCTTCTCAGAGCTAAATGGAAATATAAAGGAGTTGGAGCCCCCCTTCTCCCTCTTAGTTTCACTCAGGAGAATTCTCTTATTCTCTACTCCCAAGAAGGTTCTCTAGGTATGAAACAGTAACAGTTCTGGTTGTTGGTGGTATCATTTCCTAGGGAAGTTTTTGTACTGGTCCTTTGGATATGGTGTCAACTCTGGGTATAAAACTCAGAGGTCCATCCCATGCCCTTGGGAACTTCAGGATTAATAGGAGATGCAGAATATATTTAAATGGGACATACTCATCACCATAAATAGTGTGGTCACATGGAAAGAGAGTTGTACAAATCTCAAAATTTTACTGAATTAGAAACACAAATGCTCTAAACACTAAAATGCCTTAAAATAAGAGGTCATGAGCACTTTCTAGAAATGACTTTTGATCTTTGTTCAATGTGAAAAATTTTGTTTAAAATTGGCATTTAATTAGCCAGATTTTCTTTTGTCCTCATCTTTCTGTAGATTTATGGAAAAGAGAACTAATCTATTTTCAAAAACATGAAAAAAAGAAAACCTAAACCAGCAACACAGAGAAACCGTGGCTTTCCCTGGGTCGCCATAACACCTCTACAGGTGTGCCCTTGACTTCTATTAAGAATCACCAGCTAAACAGGTGAAATACACAGCTGTACATTTACACTGCAGCATCTTTTAGCAAGCAAGGGGCTGTGTCTAGATGAATCAGAATATGCTGGCTGGTGGAGCTCAGACACAATAATGTGTTTTTTTCAGGAAAAATAAGTGTGACAGTGTTTATTTCACACACAATTGTTTGTCAGAGGACTTCAAAGGGGTGGGCAGATATCAGTTAAGCATTGCCATCTGTCCCATAGGTTGTGCTTCTTCTTTTCAGGTGGGACTCTGAGGTCATTAGCACTGGGGTGGCTTATCCTCTGTTCAGCTCCTGTGCCACAATGTAAGACAGGAGTCCTGCCAGGAGGAGGACTTGGGTCCTGGCTCCTAACCACCCCCGTTGGACTCCAGCTGCCAGTGCCGCCCAAATAAGAGAGCATGCTGCCTGGCTTTAAGAAAGCTTGCAGCCCCTGAGAGTGGCAGGTTAAAAACCTATAGGGTGGTTCAATCAAAGGCAATGCCTTGCTCCGTCCTGTGCTGCTATTGTACATTGGAACACATGCTGCTAGGAGACAAAGAGGACACGCGTTTATTTTCAAGCGTAGGACTTTGGAACCACTTGGGAAGAATATTCTTGATTGAGAACCAAAACATTCCATGATGCTTAACAAACCTGCAAATTGAAAAATCAGCTTCGGCCTGTGCAGCCAGGAGGCAGGAAAAGGACCTATACCCTGAAAAAAAAAATCAAAATATTCCTTAAATGATATTTGTGTGCATTTACAAAATTGCCGCTTTCTGAATCAAAGTCTCAAGCTGTTTTCATCTGAGAACATATGTTGTGCCGTTAGACAATATCTCAGCCTGCCGCCATCCATGACATACCCTGCCACATTGCATAATGGACAGTCCCTTGAAAAAGGAGCCGCAGCTCAGTCAATGCCCCTGTAATAATATTTTAAAATAAATGATATGCATCATTAAATCACTGAGGATGACTAACTCAATTTTAGAAAACCCACAACTCCAGCAATCATAGTTACAGCTCTGATTTGAATATTTTCACTTTCACCTGAGCAGCCAGTGGGAGCCAGTCAAGCAGATTGGGCATCCAGGCAGAGGAAGGCTGTGTCTCCAAGGAGCAGGAGGGAACCTGTGATTATGTAGTTACAGTAACGTCGGCTCATGCCTCGTGTCCGCCTGGGCTTTTTAGGCTTTTCCTTCCTCCCTTCTTGGCTCCTTATTTACATATCACAGGCATCCTCTTTGTAAAGTTATTTTAAATAATGTATTAGATTGATCTTTTCAAAATTCTGCCATGGCTAAATGTCATAAGGAAAAAAAAATAAGTCTTCGAAACTTATTTAAAGGTTTCTACTGGAGTAGGCCAGTTACCTGCTTCACTGCTGATATTCTAAAAATACCTCCATGTCCATACTATTATCCATTCTTCACGTCCAATTGCTCTGTTATGGTAATAGTCAGAAGCACACCATGCAGTAATTACTTACAGCTGACTGAAGAAAAGAATATTCAACTCCCCCACTGTTCCACTAGAAGGTCTTTATGCACTATTAACTCATTCCTGTTTATTAATACTCTACTGGTAATTCAGACTGCTGCCTCTTAGGTTTGTAATAGGAGGACTATTAAACAGCAATTACTGACCATATGGGTTGGCGAATATTTGTTGTTTTTTGGTGGGCTTCCCCCCCCCTTCCAACTTGTTTTTTAAGAAGCCATATTACAACATAGTAAAAGTATCATCACATCTGCATGAGATTAACAAGCTTGGCAGGATTTCTCCCTTAGAAAATGTGTATTTATTCCCAGATTATCATTACTAGCTTAAGAAAAAGAGAACGTGGGAGAAACAGGAAAATGTGGAAGATTGTTCTCTTGTGGGAAGGCCCCTACTTTGGAAGATATTTTGGATCTTATGTTTCTTAAGTCACTCTGTGGGATGTTTTCTTTTACTGACTTTGAAAGGACACTGACCCACTCTCAAACACCATCAGCTTCTCAAAGCATGCATAGTTATTGAGGAATCCAAGTCAAATACCACTCTCCCTTTCAAGTTCCCAAAGCGTTTGAAAGGGATCACTGTAAAATTGATAATTTAGTAAATTTATCTCCCAAAGAGCAGGTTTATGAACCCTGAGAGGTGACGAAGTGTTCCCCCTGGGAGAGGGATGGCATGAGTAATGAGTTCAAGTGAGGCAAGCAGGTGGTAAACAATGATTATGGTAATAATAATGTGTGCCTCTCTCATAGGTAGTGAACACTGAGCATGTTGCAAGCATTAAACACATTTAAATGGAGATGCATCTTTAAGATAAATAGGAGCCCAGGAGCTAATTTTCATTGGAAATTGAAGAGTTGAGATCCAGGACAGAGAAGTCACTTGACCAGCAACCTCCACTAACATGATGGCAGTGGCTAGGTGTCTAGGCTCTTTGACATAGTAAGCTTTTGCTCCAAGGCAGCCAGTCTCCTTAGGGCCCCTTGTGCTTATCTTCTGATTTTTCCCCTTTCCCTATAAGGAGCCATTTTCTCTTTATGTCCAAATCTTTCTAGCCCTTCAATAAACAGATCAAATCCCACCCCTGACCCCAAAACTCCAGCTCGCTTTGATCTTGCCCTTTTCAAACTGCCAAGCAGATGTAGTGTCAGTACCACACCTTTGGCAGGTGGTTGTAGCTAATTTAGCACTCTTCCTTTGTTACCTGCTCGTGTTGTGTGTGGAAGTTTTTTTTTCTCCTCGATACACTCTAAATCCTTGAAGACAGGGACCATATCTTTTAAACTTTTCTTCTATTTATCTCTGTACCTAGCTCAGTATTGGACATTCAATTAGTGCTAAATAGAGATTGGAAGAATTCAATGGAAATATGTAGAGCAGGGGAAAGGACATTAACCCCTACATTTTCTTACTCTGTAAAGTTGTAGGAACTGGAGTTTCTGAATTAAGTACGGAAAAGCAACAACAAATAATAATAACAACAACGAAAACAAAATGACAAACATCAGCTCAAACCTAGCAGTACCAAGCTAATGTGTAGCCTATATTTGATGTTCAGTGAATATTTGTTGAGTCAGATCCTCACACCATCCCAGAACTTTTTCACAGTGGGTCTAGGCCATAGGGAAAATTGCAAAAAATGTATTTCATCCATATCTTTCTGATTGGATCTAGAATCCTGGATTGCCTATGGCCTACAAAGCCCTCAAAGTGGGGAGAATGATTCCTCTAAGAATCTGTGTGGTAGGTAGCTTCAATAATGCAGGCTGATCCCAGTAACACAGGCTGATCCAGACAAGATCAGAACTGCTTGATAGGATCTGAAAGGCACCAGAATGGTTTTCCTATTCTCTAATATCTCACAGAGAGAAGGAGCCAGCAAGCACCTGAGATTAATTACTCTGGTGGATTTCAAATATTTTGTTTTGTTGCTATTGTTTTCACAGTAGGACTGTTTTTTTCCCAGTTAAGCATTATGCAGAATCCTGGTGTATACAGCGGATTAAAACAGAACAGCTCAGGTTGAAGTTGGGTTGGGAGGCATGAATTCCTAACCTGATAACTTAGCTGATAAAGCCAAGAGGCACTTCTGGGAGACCCCAGGGTTTTTGAGGACACTATATGGCAAGTATTTTTCCAGTCCAACCTTTTTTGGATATAAATGTGTAGATTGAATGCAGAATCTCAAATCCACACAGCTAACAGCAGAATGGTCCTGGAATCCAATCATTTTCCCCTAGCTTTATTGAGGTATAATTAACAAATAAAAATTGTATGCATTTAAATTACACATGAAAACATATTTAGATATACATTGTGAAATGATCACCACAATCAAGCGAATTAACATATTCATTGCCCCACATAGTTACCTTTTCTTTTGTAGTGAGAATACATAAGATTTTCTCTTAGCAAATTTCAAGTATACAATACATTATTATCAACTGTAGTCGCCATGCTGTGCATTAGATTCTCAGAACTTATTCATCTTAGAACTGAAAGTGTGTACCCTGTGACCAACATCTCACATTTCCCTCCACTCCCTGGCCCCTGACAACCATCCTTCTACTCTGTTTCCAGGAGTTTGACTTTTTGGATTCCATATGTAAGTGAACTCAGGTAGTATTTGTCTTTCTGTGTCTGGTTTATTTCATTTATCATAATATCCTCCAGTTTTATCCATGTTGAAACAAATGGCAAGATTGCCTTCCTTTTTAAGGCTGTATATATACACATATACATATATACACATATGTATATATACATACATACATCTGCATGAGATTAACAAGCTTGGCAGGATTTCTCCCTTAGAAATTTTACTCTTGGAAATATATACATTTACATATACATAGATATACACATATACATATATATACACACACACACCATACACACACACACATATATATGGCTGTATATATATGAAATATATATATTCTATTATACATATTTATAAAGTATATATACATATACACAGATTTTTTTAACATTCACTTGTCAATGAACACTTAAATTCTTTCCATATCTGAACTATTGTGAATAATCAGTTTTTTTGTTAATTAGCTAAGCTTTTATCTCTATTGCCTACCTGTGCTAGTAGATTAAGTCATTGTCACCAGAAGGCTACTGTTAATGGGTACATATGTGACATCACAGAACCAGGCTATTAAGCCTCTTATTTTAAATTAAAAGTTAATTATTTATATATTTTTTTTGAGACAGGGTCTTTCTCTGTCACCCAGACTGGAGTACAGTGGCACTATTATAGCTCACTGCACCCTCCATATCCCAGTCTCAAGCAATCCTCCTGCCTCAGCCCTCAAAGTAGCTGGGACTGCAGGTGCACACCACCATGCCTGGCTAATTTTTTTGACTTTAGTAGAGAGGAGGTCTTGCTATAATACCCAGGCTTGTCTTGAACTCTAGAGCTCAAGTGATCCTCCCTCCTCGGCCTCCCAATGTGCTTGGTCTCCTGATGTGCTGGGGTTGCAGGTGTGAGCCACCACTCCTGGCCTAGCCCTCCTCTTAACACAGAGCTGAGATGAGTTTATAGTCAGGTGAGTCAAGGTGTATTGAATGGGTGTCTTAGTCTCTTAGTTTTCTCAGCCTGCTATGACAAAATACCATAGACTGGATGGCTTAGACAATACATATTTATTTTTCACAGTTCTGGAGGCTGCAAAATCCAAGATCAAAGTGCCAGTGGATTCAGTTCTTGGTAAGGGTCCTCTTCCTGATTTGTAGATACAGTGTTCTTATTATGTCTTCATGTGATCTTTCCTTGGTGCATGCATTTGAAGAAAGAGAAAGAGAGAAAGAGGAGAGAGAGAAAGAGAGAGAGAGATTTTGTATCTCCTTCTTTTTATAAGGGTGTTAATCCAATCATGAAGACCCCACCTTCATAACCTAATTTAACCCTATTTCCTCCTAAATGCTCCATCTCTAAATATCACCACACTGGGGATTATGTTTTCAACATTTCAACATATTGAGGAATACAAATATTCAGTCCATAATAGTATACCCGTGATCCCCCAAATTAATGTCCTTCCTGCATACAAAATACATTTATTCCATCCAAATTGCCCTAGAACTCTTGATCCAGCATCAACTCTGAAGTCCAAAGTTTTATTTATATATTATCCAAATAAGATATAGATGAAACTAGAAATACATTTATCCTGAAGCAAAATTCCTTTCTGTCTGTGATCCTGTGAAACCATAAAAAATATGTGTTTCTAAAATACAATGATGGGACATGCATAGGACAGACATTTCCCTTCAAAGCGGAAGAAATCTGAACGAAGAAAGAATGATGGATCCTAAGTAAGTCCAAAACTTAGCAAGTCAAATTCCATGAAATCTTAAGGCTCAGTAATAATCCTCTTTAAAATGATTTCCTGCCTACTGGACCAACTGGAGCAGCAGTCCTGCCTTCCAGACTCATTGGGGTGGGTGGTTCTGCCAGGTGGGGTTTGTGAAAGTCATGATCCAAAATCTCTTGGTGGGCCCCCTTTTACTGCTCTAGGATGCTGCAATCTGGCTGTTGAAGTGAAGGCATTCGCCCTTCCTGCTTCTTTGAAAGCAAGGAAGCAGGTCTGATATTTCTGAATCACCTTCAGAGTCATGCTTCTATTTCCCTGAAGAATAATGTTGACAGCCAAATAGCTCTCTGGTCTAGTCCTGTAGGATGTAAAAAGTGTGAAAGCTTTCCTTCATTTAGTCTCATCTCTGTCCCCTTACATTCAAATTAGCATCGTTCCTGCTGGGGTGGCTGATTAGGTCCATGGTTCCTACCCATATTAATCCTCTTATCAAGTGGTTACTCCACCACATGCTTAGTGTTCTCTACAATATAGATGGGCTGAGAATTTTCTAATCTTTAAGTTCTGGTTTATCTTTGCTTAACAATTCCTTCTTCAATTTATTTCTGTCTTCTTGCATTTTACTATAAGTAGTCAGGAGGAACTGGGCCACTCCTTCGACACTTCTCTTGGAAATATTCTCAGCTAAATATCTAATTTCATTGCTTGGAAGTTCTACCTTCCTCAAAACTTTAGAACACAAATGCAGTTCAGCCAAGTATTATTTTTTTAAAAACAAAAGTTGCCTTCCTTCCAGTTTCCAATAACGTTTCTCATTTCTACCTAAGTTGTTCCAAACAACTTGAATGCCCTTTACCAAAATGGCCATTATTGTCCATATTTATGCCAACATTCCATTCCTAATTATTTAGATATCCCCCAAGAAGATAGACGCGCTCTCTGCAGCTCTCCTCTTTTCTTTCTAAGTCTCATTAGAATCATCCCTAACTGCCCTTTATGGGAATCTTAGCTTTTTCTAGCTTGCATCTTAAAACTCTTTCAGTCTCTACCCATTACCCAGTTTCAAAGCCATTTCCACATTTCTAGGTATTTGTTATAGCAGCACCCCACTTTTTTGGTACCAGTTACTATCTTAGTCTTTCTGTACTGTTATAACAAAATACCATAAATTGAGTGAGTTAAACAACAGACACGTATTTCTCACAGTTCTGGAGGCTGAAAAGCCCAAGATCAAGGTGCCAGTGCATTTGGTTCTTAGTGAGAGTCTATTCCTGACTTGCAGATGCCATCTCTTCTTATGTCCTCATGTGGCCTTTCTTTGGAGCCTTCCTGTGGAGGGAGAGAGAAAGAGAGAAATAGAAAGAGATTGTGTATATCTTCTTTTTATAGGGTATTAAGCTCATTATAAGAGCCCCACCCTCTTGACCTTGTCTAAACTTAATTACCTCCCAAAGCCCCTGCTTTCAAATACCATCACATTGAGGATTAGGGCTTCAACATATGAATTTTAGGGTTCTACAAACATTTAGTTAATAGCACATTGTATGAACAAAAGCTTCATACGGAGGCTTTCCACTTAAAGGAGGGATTTCCACTTAAAGGAGGGATATCGACTTAAAGGAGGGAATATCTACTTAAGGATCTTAAATTTCAAAGCAAATATGGGGTGATTGTGGTTCATTTTCAGCTTGGCCACTTCTCCATTTGTGTGGTTGGTGTCCCTTCACTAGTTTTAGCTCAACTTGGGTGTCCTGTGCTTGCCTGGTCCTGGATCACACATTTATACCAATTTCTATATTGTCTTAGTTGAGGGAAACAACTACAAAGACTTCCTTATGGTGCTGGAAATTAAACTTCTTCTATACACAGCATAATATAGATTATGCTATAATCTATATGTGAATAGTCAATGTGCAGAGAATAGCATTAAAATATTATTTTGAAGAAAATGGTCATATTGCAGATTGTCTTTTAATTATCTCACCAATAGTGGTAGCAGGAGGTAGTGAAGAATATGGTATAGGGACTGAAGGAATCTCTATTCTAGACTAGAGCTTTTTGCCAATTAGCTGTGCATCTTAGGGCATATTATTTAACCTTTCTATACTCTCACTGTTTTGTCTCCAAAATAAGGCCCTGTGGCCCAGATTTGCTTCTGAAATATGTTTGACTTCACTGAACCATCAAAAACTTGAATGCCCTCTATTCAGTACTTCTGAGTTAAATTGTATTAAAGCAAAACAAATGACTATAAATAGCCATATTATGAATAGAATGCTCATATATGCCAAGAAATATAAATTAGGCTGCGTGACAAAAACATTTATTTCTGGTATCAGTGAAAACTTGAGATAATTCAGTAAAGATGGTATTAAGCCATGTAAATATCATCCAACTGTGATTTGGAACTGTGGAACTTTCCCCATGGGTGAGAACATCTGGGCAGTCTGTAGGCTTGATTTCAGAGATTCACTTATTCAATACATACTTGCTTTGTTCCTTCCATATTTCATTATTCAATTAATAAACATATACTGAGTTGATGCCATTGATTCATTCAATAAATATGTTATTCAATGTATTTTTAAAGAGCAATCTGCTGCATACGTAACACTTTTCATTGTTGATATCAGTGAAAAGATGAGTTCTTGATGGTGAAGAACTAATAATATCATTTGGGAGAGAAAATGTATTTGTTAAAAAGATAAATAACTTTATGTTATAATGCATGATACAGGTCCGAGAGAGATAAAGACTGTAAGGGTTGGAAGTAGGGGGTGGAGAGTGAGCATGTCGGCTGGGTGAACAGGAAGGGTTTAGAAGCCTCTTAGGCTGTGCCTTGACACAGAATAATATTAGCACAGGTGGAGAGGATGAGAGAGGTCACTTTACATAGGGAAACAGTATGTGTTAAAGCAGTGAACTGGATAACATTAAGAGGTGTATGAATTTAGCAAAAATCCAGGTCCATGTGCAGAGAAGGGCTTATATGAGAGACTAGTGTTGGTGGGGGAAGTGACATGAAAGAATCTTCCATTTTGGAGACGTTTTCAAAGTCAGGTGAAGAATTTTGATTCCTTCCTTCCTTCTTCCGTCTTTTCTTCCTTCATTTCTTTCTTTCTTCTTTCTTTCTTTCTTTCTTCTTTCTCTTTCTTTCTTTTTCTTTCTCCTTTCTTTTCTTTCTTTCTTCTTTCTTTCTCTTTCTTTTTCTTTCTCCTTTCTTTTTCTTTCTTTCTTTCCTTCTTTCCTTTCTTTCTTTTTCTTCTCTTTCTCTCCTTTCTTTCTTTTCTCTTTCTCACTTTCTTTCTTTGTGTAATATGTTTTGCTCAATGGAAATGTTTTTATTAATGAAGTCACAGAGGAGTCCTAGAGACCATAGAAAGGAAAAAAAAAAAAAAAACTGCAGGAAAAGCTACTAGGGTAACAAGTGAGAATGGGAGTGGTTATAAAATATCAGAAAACATGATTGAGGTGGCAGAGCTTGGAAGACCTATGATGAAGGTAGGGTTCCTGACGAACTTGATAAGTTAGGTTGGCCAAAGATGAACTGCGCACATGGAAATTTCTCCAAGTCATCCATCCCAAGTCAGGCACAGTATACAACAGACTTTATCTGTCTGAAGGCATTTTCTAGTATTACTTGAAAGTTTTCTCTTTACCATTTGAGGGTTCCACCATACAGGAACATTCTCATACACATTTGCCTAGTTATATGCTGATTAATTGACAAATAAATTCCTTTTCAATTTAGACAACTTACTTTAATGCTTTGTCTGTTGCTGTTTTATTGATGACAAAAGTGGTAGGTCCAGAATGATCCCTCAGAGCCAGAATGCAATGCCCTACAGTTCCTGAAATGTCAATGGCATCATAAGAGAGATATGTTCAGCCTCTGCTCACTGAAAAGTGCTACCCCGTGCTCAGGCCTAAATTTCCAGGCATGTAGTATTAGGTTGCTAAAACACACAGATGTTAACTTGTGGAGAAGAGTGAATTCTAGGGCCCTTGAAAAAGTTGCTGACCCAAGATTGAAATTGAAAGGTAGCAGACAAAGTGGGTTTTATTTCCCTGTACTGGTAGAAAACTTGTACATCACTTACTTTTATGGACTGAATTTCATCTCCTCAAAGTCCATGTGTTGAAGTCCTAACCCGCTATACCTCAAAATGTGACTGTATTTGGAGATAGAGTCTTTAACGAGATAAAATGAAGTCACTAGGGTGGGTCCTAATCCAATATGACCAGTGTCCTTAAAAGAAGAGAAAATCAGGACACAGATAAATGCAGGGAGAGAGGACCTTTCGAAGGCATAGAGAGAAGATAACTATCTATAAGTCAAGGAGAGTTTCCTGGGATAGATCTTTACCACATGGACCTCAGAACAAACCAACCCTTCCAACAACTTGATCTTGGCCTTCTAGACTGCAGAACTGTGAGAAAATAAATTTGTGTTGCTTAAGCCCTTCAGTGGATGATACTTTGTTATGGCAGCTCTAGAAAATTAATACACTTACCCTTTAGGGTTTTGGATGCCTCACACATTAATGGCAAATAATAGGTTATATTTACAGTATCTATCAGCCATTGCCACAAAAATGATGTGCATGAGGTGGCTGGGACAGCCATATGCATTCTGAGGCCTAAGCTGAAGGGAGAGTGACTATCTGGGGAATATTCTTCTCATGGCAATGGTAGAAGTGCAAGATAGCAGGCCAGTTCCACAAGCATATTTCAGCTCTGCTCTCCAACATTCCTGTATTGTCCCATTGACCAAAGAAAGTCCTATGGCCAAGCCAGGGTAGACACGTAAATGTATAAGATAAGAGAATGAAGAGTTGGAGAAAGTAATTCACTGTATGATACTTACCACAAAGAGGCAGGAGGCTGGATGTGATGGCCTTTTAAAGCCATTTTTCTCTAAGATAGTTCCATGACAATTACCCAGAGTCTAATTTTATTGAGAGCTTACTATGCAACAAACCCTGACCTAAGTGCTTTACAAGGTTATCCAACCACACAGATCTGTAGCTTATTATAAACAATATCCTGCTTGACTTAATCAAGTGTAAGATGATAAACCATGGTGTCACACATCAGATGGTAATTTACCATTTGCAGACACTTCAAGTACAGCTCCTGAGACTAAAAATGAATGTACATAGACATTCCATGCCAGGCAAAGCATGCACAAACCAGCTAACTCATTTGCAAATGGCATTGTGTTTGTTCTGACATTTTTCCTAACTCAAACTACAAGACACAACATAAACACAAAACTAAGGTCTTGCCTCCAAATAGACACTTGACTCACCTCTCAAGTTATAGCCGAAAGAAGTTTCAGAAGATACTGTCACAGCTAAGGCTATATAAGAATTCAGTGTCTTGTGACTCCAAGGCCTTGACACTGTTGTGAGAAGGCCTGGCAAATTAGAATGACCTATTCAATACCATTCCACAGTATCAACCCCTACACTACTAGTTTCTCCTTCTGGTTCTGGTCAGTGTCTAATTTTTGCTTAGTAAATGTAGACCAAATTATGCTAAGTGGTTTTTGAACAGGAATTGAGATTACAGATTATCATTGACTACTCTTTACAACTGATTTCCATTGCCTTAAATTTGAGCCTATTCCCTTAAAAAGAATGTGTAATCATTGCTATGTCTTAACTTTGAAGACAGAAAAGTAGAAATGGGTGTTCTTCTATTCCCCCTCCTCTAGAAATCCCATTGAATCTCATTCAGAAACAGAAGTTCAGGCATTATAATAGAGAACTCGGTGAAATGGCCTTTTCTAGAATAGCAAATGTCAGTGCTTCAAGGATGAATGGCATCAAGATGACAATATACATTCGATTATGGCATATAAATTAGATAACAAGTGTAAGAAATGCATTTACAACCCCCAAACCTGCTCTTATATATTTATAAGTAATGATGTTTTACCAAATAATACCCAAAATTGTTTTTAATATTAATCACTGTTCCTTTATACATTTTCAACTCTTTATATCTCTTGCCTATATTTAATCTCTATGATAAAGACAGTGGATTTGTTTTCATGTGATAGAAATAAATGGTAATCCAGTAACTGATGACATTTGGCATAGGTCAAATGACAATTCAGAGCTGGAGGAATGACTGGAACCTTCATCTTTGTAACAATCATTGAGATCCAGGGAGAGAGAGGAGCTGCCTCACAGTTCTTTACACATGTTGATTCATTCCAGTCTGGGCTGTTTACACTGTAAAATTTAGAAAGGCAATCTGTAAAATGGCCCTCAGGACCTTGGTAAAGATTTCTCAAAGACAGTCTGAGCTCCCCATTCAGTAGTGTTTCACAACACGTGCTCACTCCAACACCCAGGCATCATATTCAGAATTTTATTTGATCTTCCAATTTGGGGCAGTTTGACACCCTAGCAGAAGGTAGTTTAGTCACCTTTGTAAACGACTTCATGACGACTGTTCTCACAGTAAGTAGTTCCGCTGAGCAAAGAAAACAAATCGGTACAAAAACAATGCCAGAGCAGGTGTGCTAGCTGTTGGGGAAAAATCATTAGAGTGCCATTACTCAATCACTCTGTTTCTCTTATAATAATATATTATTTATTAAGAGCATTGTTTTTCTCCGTGTCATTTTTTATAAATTTCACATCTAACATTTATTTTTTCCTTCAGATGTGCCACAGCAGAAGCAAGTTGTGTTGGCAGTAGGTAAGACAGAGAAATTTTAATCCTGTTTTCAATAAACCATCCTAAACTTATTTACAAACCAATATAATTTGAAGCAAGACACTTCTGATATTTTTGTCTTTTGTTTGGGTTTCTCACATGCAAAATGATACATTTTAGAGATCAGAGAAAATTAAAACAAAACGAAAACAAAACTATTTCTCATGTCTGCCAATTGAAAAACCTGAAGAGTATGTGCTTTATATGATTCTATGAATACTTTACTAAGCAGACCAAACACACACATTCATGATATAGCATCTCCTTCCAGAGTAGAAAGAGCATTGTTGTAGGAGACTTTTCCTCATCCTACCAATTGAAAGTAAGGGGGATTCCGTTTTCCAGTATCTTATTTAGTAAAAGTAAGCAAAGCTTCCTGATTTAAAGTCCTTAAGTGAAGGTAATAGAGTGTGTTAAGTAACCAACTCATATTCTGCCGAAAACCTGACGACCCTCGGGGAGGCCTCATAGAATATGTATTATTGAATGGTGAGCCTCCTACCACATTTTTTTTTTTGATAACTCCAATTCTACCCCATTCCCTTGTCATTTCAAGCAGCACTCTCACAGTTCAGGCAATCAACAGGGACCTGGAGGAAGAGAACGTTCGATCTGTTCTCCGAAACACAGGAGAGAGAGAATGTGAAAACTGGGGTAATTGCCTCAAAAGTGGGGCATGTGGCTCTCTAACAAAATCCCCACATCTGAGAAGACTTTCCACAGAAACGTCCTGTCATCCCCTTGAGACTGTATCAAGTCAGTTTGGATGTAACACTGTGAAAATGCTATAGATGCAGCAGGAGAAATTATTCCTCTTCCTAAGATGACTATGACAAAGAACTCATGTCAAAAATAAGGAAACTTGCCCTAGGAGTTTTATAAGCACTGATTGGCAAAAGGGGAGCAAGGGTGGATCTTAGACATTTTGCATTTCACATAGGCTCATCTTTGGTAGCCTGGGTTGGGTTAGTTGGGTCAGTTAGAAAGGAAAGTAGGCTGAAGATGAGAGGGAGGCAATAAAAGGAAACTTTGTAATCAGGCAGTTTCCTATACTGTTGGTATTATAGTTAGTGTCATTTTTAATGTCTAGTGTCTCCCACTAGGAACATCAAATAGGCAGATAAATAAGGTAGTTATGAACATAGTCACTTCACAATTAGCCACACATTAATGGAAGACAAAAATGTAATGGAGATATTGGAGGGAGGAGGAGAACACATACACTTAAATGGATAATTTATCATTAATGTAATTTCCCATTGACATTGATTAGAATTCAGGAAATAGACTGAATAAATAAATGAGGAAAATATAGTGGTAAGTGTAAATCAAGGCCATCCAAGGCTCACCAGTACAACTAGTGAGCATTTCCTGTGATTTTACCATGTGCCAGGCAATGCTCTATGTGTCCTCTGGGAATAATTTACATAAACCCTTACAAAAAATGGGAAGTGTTTGTTATTCCAATTTTGCAGAAAGTGAAACTAAAGCACAGAAAGGTTTGACAACTGGCTCAAAGGACCACCGGACTGGGTAGAAGAACTAGGATCCAAATCACATAATTAGAATTCTTCACCATGATGACCCTATGCTGAATCTAGATTGGGAGAACAAAGTGGAACTTGGGCTTGAAACAGAAAGTAGGGTATACATGTTTAGTCAGCTTACCTGGAGGGTGTTACCTTTTAAGTATTCCGTAATTGATGGTTAAAGTTCATTCAGTTATAGAAATAATAACTAATACTTCTACAAATGGTGGTATCATACCACTATTTTAGTTCTACAGGATGTCACTGACAAATGATGGGTACTTTTTATTCCTTCTTTTGATATAAAGAAATGAACTTGTGAACCACTGGACATACTAAGGTACTTTAGTCAGTGTACAGTAATTGAAAACAAGTCATTGAAGTATTGACTTGAATTAGATTTCATGGAAACATATAGAGTATTAAATGATAGTCATGAATATTAGTAACAACAAATAGTGACTTTGTTTTTTTTAAGACCATAAGCAATTCTTGTAACCCATATTATTTCTGAATATCTGTCTTTTGTTCTGACAATTTTTAAATAGAAATTGTATGGAATTCATTCATTTAAAAATCTGTCTTACTGGGGACATTACTTCATAGCTATGTCTAAATGTCATTTTTCTTTTAGGAAACAAGATAAAGAGAAGAACTCAAAGAATTGAGAGAAGGTTTTGAACGTGATGATGGAGAAATAACACTCTTGGGAGAAATGAAGATACTTTCTCCTCCCTGGTTTACCTGAGTTTCCAGCACCTAGTGATAAGAAAGGATGGCATTAGTGATGTGTACACCTGCAATGACAGCTCCATCTTTCTAAAGCAGATGCCATGGTAGACATTTTGCCAGCCCTCCTTTCACTATACACACAGCTTGGTGTATGCTGGCAGACTTTTGACCTAATTTCTTAACCCTCAAATATTCCAAGACAGAACAAAGCACACAATAAAACCTGAATGAGGCCAGGCAAAGTGGCTCATGCTTGTAATTCCAGCACTTTGGGAGGCCGAGGCGTGGGCAGATCACTTGAGGTCAGGAGTTTGAGACCAGCCTAGGCAACATGGTGAAACCCTGTCTCTACTGAAAATACAAAAATCAGCCGGGTGTGGTGGCAGATGCCTGTAATCCCAGCTACTGGGGAGGCTGAGACACAAGAATCACTTGAACCCAGGAGGGGGGTTTGCAGTGAGCTGAGATTGTGCCACTGCATGCCAGCCTGAACAACAGAGCAAGACTCTGTCACAAAAACAAATAAAAAACTGAGTGAATGGAAGCAGATAAGTGCAGAGAGAAACATTGATTTACCTTCAGAAAGATAAACAAGTAGTATATTGGTATACTTGTATATTACTATCTACTAGTATAGCTTCAATTGGTGTATGAGTATAGAACTATTGGGTTGTTCTTTATGTGATTACTCCTTCCCAGTTTTAGTAAAAATATTCCAATTTGAGGGAAATTCTTTTATTTGTCAATAAAATAAAAGAGGTAAGTTTTAAAATCTGTATAGTTCTTCCTTCATGCTAGTTGCCTCTCTTTTTGATATTTCTTCTATAAAAATCTTTTCTTATATTCATTTTTCATTGTATAGATCATGAAGGAACCATAGTGATTATCAAAGATCAGCAGATAAGTTCAAGGCAGAGTTCCACCTTTCCTCATGAAGCCCTTCCAGACTTGTTTACATGTAATACCCTTGAAGGCAAGACTCATGTCTATGCTATCTTTGCTGGTATTTGGCACATATTAGGTATAAGGGCAATTAGAGCATATCAATTAATGATCAATAAGAATGGATAAAGTAGATGTTTTTGTGAGCCTAAGAAGATTTATAGAATATTTTGGAAATGGGCCCAATTTATTTCTAAAGGAAAATTTACTTTCAAATTTAAAAAAATCACTCAGATGAGATTTTGGGGGATTTTATATGATTAACTCTTTACATTATCTTGTGGTAATTATACAGAAATCTCTATTTATGTAAACACAGTAAATGTATCATAACACTAGAATAAGTATACAAATACTGCATGTCAAATTAGGTTATAATCACTTTCAAGGGACGTGATTTCCTAGCTAAACAGATTCGTTTACATTTTGCAAAATAAAAAATAAATGAAAATAACTATATAAAATCAGGCTTACAGCTGGACAGATCTTCTTGGCAATGGTCCAGACACTGAGCAGGGAAAAGCCCCTCCAGCTGAGGAATGTTCAGGACGCTCAGGACGACTTTGCAGGCGCGGCCGGGAGAGAGGCCCTTTTTGGGGTTGCCTTGACTGTGCACCCTGTTCCTGGCTACCTGTGGAGAGATAAGCTGCATTCACATTTCAGATGAGACTCTTTTTGTGAGAGGTCTGGGGTGGGATGTGGGAAGTGGAGTGAAAACCTGCTTAGTAGGGGAGGAAAAAACAAGCAATCCAACACTTCACCTTTAGGTAATAAACATAATAGAAAAAGTCAGGAATTCTCTAACTAAAAAGCAGATAGTGGAAGCTAGCATCGGACTCACTGAATTTTAGAATCAGGGTTTGTGTAACATGGATTATCTGGCCCAGCCCTTGTCACTGGATGAGAAAACTCTGGCTATAGGGCAAGAAGCAGTGTTAGGACTGAGATCCAGAATGTTACCCTCAAATCTGGAGCTTATTTATGAGATAAATAAAGCTCATATTTTCAAGAGAGATAATTATTTTAAAACTACTCATTTCAATGTGTATCTTAAAAAAATAAATACATTTCGGGCCAGGCGGGATGGCTCATGCCTGTAATCCCAGCACTTTGGGAGGCCGAGGTGGGCAGATTATGAGGTCAGTTTGAGACCAGCCTGGCCAACATAGTGAAACTCCATCTCTACTAAAAATAAAAATAAAAAAATTAGCTAGGCATGGTGGCACGCACCTGTAGTCCCAGCTACTCAGGAGGCTGAAGCAGAAGAATTGCTTGAACCCATCAGGCAGAGGTTGTGCTGAGCCGAAATTGTGCCACTGCACTCCAGCCTGGGCAACAGAGCAAGACTCCGTCTCAAAAAACAAACCAACCAACCAACAAAAAACATTTCACATCTCCCTGACATAGCCAACATTTTCTGCAACATTCTCTTATTTTGATGGCAGAAGGGCATAACTGTAAATCTCAGTTTTTAGATGGTATTATATAATATAGTGGCATCCTTTGTGGCCAGTTGATTGTGAAGACCAGTTTGCCTTTACTTAGCTTCCATGAACATTCGCTTTAAATGCTCATTGAATTAATGAGCCAGTTTGCTAAATCTGTGTCTCCTTCATGTTCATTTGCTAGTTTTGTTGATTACAAGAAGTCACTAATTTTTTTAAATCATAGATTCTGATTTTGAGGTAGCTTCATTTTTCTGGTGTTGAGTAAAATGTGTGTGTGCCTGCTTTAGTTTAATTAATACTAATTTTTATTCAAAATATATTTGTTGAGCACTTACTCTCTGCTGTGGCTGGGCATACATTACTTTCTTTCCACAGTCCGTTGGTTGAATTGTCCTGAGCAGGGGTTGACAAATGATGGCCTGTGAGCCAAATCTATCCCACTGCCTGTTTTTGTAAATAAAGCTTTATCAGAACATAGTCACACTCATTTGTTTGCACATCGTCTGTGGCTGTTTCTGCACACATGGCAGGGTTGAGTAGTTGTGATGGAAATTATATGGACCACAAAGACAAAAGTATTTGCTATCTGGCCTGCAACAAAAATATTTGCCAATTTGTGGCCCTGAGTATGTACCTTTAATTACCTAGCTGGTTTGATAAAAGAGCTAAATAAAATAGACACCAAACTGCAGCTACCTGTTCAGTACTCACATTCAAGTGTCTGTGGTCACAAGAAATAGTCATGGCACTGAATAATACAGAGAGAACTAGCAAAATTCTAGTCTTCAGAAAAATAGAAAGCTGTTCACATTCGTTTAAACAATTTCCAAATCCTCTTCCTAGAACCATCCCTAACCTGTCCTAATACACAAACTTGTAGCTTTTGCATTACAAATTCATTGTTATTACTTTTAACTCCTTTTTTTTTTTCAGGAAAAAGGTAATTAGGCTATAAACAGAAGTCTGACAACTAATTTCAGACAAGGCAAAATTAATACAAAGCCAGCTGATAATTTTAGCCATGTGAAATTAAATAGATATATTTTAATGGCATTCTACAAAATCCAAGTCTAATATATTCCCTTTGTTTTCCCACCTTCCCCTGTTCGCATGTGAACTGCTGCTCTGTGTAGGTAGTGACATGTGCTGATAAAGGTCATTGCTTTAGCTATACTCACTGTCCCTTCTCCTGTCCCCACTATTGATCTTTGAGTGGAGAGCTGCTTCTTCCCTTTCCTTCTCAGGAGTTTCTTGACGCTGAAAAGACAGGACTATCCAAGGGAAAAGTATTCAGTCCCAATTCTTCTTAAATTTTCAAATGTTCATTGACATTAATAAGAGGCAATTTGCTAAATCTGTATTGGGGCTTCAAGAATTTAAAGGTTAGTAGCAGTGTGTGTCTGTGTGTGTGTGTGTGTGTGCACGCCCATGTGTATTTCTAGGGGGAGATTCCAACATTGCTGTATTCTGTCATTCCAGGAACATATTAAATATGCATCTCAATGTCAGCAGCACCTTGGGATGTTATCATCTCCAAAATTATCACCTGCTTTCTGAAAACCATAACCCTAAAAATATTGATTGGTTAAAAGGCAGGATCTGAAGGCATGAGTCAGTGTCTCGCTGGATTATCCTAATCAAATAAGGATAGTATTAGCCCAGATACTCACTGATCTGCCAGTATTTGGTTTGAAATGTAGGCATCTCAACTAAAGTTATGTGTTTCATTTTTTTGAATATTTCTTCCAGACATTTAAATACATTACTACTAAGCCAGAACCAAGAAAAGCATAAAAAGCAGTTTAGGGAATAAATTCAGCAAGTTTCCATTTGTACCAGATAGTAAAATTGTTGACATGCATTAGGAGGCATGTGTATTGTTCAGCCTGTCGGTCTGTCACGTGCTCAAGGCTTAATATTTTGGCTGCCAGGGGTTATGCAGAAAGGTCCCAGACCTTTTAGGGAGCAGTGCTTCCTTGTAAATAGATACTTTCCAAGTCACCTGGCATAACTATTTAAGCAAGTCAGAAGAGAAGCTTATTTCATTAATTATGCTGCAAATGTAACTTCAATGAAGGGTAACCAGCTAAATACGAGATGAAAGGACTGGTAGGAATTCTCTCCATCAAAGTGTTAAGCTTTACGCAATTTTATTTAGAAGCACTTCCATTACTAAGGAGGCTATGAATTGATCAACTGTGTCTTAGAATTAACTACAGTGGTGAAAACACAAATTGCAAACCAGCACGAAGTTACAAAGGGAAAGGAGAAAAGAGAAGTAGTAAAAGTCAGGCACTCATATGTACTCTTCATTTTCCTTTCTGCAAATAAGTATTGGACCAGCTGCCCCTAGTCCTACATTAGTATGAGCAAGCCTGGTTATTGTTAGGCAGAGAGTCTAATGAGAAGTGCTAACACAAGGGTCTTCATTTCAGTTCTCATTTGTTTCTGTTTCCAGAGGAGTCTAGATTTTGTTGGAGGTAAATGATTGTTTCCTTTGCTTGATGTGCTAGGATGAAATATGATTGGGAAAAAAAGGAGAATCTCTACTGGGAAGTGTTGGGACTACGAACTGTTTGAGTGGGCCATTGAGCAATGTTCCAGCGGAATATTGTTTGTAGTGAGGGGTGGATGTGATAAGTGCTTGGAGCTCACTTAATGCCATCACCATCTTTGAATTCTTTTGTGTGCACTACTCATTCTTCCCAGGGAGTATTAATTACGGCAATTCTGCTCTTTTTGTTCTTTTCACTGGAGAAATTAGCACATATTAAAATTAAACTTTAATCCATATCAGAGTGATAACCCTTTTTCCTCATTTCCTAATTTCCTGACTGATTTTTTTCAAGATTCAGGACACAGAAAAATACTTATATTTCCCACAAATGGCCAAGGTGGAATTTTTTCAGAAAAACACTAATTATAATCTATTGAAAAATAACTCACGTATTGTGATATATACATCTTTGTATCTTCTATAGTGACATTTTGTTGACTAAACCAATAATTGTTGAATAAACCAGGAAGACATTTTGCTTTTATTTGCACATCCTTTCAATGTACCAAGTGCTCACCTACAAGCTCTTTTGCTATTGAGAAGTGACAATGTGCTAGCGGCCCTCGCTCGCTCTCGGGACCTCCTGGGCCTCGAGGCCATTCTGTGCCACTCTGGCCGGCGAGGAGCCCTTCAGCCCGCCCCTGCACTGTGGGAACCCCTCTCTGGGAGACAGAGAGGCCGGAGCCGGCTCCCTCTGCTTGCTAGGAGGTGTGGAGGGAGAGGCGTGGGTGGGAACCGGGGCTGCGCGCGGCGCTCGCGGGCCAGCGCAAGTTCCGGGTGGGCGCGGGCTCGGCGGGCCCCGCCCACGGAGCGGCTGGCCGGAGCGCTGGCCGGGGGCGGTGAGGGGCTTAGCGCCCGGTCCAGCAGCTGCGGAGGGTGTGCGGGGTTCCCCAGCAGTGCCGGCCCTCGCGCGCGGCGCTCGAATTCTTGCTGGGCCTCAGCTGCCTCCCCGCAGGCCAGGGCTCGGGACCTGCAGCCCGTCATGCCCGAGCCTCCTCCCCGCCATGGGCTCTCACCCGGCCCGAGCCTCTTGAAGTCAGTGAGACCAAAAACCCGCCAATTCCGGACACCCTATTAGAAGATAAGCTCACAGCAGAGCCAACTTTATTACTATTTTGAACATAAGGAAGCCGACTCCATGATGAAGAATTAGCACAGGTTATGTGGCTGGCAATTGCTGGATTCTTCAGTAGAACTCCTGATTCTAGATGTGTAAGTATTATGCTAAACTTCCTTTGTCAGTCTATAAAATCTTAGATTTTTACTCAATGTGGAAAACTTGTATTCTATTGGCTTTTTATCTCTGGTTACCCCAAATCAGAGTAAAGTTAGTTGAAATCCTCAAAGCATGTCTGAATTTCTGGGAGTAGAGTTGTGCTAGAGCTGGCTCCACAGGGGCTCAGCTCACCAGCTGATTCAGCACATCTTTTTCACTTTCGCATTGAATGATACAGCGTTGGCAGCTTGAAATCAGCCATGGCATGAGTGTTTACACCATGGAAATCGGCAAACATCATATACAAATTATGCCCCCTGCATCTCCACACAAAGAGGGTCAGTTGTCAAGTGTCTACCAGCATACTACTGCTAGAAATCTGGGCACTCAGGCAAAAACAAAACAAAACAAAACAAAAAAACAAAAAACCAAACCTTGCAATTGGGTTTCTTGATGCTTAGACTCTGTTCCAATGTGCTTAATTTGTAACACATGACACCAAGTTCCTTTGTGAAATCTTTTGAGTATATCCCCTTGTGGTCTTTTGAAATTGTATGTGGAAGAACATCAAAATATCTTCTCCAAAAGGGAGAATGAGATCTGGGAACAAAATTAGCTACTTGTTTAAGGCTATGGGTGTTTGTGAACATGTGAGTGTGCTTTAAATTACACATAATTTTAAACAACTGTGTAAAAAGAGTTTTAAGAGTTTTAAAAGTTTAATGGTGCTGAACCAAGCATAGGATTAAAAATTGAAAAGAAAATACGAAACTATACCTTGTTCTGCTTTAAAAAATAAGTTTCCTTCTCATTTGCAATTAAGATGCTGATAATTTGCATAAAATGTGTAAAATTAGAGATAATTGAACTACAGTAGCTATAAAAGTGGCTTTTCCATTTAAAAAATAAATCAGTTGTCCACTAAAAGGGTGTAAGAACCATTCCCCTGTCTCTTCCCTCTTCCATTTGGTTCCCTGGTATTTTTCACACTTTTATAGCTGATTTTTATTGCCAAACAATCCGTGGAGTTTGTGCAGCTCCAAGACAGCAGCTGGCCCAGGCAGGCCTGTTAACTCTGGCATGTTAAGAACCCTTCAGAAGATTTCAAATCTAGCCTCAGCAGCCAGGTCAGTAGATCAAATCCAGGGAGGCCTCAGGGAGGCTGCAGTCAGGGTGGGTGGAAAGAGGTACCTGGGGAAAAGAAAGACAAGGAAAGCCAAAATACAGAAATGCCTTTAAACTAAACATCAATAGCTATTTTTGTTTCCCTGTACCAGGGCTTCCCCTGGGAACCTCAAGTTTAAAGGGGCCAATCTGGAAAAGAGTACACCAGTGATCAAAGTGGCCACAAATAATGGCCCCAGACTGGTGTTTGTTTCTATTGAAGGAGGCTTTCTTCCCAGGATGAGGTACAGTCTCCATTCTGAAGATAAAGTCAGGACCAGCCCTAAGCTACTTTGCAAAACATGTCTCAGGCCTGTTCCTGTCTGCCCATAGCTGAGGTGGGCTTTAGCTCTTTCTCTTTGGAGCTCTGGCATATGATGATATGTGCGATTTATTTTGCTACTCTACTGAGATGTTTATGATTTTGAATATTGGCAGGTGTTCTCTTCATTTTGTCTCATCTTTCTTCCATGAAAGCATAAGAACTTCAAGGGCAGAGACTATGCTTATAAACAGAGTATTGGTGGTGGAGGTGAAAGTGGGTGGGCAGATTTCACAGTGTTAAAACATGACGCCGAAAGTGCTGACATGAGAAAAAATGTTGAATTCTCAAAATGTGATGAAGCTCTTAAAGCTATATAAATAGAAAAATGCTAGCTGTAGTTCTATATCTTCTGATACAGACTAAAAATCATCATTTTTGTTAAAATATTATGAGTAATAACAAAGACAAGTGGTCTTTTAAAGTGAGATCTCTCATACTAAGCCATTTTATCTGTGACCCTCAAACATCTGCTCATGCTGTGTCTATGTGTTATGCAATAGATCCCAGAGCATCTAGGAGGTATGTAAAAAATGTTTGTTGATTTGATTTGACATCGCTTATTCTCAGGATTTTAGAGCCCTGACAGCCAGCTCTATCTGGAGGTGTCTTTCTCAGCATAATTCTTTGTTGCTAATATTGCTACTCAATCTATGTCACATCTCTTTAAAATGATATATTTTTAAAAATCCTACAATTTCCTTAGATTTCTACTCTCTCTTTAGAAGTTAGTAGCTGATTTGATAATAGGCAATAAGGTTATTGATCTAGTATGTGAGTCCTGCCTAGTAGTTTGTTTGTGTTCAAGTTGGGGCATCCTGGAAATGATGTATCAACCCATAATGGTGATTCTGCTAGCACCTGAGACACCGCAGAAGGCCAGTGGGAATTAACAGTAGCAGAATGCAAATATTCAGAATCCCAGCAAACCACACTACCGGAGAGCTGTCCTCCATTTTTCTATTAGACCAACCTATTAGATTGTGCTCTTTATTAGCTATAGGTATCTCTGTTTTACTTACACCATGGCATGCCCATTTCTCATAAAGAATCAACATCAACATGAAAATATTTCTACATATTCTAATTTCCATGTGAAGGCACATGACTAAAAATGTATTCATATTTAGTAATATGTATGAAATCTGCCTCCTATACAACATACATGATATGTAACAATTCTTTATATATCCTCACCAAAAGTTCTTAGTACACAAGGATGACAAAGGTCTGAAAGCGTTCTGTGGAGAGCTGTCTTGAAAAATGAGGCATGCTGAAGGGTGTCTCAGGCAAGAGAGGGCAGGCATGCTGTCAGCGACATCTGGAACTTGGAGATTGGCATATGTGGCTGAGAGAACTGAAATACATGCTGCCATTTTCCTCTTTTCATTCACATTGAGACCTCAGAATCCTTCTCAACACAGTGTTCCAGGAAGCAGATAATTGGGGTTGGCTAGAGCAACAATGTCTCTTTGGCATTCAGGATATGTATCATAGGAAAATATGGTAAATAATGCTGGAAGTAGAATGTGCAAGTTTCTGGGTTGTTTTTTCTAGTTGGTGAGTAGAGGGTCTTCCAAACCTTGGGAAAGGTATGTGCTTAATGAATATTTAATTGAGCTATTCTTTTCTTTATAATCCATTACTAGATTTCCAGCCTGTCTACATGGGTATGCAAAAATGCAAAACTAGCTTTCATTAAAAGTTGGCATAAGAAACAGAAAAGAAATAGGTATAAAATGTGACTCATATGATCTCAAAGTTTCTGCCAGTGTGCCTCAAACTCAAATGTTAGCTCTCTAGCTCTCTAATGTCAGACAAGCCCCTTCACAAGCCCATGTGATTTCTGTGATAACAAGGACAAGGCTATAAGACAATTGAGGGCTTTGGAGGATACCATGGGGCATTTGGGACCACCCTACCTTCATCTTTTCACTCAGACTTTCCTTGTGTGATTTTTGGATGTCCCCTCTCAGAGGGAAATGAGGCCTGAGTGCCTTCCCTTTAATGAGGAAACTGCCTTACGCAATGTAAATTCCATAATTTTTAAAAAACTGTCAATAAACTAGGTATTGATGGAATGTATCTCAAAATAATAGGAGCTATTTATGACAAACCCACAGCCAATATCACACTGAATGGGCAAAAGTAGGAAGCATTCCCTTTGAAAACCGAGGGAAGATAAGGATGCCCCCTCTCGCCACTCCTATTCAACATAGTATTGGAAGTTCTGGGCAGGGCAATCAGGCAAGAGAAAGAAATAAAGGTATTCAAATAGGAAGAGAGGAAGTCAAATTGTCCCTGTTTGCAGACAACGTGATTCTATATTTAGAAAACCCCAGCATCTCAGCCCAAAATCTCCTTAAGCTGATAAGCAAATTCAACAAAGTCTCAGGATACAAAATCAATATGCAAAAATCACAAGCATTCCTATACACCAATAATAGAGAGACAGCCAAATCATGAGTGAACTCCCATTCACAACTGTTACAAAAAGAATAAAATACCTAGAAATACAACTTACAAGGGATGTGAAGGACCTCATCAAGGAGAACTACAAACCACTGCTCGAGGAAATAAGAGAGGACACAAACAAATGGAAAAACATTCCATGCTCATGGATAGGAAGAATCAATATCGTGAAAATGGCCATACTGCCTGAAGTAATGTATAGATTCAATGCTATCCCCATCAAGTTATCATTGACTTTCTTCACAGAATTGGAAAAAACTACTTTAAATTTCATATGGAACCAAAAAAGAGCCTGTATAGCCAAGACAATTTTAAGCAAAAAGAACAAAGCTGGAGGCATCACACTACCTGACTTCAAACTATACTATAAGGCTACAGTAATCAAAACAGCATGGTAGTAGCACCAAAACAGATGTGTAGGTATGTATGTGTGTGTGTGTATATAAAACCATCTGATCTTTGACAGGTTTGACCAAAACAAGCAATGGGGAAAGGATTCCCTATTTAATAAATGGTGTTGGGAAAACTGGCTAGCCATATGCAGAAAACTGAAACTGGCTTCCTTACACCTTATACAAAAATTAACTCAAGATGTATTAAAGATATAAATGTAAGACCTAAAATCATAAAAATCCTAGAAGAAAACCTAGGCAGTACCATCCAGGACACAGGCATGGGCAAAGACTTCATGACTAAAACACCAAAAACAATTGCAACAACAGCCAAAATTGACAAATGGAATCTAATTAAATTAAAGAGCTTCTGCACAGCAAAAGAAACTATCATCAGAGTGAACAGGCAACCTACAGAATGGGAGAACATTTTTGCAATCTATCCGTCTGACAAAGGGCTAATATCCATAATCTATAAGGAACTTAAATTTACAAGAAAAAAAAACAACCCCATCAAAAATGGGCAAAAGATATGAGCAGACACTTTTCAAAAGAAGACATTTATGGGGCCAACAAACATGAGGAAAAGCTCATCATTACTGTTCGTTGGAGAAATGCAAATCAAAACCACAATGAGATACCATCTCACACCAGTTAGAATGGCGATCATTAAAAGGTCAGGAAACAACAGATGCTGGAGAGGATGTGGAGAAATAGGAATGCTTTTACATCATTAGTGGGAGTGTAAATTAGTTCAACCATTGTGGAAGGCAGTGTGGCAATTCCTCAAAGATCCAGAACTAGAAAAACCATTTGAAACAGCAATCCCATTACTGGGTGTATACCCAAAGGATTATAAATCATTCTGCTATAAAGACATATGCACATGTATGTTTATTGCAGCACTATTCACAATGGCAAAGACTTGGAACCAACCCAAATGCCCATCAATGATAAAGAAAATGTGGCACATATACACCATGGAATACTATGCAGCCATAAAAAAGGATGAGTTCATACCCTTTGCAGGGACATGGATGAAGCTCAAAACCACCATTCTCAGCAAACTAACACAGGAACAGAAAACCAAACACTGCTTGTTCTCACTCCTAAGTGGGAGCTGAACAATGAGAACACATGGACACAGGGAGGGGAACATCACACACTGGGGCCTGTCGAGGGGTGGGGGGCTAGGGGACGGATAGCATTAGGAGAAATACCTAATGCAGATGACGGGTTGATGGGTGCAGCAAACCATGATGGCACTTTTATACCTACGTAACAAACCTGCACGTTCTGCACATGTATCCCAGAACTTAAAGTATAATAAAAGAAAAAAGAAAAAAAAATACAGAAACAGACAACCCCTCAGAAAAAAGAGTCTTTTTGTAATATGGAAACTTCAAGCAGAGGACTCAAGGTATTTTATCAAACTGGGTCTAATTTCACCAAGGCATTAGAAAGAAATCTATTTGGCATTTTTGTTGTCCAGTATTCCACCCACTCTGAAGACATTAAAAAGCCACCTTTCTGCTTTGCAGATGCCTCCGTGGAACACAGAATTATGTAATTGGACCAACAGTTACCATTTTTCCACACTCTTGGTACCCCCTGTTACTGCTGAGCAGACTACTGTTTTGCAGGCCTTCCTTATTGCGTAAATGGCTACATTATCACTGTGTACACATTAGGACAAGCAAATGGGCCCCTTAAGGCAAATAAGGGTTCAAATAACCCAGACAAGGTAGTACAACTGAATTGAGGATTCACCCTTCTTACAACCTTATTGCTTTATGGCACATGAACTAACGGAAGGGACAGACTGCTTCAAGTGTGTTTCCTCTGATCCTGTTGGCAAATCATAGCTTTATTACAGTAATGAGTCTGACCATATTTCTGTGCTTATGCATATTAGGCACCAAATGTATTTTCTGGCCTGCCAGCCTGTGGTAGTAACTAACACGAGCAATTTGTCCTGGGTTACAGTGTGTGTGCATGCATTAGGTATGAGCATGTTAGTTGCTCTGGGTTATAAAACACTACATGTTTCATCATGTGTATTTTTATGTGCACAACTAAACTGTATGCAAAATAGCCTGGCAATTAACCAACACAACTTATTAGTAGGCTACAAGATTATTCCATAATCTTGGGGAAAGCCACAATTTCAATTTAGCAATATTAAACATTCCATACAATTATGAAATACCTAAGGAAAATGCTGAATTTTTTTCCTCTGTAAGTGTTAAGATTTTTTTAAAAATACCCTTATTCTCCTCTCAATTTCATTTTCGTAACTCTGAATGACATCCTTTTTAGGAGAATTTGGGATTTTAGACCATGTATTCCCCTATACTCATTGTGAGATGATATTTGGCCTTTGACCACAACCATTTTCAGGTAAAGGTAAATGATCATTATTGTAATTGTTGCCTCTGGATCATATTTTATGCATACCATTTATTGGGTTCATTATTATGAAAAAGTGACATCAGCATAAATTTCAGCTCAACCAGTAAAAACAATGTATTTTTTTCTTTCCCTTTCTATTGATGAAGCATAGGCCTGGTGCTGTTTGCTTGATTGTATGTATAGGAAGCATACTAATAATTCAGGGGCTTACTTTAAAAGAACATACATGTGGAAATACATCCTCTTGCACTCTTAATTAAAATTAGCTCTCTCTCCCACTCTCCTGCAAAATAAATCAATAAATATATAAACAAAAAGAAATAAGCAGGTGAATAAAGAATTAGAATCAGTCAAAAACCTCTGCTAACAGAATTACCCTTGCTACTTCCACACAGTTGTTTTAGGTTGTCAGAGATTTACTTTTTTCCTCCATTCGGGCTGGATTTATGCAAATGACCACACAGGACAGGTGCCTTTATTTAGTCACTACTAAAGCTGGAATCATGTTGTACAAGAGCTGATAACATGAAATAACACGAAATAAGTGGGCTTATCCCTTCTGAAGCTTGTTTTACAGTACTGGTATTTCTCTTTAGCAAATCCTGCTGCGTTTTTAAGTATTATGATAAAACAACATAAATGTCTTTGTGGCTAAAACTGATTGTTTCAGAAAGAACACGGCTGTTTTATTCTTGTCTTTTATATCCTCTACATCGAATGTTTGAAAACATGTACAGTTCCCTGGTCTATGTGTATATCATGGGTTATTTGTTTATGGACCCCACAATTATTCATGCACTGAAGAAAACAAGAAGGGGAGGAAACTCATATTGGTAATAGCAGCACCCCAAATAAATAGAAAGCCAAGACTGCAATGTGCCTTTTGCAGTCCTGTCACAGATTAATATGGCTCATGATAGATACTTAGTTCTCTGACAGTTTCCCATGCACCTTTGCTGGGAAGTTGATAGAAATTACTCCAGCTGAATGCTTAAAGCAGATGTTATCCCATTAATTAGCTTTGGACCTGGGTACACTCGAGACTTTCCCATTTTCAGGCCGAAAGGAATTGGTCCCAGTGAGCGTGCTCTATATCCACATTTAGTATCATCTCATAAACAGCAGTGAAAACACAGCAGGCCCTTGATGAAGATACGTTAGCTTATTTCTAATTTAAAGTTATGTTGCTTAACCTTAATGTAATTGGTCACCGGTGGCCAACTGTTTGTATAGTGTGTTGATGACCAAAGAGATGTAATAAATTATAAAACTCTCTGCTTAAATGGGGGGAACGACTGCTTTGTTAAAAGCCTTGCATGTAATAATCGTAAAATAATTACACCTCAAGCCAGATAACTGTGAAGCTGTTAATACTAACAACAGAGTTGTTCTCAGGATAGCTCAGTTCATCCCCATTTAAAACCAGTACATGAACGAGGCTCTTATATTTAGCCGAAGAGTAACTTTGAAAGTTCAATCTCACATTGATTAAAATAAATAAGTTATCCTGTTACATTATTTGGGAATGACGGTAAGGGGTAGTGGTGGTGGAGTGAATTAAAATATGTAGCCAATTGCTATGGTTAACTAGGAAACAAAAAGTGCAAATAATTCTATTCAGTACATCAATTCATAGTCACTGCCAGGCACATTTTTAAAGAAGACTTGATTAGCTGGTAGAATAACTGGGATAATAATCAAATATGAAAGTAATTGACACAACTTTAATGTTTAATAATGAATAGCATGCCAGGGGCAAAATAAAGGCAAACTGTCTTCTTTTCTGAGCACAAGTTCAGACTTAAAATTTCTTAGGCCAAATATAGTGATTCCTTGAGGCTTGTGAATTGCAACTCCATGATTATAGGTAAAGTTACAAATATGATTACAATGAAATACCATGAGCAATAATATTCGTGCTATTAGTTTTCTATATGTTACTGTTGAAAATCTGCTTCTCCCTCTCCATATTAAAGGCTTGCAAATTTAGGTTAAAATGCAAAAGTGAAATAAACATATCCATGCTTCTGCCTGTGTGTTCTTTTTTCCTTCCTCGTTCGACTGTGTTAACTAGTTTTGCTGTAACAAGTAGGAAAAGTACAGTGTTTGCTTTTCTCAAAAGATAGTCCTTTACTCTAAATATTTGCATTCTGAATTTGGATCACCTCCAAAGGGCATTCATTTTATAATAGAGTAAAAACGTCTCTCTTCTCACGTTACATTTCTTAGAAAGACCTTCCAATAATTTAAACTATTTACAGTACCTCTAGGTCATTATTTCCCCTGACTCCACCGAAAATACCCTGGGACACTATTCACAGCTGACTCCTGAGTTACCTCACAGGATCAGTTTACAAAATGGAGACTTCACCATGTGAAAGTCATTATTTTGTTTAACACAACTTGCAATGTTGTGGTTTTTTTCTCTCTCTTTCTTTCTCTCTTTCCTTCCTTCCTTCCTTCCTTCCTTCCTTGCTTCCTTCCTTCCTTCCTTCCTTCTTTTAAATTTGCCACTTTTACACAAATACTGCCTTAGCTGATAGGAAAACCCTGGAAGCTCAGATATGAAAAGATTGATCTCTCCAAGGCCAATCTGTTGATATTAACTGTATCTAATCCATAAAACAAAAAAGGCTGATAGGAAAATAGCAGAAGAATGAAAGAAATTTTTCCTTCTTGAACAAAAGAGGGAAACTTCTTATGCAATTAAAAATTCTGCATTATGAATAATAAGCTATGAGAGGTTTCTAAACAGAAGACAGTGGGCTGTCCCATCAAGATCATGCTAATTGAGACAATGAAGGGGGAAGTCCCCAACTTTGTACAGAGACTAGTGGTGCTCTGGGAATAACTTCAGAGCTACCCTTCGTAAGAGTAAAAATGACTCTGTTGCTGTTCCAACTAAAAATCAACATGGCTCACAATTTTAATAAGGAACATGAATCTGAAAGCATGTTTAGTATCAGGTTATATAAACACACCCTAATGAGATACCATAAAATCCATCACATTAAAGGCTGGTTTCCTGCAAGGTATATTAGCTAAAAATGCTCCATATATTAGGTCAGTATACAGCAGTACACATAATAAAGCAGCTCTGTCAAGATAAGACGCGTGTTTTGCCCCTTAAAACTGTTACGTTTTGCACATTTTATAAGGTTTCTTGAATACATGAATAAGATAAGTTATTCCCATCTCTTTCTTAAGCAATCTCAGAAATGGCTATGACCTGAAATTGGAATTCTTGTAAACACCCATCCGAAGAAAATGTGTGCAGTTCTGTCTTAAAGAGACGGTACATGTTTAATTATCCCAACTTCTTCTAGCAGAATACTATTAACATGCACATTAGCATCATCTCATTGGTTCTTCCTGCTGCTCCACCTTAGGGGCAGCAGTAGGAGCTAATCTTATTGCTCCCATGCGCATAATAATGAAATTTGGTCTTGTCTCAAGGCAGCATTCTTTGGTCTAAAGTATAGCTGGAGACATTACTGTTTTGGAACATTCCTGACCGATTGATTGTAAAACATAAAGAAGTAAAATAAAATATAGTCCCAAACAATGCTTGTGAAACATATTGTTTTACTTTGAGTATCAAATATCGAGCAATTGAAGGTACGAATGACTCCATGTTTGAATAAAGACATAAGTGGAGGGAAATTGTTAGATACCTCTATCTGTGTACACGCCAACAAGCACACCCCATGTATAAACCCCAATCAACGTATACCTGTGAAAGTTCTGTTTCTGAACACTAGCTGTATACAGGCAGGACAAAAATAAACCAAAACCATAGAAAGAGCCCTTTTCTCGTGTCTTTTTCATCCGTTTTCCAAAAAACAATGACAAGAGCTCATGGAATGTGTAATATGCTTGCCTTTTTGCATGCAATGTTGGAAAGCTTAAAAAAAAACTATGCATACACTGCATAGCACACACAAAAATACTTGTGAATTCAAGGCTACTGAATTAAGGGAGGTTGTTCCAACATTTCCCTCACTGTACATTATTTGTATTCAAGGTTTTTGAAATGACATTGTAATCTGATGATGCACCAGCCTATTATATTGTCTAGCAGGACAAATATCCTTGCGTTTTCTCTGTAGAACTAACACAATTTTTCCATGTCAGAGGTGCATAATATCCTGGCGGTCATAAGGAATGATGCTATTAATCCTCTTGGGCAATCTCCAGGTCTGATTATTAGGGAAATAAATTTGCATGCTGCATATGAGCTAGGTGAATCACCGAGAGCACAAATTATATTTCCTGACAGCAAGTTAGAGAATGGAGCCGTGTCGCTTTTTTATCTTCCCCCCCTCTGAAAGCTATAGAATTTCAATTCATTACATGAGATTGGTTAGAATTCAAGTCCCTTTTTAAGTTGATATTAAGTTGAGTCTGTTATCTCTGCGAAGGCTGGTAGGTTCCCCAGAGTATCCACCTAATCACTACTTAAAAAAATCGAAACGTATAGTTAGTGTCATGATTTAGGTACCAGAGCTACTTTATTTATCAGCACAGAGTGAGATAATTTCAATTTGAGCCTCCATAGCCCTCATGAATTTAACTGACTTGAAAGCTTTTCACCCCAACTCTCTTTCTCCCTCCTTCTTTTGTTGCATATTGTAATAATAGTTATTCTGGGCACCTTCGTTGTTGCCATGCCAAGCATTGTACTAGACTCCTCCCTTCCTCGTAGAGACTCGATTCTAGCCAGGCTTGTGCAAAACATCCCCTTAGTTTCTCTTTCCACATCTGACTGCCTCCTCTCTGCCAACAGTACTGCCAGGCGTGTCTACATTCAATATCCATGATGAATGTATTTTTATTATTTCTAGGGGTTGGCATCAGAGAAACCTTTTTGCATTATTAAATTTGAGCAGGGAGAATGATAGCAAATAAGAGCATAATAAATTGCTTTATGTCCTAATGAATTAATTAAGCAGACATTTATTATAATGGTTGTTTTATAGACCCATTCTAAAAATGTATGATTGTGTGGCGATACTCTTAGCTGGAGCCACATATGGCAACTCAGGTGAATGGGTTGTGACGTCTGTCAGATTGGAAAGGGTTCACCAGGTCTAGTCTGCAAATTCACAAGGATGCAATGAACCTTGCTAAGGTGTGAGTTTGGTGAAATATTATTGCTATGGCTAGCATGCAGGCAAGTTGAGAATCCTTTTATTATTGTGGTTGTGCATAAAAATAAAAATATGCATACCATTGCAGTCAATAGCTTATATTTGTATAGTGTTTTATAGTTTTTAAAGTATATTTACAGATGAATGCACCACAAAAAGAAACAGCAGGTTATGGAGGCTTCCTTCAATTCGAAAATGTGTATCATTACCATTGTTTGAAACAGAAATATGTGTACACTTCAGAATAATAAGAGTAATGGCAAATCCAAGAGGCGGACAATTTTGGAATATGTAAGCTCTAAGTGTTTTAGATTATATTTATTTACTCAGAGCAAACCAAAGCGGCACAGCTCAAGGGTTATATCTGGGCCTTGTGATTACTTGAGCCATGGTAATTGTCAGAGAAACAATTCATTCTTTATCTTGCTTCTTCACAGTGGGTGAAGTGACTCATCTGCCATTTTTCCAGAAATAATAATAATAAAATAATAAAGTAAGATAAAATAAAAGGCTGCAAAGTCTTCCTTTGCTTTGCTTTCCCATGTGGTTTGGGGCATTCCTTTCCAGAACAGAGGTACCTTTGAATCACAGGTGTGCTTTGCAGGCACATGGCTTGGGATTCTGCATAGTCAGGAAATATACCCTACTTTTAGGAAAAGGAAATAACAGTTTGAAAGAATTCAGAGAATGTCCGTGGGGAGAGACAATGGGAGCCTGAAGGCTTGGTTTCTGTACCTCACTAGAGGCATGAGGGCTATTTTTGGCTTCAAGTAGCAGTGCTTTTCAGCAGTGTTGAGTTTAATTCCTGCCTAAGTCTGGGCACTGAGACTGATTATAGAGGTGATTTGTAACATATTCAGGAAAGGACATTAGTTTAGAATCTGGGAATGCCTGAAACCAGTTACTGCAAATAAAGCAAACCAAATTCATTTCTAGCACCATCCTGGACTCCTCTCCCCAAGAATTCTGTATGCTGGATGGCCTCAAACAAAGTGTCAGAAGGATTAGGAAACGGGAGGGATGGAGAAGGCACAAGGCTGGAGTATGATGATTGTTGAGTGCCCATGAAAGGCCTTGAGCCTGGCCACTGGCCAGCCCTGGAAAAGAACTGTTCAGGCCATGCAAAGTGCATCCATGAACTGGGAGCCAAACACCATGTGATCCAGAAAAATACTTCCTCCCTCAGCAGGATGTCAAAACATTCATTCATTTCAGCAAAAATACATCAGTTTGACAAGTTCCTTTATATTTAGAACATGACAGCATCTGAGTGATTTGAGTTTGCTACTTTAGTACCAGTTGTTCAGATATATGTCTGGATTAGAGAAGGAATTTCCATTCCTAAAGGCCAGGCATCCTGCTGGGCACTTTGTTTGTGTTCTTTTTTATGATCCACACCATAGCTTTACATGAGAAGGAGTGTAGGTCTACTGCAGATATGAGGTCACTGAAAGTTGAGCAATTAAGTCAATGCCCTGGCTCACAGCTGGGAGGCGGTAGAGCTGGTATTCAAATATGATTATGATGCCTAAAGTCTCTTGTTTTTATTCTAGGGTTAATCTTTCTCCTAGACAGACAGAGAGAGAAAGGGAGATGGTGATGGAGAGGAAGATGGAAAGAGAAGTGTAGGGGGAAGAGAAAAAGAGAAAGAGAGGTAAAGGTAGGAGGAAGGAATGAGAAAAGGGAGAGTGAGAGACAGGAGAGGAGGAAGGGAGGGAGAGAGAGAAAAAAAGGAGAGAGGAGAGAGAATGAGAGAATTTGAATCTTCAAAGGAAAAGGAAGGTAAATGTGATCGAAAATATTTCTCTATCTTTTCATACTGCCACTCCAACTGAGACTGGATACAATCTTAACATTAACAAGAATCACATGTAAACCACTTCTGTTTACTCTTGAGAGTTACAGGAAAAAGTTTGATGTTATATGACTTCTGGTCATTGCCTTTCTCAGAAAGTTTATCAGGGTACACAGGTAATGAAGCCTCATGCCTCAGGATTATGCTCTTTAGACCCAGACAGAATTATATATAAATTAAATCTTGATCATTTACTAGCTGTTGTTTCCTAGAGCAAGCCATTTAATTTCTTTGAATGTTCAATTATTATTATTGTTGTTATTAATATTATTATACTTAATAGAATCAATCATAAAACTTCATGAAGCACAGTAAATTCTCTCAGATCTCTGGTCAAAATGCAAATTTGTATAGTTCAGACCATAAACCAGGCAGAATCCAATCCTCCTATGTCATTATCCACCTTGCATAAAAATGTGACACTGATTGCCTGGGCTGCAGACACTGAGGATGAAACCAAAAGCTGTAAGTGGCGGTGATTGGCCTCTCGCATTGTGATTGTGTGGAACATGGTAAGGTGTTTGATTATAATAAAAGGAATCTACATGCCTTACATTTGTATTGGCTTTTGCAGTGAATAAGATTTTTTTTTTTTTTTTTTTTTTTTTTTTGAGGCAGGGCCTCACTTTGCCCTGGTTGGAGTGCTGTGTTGCGATCGTGGTTCACTGCATTCTCAAACTCTGGAGCTCAAGCCATGCTCTCACCTCACTCTCCCAGCGTGCTGGGATTACAGGCATAACTCACTGTGCCCAGCCTAAGAATGTTTACTTCAGTGACCCCCTGTGACTTTCATAATTACCACAAGACATAAACACTTTCATTGACATGTTGCAGATGGGGAAACTGAGTTTCAGTGACATTCGAAATGACCTGCCCGATGCCACAAATCTGTAATAGAATAGGACATGAAACTCAGGTTTTCAGTTTCTTGTGTTCCTTTGGGGTCTGAAATTTCGGATTTGAATCTTAAAGTGAGATATTTCAAAAAGAAGATAGAATATTTTCTACTAAATTATTCTGCCAGCTAAAGAAACTAGAAGACATCAATCTTTATATAGAATCTGGATTCATGAGATGAGTTGACTGATACATCTTTAAAAAATCTCATAGTTATAAGAACACTAATACCACTTACATTTATATAGGGCTTGGATTCCGGTGATTGCATACTTGTCCTAAAAGCAAAGGCTAGCTTTTCAGGATCTTGCCCAGGGCACTGGCATCCACCAGGGAGATGGCAGTCTACTGTTAACTTCTGTGCAGTGACCTATCATGACAAAAAAGGAATTTCACACAGCCCAAGAAACTGACAAAACAGTTCACCTTTCAGGGAAAATGTAATATTTTCTGATACGCAGCTTATGCTAGTTTTCTTAGCAAATAGCCTGGAAGCATTTCTGTCTGTGGCATTTCTAGATGTGATAAGTTAAAGGGAACCCTTCTGACCATGCCATAGTTAGGCAGGCCCTTTTCGTTCAGGGGACAGCTATTTGGAAAGATCTAAACACGTAACAATTTGAAAATGATATAAAATAATTGATCACAGAGACAGCCCAGAGCATGCATTGTTAACAGAAACACATGTCCCTGTTTATGGAGTTGTAAACAGAGACGTGTGTATTTATTGCTGGAGTTGGAGGCCAAAGCCTGAGGCAAGATTAGGTCAAAGCCTTGTCTCTTTTGCACATGGCCATGAATAAAAGCAATGCACATTTTTAGTAGCATTATTCTCCAAATATTTAGTAGCATTATTCTCCAAATTATTCTTCAAAGAACAGGGACAAGGTGGTAGGTGTTTCCATACTAGGCTTCATTTGCTCATCACAGAAACATAATGAAGAGATATTGTTGCCATTTGGTGAATGAAACACTGAGGACCAGGATCATTTAGAAGCTTTCCTTATTTTAGGAAACTAATAAATAGTAGAGTTATGATTTCAACCACCTGGTTCCAAAGCCCAGGGTCTCCACCACACCACTCTTCCTCCAGAAGGCAAAGAAGAGAGATGCATTGTGCAGACCTGGCCAGGTGTCTGCTTCCTGTGGCGAGAACCTGGTGTTACACTCTCAGACTGCTCCAAAGACAAGACATCTTGCTGTGTTTTGCCCCTTTCTAATTACACAAAGCAAACTCAAGGAGGTGCCATATCTCCTCACATAGCTGACTGCCAAGAGCCTGGTCAGGCTCTGGAAAAAGATGAAGACAATTCTTTGGGGAAATTTCCAAGTGACTTACAGCCTTTGCATTGCAAAGAACACTACTGTGCCTACCCTTTGCTTTCATAAATTTGGTTGCAGGCTATTTTGAGGGAAAATGCATCCCATCTTCCCTTTACCTTGCAGGTATTCAGTAACTATTAGAACACATTTTAAAATGAATTGTGTGCACTGATGTTAGAGAAGGTTAGACTCTCTGAGCTGCCACCAGTGACATATGACTACAGTGACAGTCAGTCAGCGGTATTCAAACTGAATTAATCAGAAAACACAGCCTACTTCAATGTGACGTTTAGAGGGAGGAGTGATAGCTACTTATTTACCAAAGGGATGTCACTGAACCATCTTTCTATCTAGAGATAGCCTATGGCTACATAATCCTTTCAAACTAGCAGTAGAGCAATAAACTACCCTCAGAGCCAGGTCTTTCAGGCCGATTCCCTCTTGTTCTCTCCTCTCATTCCTGAAGCTGGCTCTGGTTATTTTATTTTTGGCAAGGCCACAAGATAAAGTAGGGGTTCGAATCCTTTCTATGGGGACTGCAGGGACACAGAGAGCCTTTGGAGACGGAGGTGCTTTCTCTGATCATTCTCAAAAGTGAACATGCACATGTATCAGCACCCAGGAAGGAAGGAAATATGGTAATAACGGTGGTAGTGGTACCTTAATTTCACAAATATGTAATGCTAATTATGTAAACAGTGGAGAACTCCGAAATCTCTTCATCATGTGTGTCATACAGTGGAAATATTATGCAGCCTAACTCGACATTATACAGTAATAATGTTATTTCACATTGGCTAGTTGACAAGCATAGGCCAATGCTGTCTATCAAACAAAACTGTTGTGCCAGATTGCATCTTGGCGATAAGTAGAAGAAGAGCCACCCGGAGTCTGTTTGTGTATTAATCAAGGCACCAGACTCAGGCCATTTCTGCAGGCATATACCCTTTACTAAATAATTTGTAAATCTGCTGGTTACCAGGGATCTTAGTCACCTCCAGCCACCACAGGCAAATATTACAGCCAGAGTGGCTTCAACAACAGCAATGTAACAATTTATTTTCTCACAGTTCTGTAGGCTACAAATGTGAAATCAGGGTTTCAGCAGGGTGGGGTCCTGGTGAGGGCACCCGTCCTGGCTGGCAGATGGCCACGTTCTTGCTGCGTTTTCACATGGCAGAGAAGGAGATAGAGAGACATTCTCTGGTGTCTTTTCTGATAAGGGCACTAATCCCTCACAAGGGCTCTACCCTTGTGACCTCTAAACCAAATTATCTCTCAAAAGCCACATCTCTAAATACCATTACATTGGGGCTTAGGGCTTCAACATATGAATTGAAGGGACGTGGGGTGGCCATTCAGTCCATAACAACACATTGTAGCTGAATATTTGTTGCTGAACCCCGAATCCTCCTTTTCTCATGAAACTTTTCCTTAAGCTTCAACTTAAGTGTGTTTTAATGATTTTTTGTAGTTGGTTCCCTTTTTTTCCTAAGAATTTAGAAAATCATCTTCTTGTGACTCCCTAAACCGTCATGCCACTCACACTTAGACAGGTGAGGCATATGCCACACAAATTTGCCGTAAAGGGAAGCAAATTGCTTTGCATGCAGGTACAATCAAACTTAGTGAAGACTTATGGAGTGATTGTGACACTTGTCCCAAGAACAAGTACTTTACTTCTAGAACAGACCCAAAATAACCTGTACATTTTTGTAAGTCACCATTCCTCCTTTCTACCTAATGCCTAACTCACATACTTTTTTTTTTTTTAACTTTCCATAATAGTCGCGGTAGGATAAGAATATTCAGATCTCAGTGCCAGAGAAGTCTGAAGCCAAACTTAGAGTAAGCATATCTGTTGAATATCTCCTGAAAGCAACACTGATGATTTTCTTCATACAGCAGTCAGTGTTGGACTATTTCAGATGAGTTGTTGGACAAAAATGCCCTCATTCTTTAGGTGATATGTATCTAGATGGAAATCAAAGGTGAAATTCTTTTTCTTCTTTCTTTTTTTTTTTTTTTAAAGAATTGCAAAAAGCCTGAGAGGCTTATACCATTGAAGGAAGAGATTATTGAGTAATTACCAGTCAGGACTGACTTGTTAAGAGCTTGGTGAAACTTGAAGCCTGAGTCTACATAGCAAAAAGTGAAGAGGGTATTTGGTAATTATTATTTAATTTGAGCAATCTTTGCCAAGAGGTCCTTTTACAATTAATTAGTCTTCATTTAAATACAATTTCATAAGTGGACCCCAAAGTATCACCTCAGGAGAAAAATGTAGTACCAATAATGATACTATATCAAGAAATATCATAATGGAATCTATGACGTGGCACAAATAATTATCCAAGGCCAAAACAAAGCAATCCTTAACGCTGAGACTATTAGTCTCATATTCCTATTAGAGATATATTCCTCTAGCTCTCTCTGCAAGAAAGAAAAATATTCAAGGCCCATATAGAAAGAGTAATTAGTAAAATGCTTCAATTAGTGCAGATTAATTTTGCTGTTTGATTTGAACCTAGAAAATATCATTAAGTAAACTTTTCAAGATTTATCAAGGAATTTTTTCCTACAAGTTTGTGGTGCAAATAGAGAAGACCTTTTAATCTGACTTGGAGGAAATCCAGGATTGGAGGATAATACACACTTATTACAACAGTTCTCATATATATATATATATATATA